>NC_134351.1:15662509-15978581 GCF_964195595.1 Calonectris borealis
CAAAAATTGTTTAAACCCCAAAACTGGTCGCAAGACTCAACTCACCTGGACGGTGTTGCCACAAGGATTCAAAAATAGCCCTGCCATTTTTGGCAATCAGCTTGCGAAGGACTTGGAATCATGGGAAATCCCGCCTGAAAAAGGAAAACTGCTACAATACAATCCTGATTGCCACCGAAACAGAGAATGATTGTATCACCTGGACGGTGAGTCTATTAAATTTCTTGGGGCTCCAAGGGTACCGGGTGTCTAAGAAGAAAGCCCAAGTAATACAGCGCAAAGTGATTTAATTAGGCTATGAAATCAGTGCTGGGGAAAGAACCCTGGGACAAGCCCGCAAAGAGGCAATCTGCCAAACCCAGAGACCTCGAACAGTGAAAGAGTTACGGACTTTCTTGGGAATGACTGGGTGGTGTCGGCTGTGGATTTATAATTATGGACTGCTTGTTAAACCATTATATGCCCTAATAACTACCAACCAGGGTGTCCTGGTTTCGGCTGGGATAGGGTTAAATTTCTTCCTAGTGCTGTGTTTTGGATTTAGTACGAGGAGAATGTTGATAACACACTGATGTTTTCAGTTGTTGCTAAGTGCCCTCCTAGTCCAAGGACAGCTCCCATGCCTACTGACTGAGCTAGGTACACAAGATGGGAGGGAACATAATCAGGACAGCCAGCCCAGCTGGCTAATGGGGTATTCCATACCATGTGACGTCATGCTCAGTATATGAAGGGTAGGCGTGATCCAGGAAGTACCGATCGCTACTTGGTTATCGGTCAGCGCGGGTGGTGAGCAATTGCATTGTGCATCACTCATTTTGTATATTCTATCATTATTTATTATCATTATTTTCCCTTTTCTGTTCTATTAAACTGTCTTTATCTCAACCCATGAGTTTTTCTCACTCTTACCCTTCCGATTCTCTCCCCGTCCCACTGGGGGGCGGGGGGAGTGAGTGAGCGGCTGCGTGGTATTTGGCTGCCTGCCAGGTTAAACCACGACACAGGGACACCTTGAATGGAACAACCAGGCCGTACGAGCCTTTGAGAAACTAAAGAAAGCCTTGATGTCAGCTCCAGCCTTGGGGCTCCCAGATGTGAGTAAGCCATTTCTCCTCTTTTCCCACGAAAAACAAGGGGTTGCTCTGGGGATACTAGCACAGTATTTGGATCCCAATCGACGAGCAGTTGCCTACTTTTCCAAACAGTTGGATACAACTGCGAAGGGCTGGCCTGGATGCTTGCGGGCAGTCGCAGCTGTAATACTAAACATACAAGAAGCCCGAAAATTCACCCTGGGTCAGAAAATGACTGTGCTGGTGTCCCATACAGTATCTGCAGTACTGGAAGCGAAGGGTGGACATTGGCTTTCTCAACAAAGATTTCTAAGATATCAGGCTATATTGGTAGAACAGGATGATGTGGAAATAATAGTCACTAACATTGCCAACCCAGCTTCCTTCCTAGAGGGAAACACAGGAGAACCAGTGCATCATGACTGCTTAGAAACCATTGAAGCAACATATGCAAGCCAGCCAGATCTGAAAGACAGCCCCGTAGAAGATGGAGAAAACTGATTCACAGATGGAAGCAGCTATGTCCTGAGTGGTAAAAGATACGCGGGATACGCTATTACCACTAGTCAGGAGATAATACAATCAAGGCCTTTGCCCCTAAATACCTCAGCACAGAAAGCGGAGATAATCGCTCTAACCCATGCCTTGGAATTGGCCCAAGGAAAAATTGTGAACATTTATACAGACTCAAGATATGCCTTCGGAGTTGTGCACGCACATGGAGCAATCTGGAAAGAGAGAGGGTTATTGGACTCTCAAGGGAAGAATATTAAACACGCAGAGGAAATTTTGAGACTGTTAGAGGCAGTACAACTCCCTGAGAAAGTGGCAATTGTACACATCAAGGCACACCAGAAAGTGAGCTCGGAATTGGAAAGGGGAAATGAGCTGGCGGAGGGAGAGGCAAAACAGGCAGCCAAGGCAAAGGTAAAAATAGAAAGGGCTTTAGTCCCTGACGGGCCAATCTCCCTAGAAGGTAAGCCAGAATATACAAAAGAAGATCAGAAGCTTATTGCAGATCTAGAAGGGTCATATAATAAAGAGGGGTGGGCTCTCACCCCACAAAGGAAACTAATCATTCCCTCCTATCTAACATGGTCTCTGATAAGGGAAGAACATAGAAAGAGGCACTGGGGAGGGCAGAGGCCCTATATAAACACCTAATTAGAGAGATCGTAGCTAGGAATCTATACACTACTGTAAGGCAAGTGACACAGCAGTGCGATCTCTGTCTCCAGACAAATCCCAAGAACACCCCCAAACTAGAAATGGGCCAAATCGGGAGAGGCAATGGGCCTGGACAACAATGGCAGATGAATTTTTCAGAACTCCCAAGAAAAGGGGGTATCGATATTTATTGGTATTAACTGACACCTTTTCAGGTTGGCCAGAGGCATTCCCTACCAGAACAGCCAAGGCTTGGGAGGTAACTAAAATATTAATACAAGAAATAATGCCACGTTTTGGGGTTCCAGCAACCATATCTTCTGACAGAGGACCACATTTCATCTCCAAAGTAGTACAACAAATTAGCCGCCATTTGGGCATAGATTGGCAGCTTCATACCCCATATCGCCCTCAGTCGAGTGGCCAAGTAGAAAAAATGAACCACTTAATCAAACAGCAGATTGTGAAATTGGGACAGGAAACTAACTTGGCCTGGCCTCAGTCTCTTCCTTTGGCTCTTTTGTGCATACGAACTAGACCAAGAGCAAAGGAAGGACTGAGCCCTTTTGAAATCTTGTATGGACAACCCTACAGAGTACAGAAAGGGATGTCCACGCAAGTCGGGGATGAAATCATGACCTCCTACATGAAAACAACTTGTTTCCTCCTACATGGAAACAACTCAGGAAAGTTGAGAAATATGTGGTTGGGACCCGAAGTAGGGGTTTGGATGGGCCTGTACATAATATACAGCCTGGAGACTATGTGTATGTAAAGTCTCTTGCAGAGAAAAGGCTTTGGAACCGCAGTGGGAAGGACCATTCCAGGTACTCCTCACCTCCTTCACAGCAATCAAAATCAAAGAACAGAATGCCTGGATCCATCATACCAGAGTGAAGAAGGCACACAAATCTCCATGGAAGGTCACGCAAGCCCAACCGGGAAAATTATTTTTTTCACGGTCATAATTATGATTTGGGGGTGGGAAAGCACTTCTAGCCAGGATAATACTAAGCAGCTTTGGTCTCAGGCTTATATCAAATATACCGGATCCATGGGGAAATTGCCTGATCTGAGAGGCTTAAATCTATCTACCGTGGTCATACACGGAAGCCAGGTATACTTGAGAGGGGAATGGGGTAACACTACAGAAATTCATCAACTCCAGGGGACTGTAGGAGAAGAAATCAAAGTGGGATGCCGAATGACTAATGGGACTACTACCCATAAAAAGGCATCCCAGATTAGTAATCGAAACATCTGTCCCATAGATGATACCACAGAAGTCTGCCCTAAAAACAAGGAGGACTGCATTACAAATACAGTCTGCCCTCCAGATAACATAACGGCCTGTACCGGAAGGGAATTAGAATGTTGGCATAACTTCACACTAATACGAACCACTGAGGTGGTTTGTCTCTGGGCCAGAGATAACATTGGACTCTCATTTAAATTTAGGATAAATGCTGTGGCAAGGCCTGTTGCAACGGTCACACCGGTTACACCGGTCACACCGGTCACACCTCATGCACTCAAGCTCAAACCTAGAGTGTATGAAGTCGGGCCGTATGTAATAAGGAATACAGGACAACAACAAATGCTATTTAACCCGGATTGGTCCCTTAAACAAGTTAAATTACAAATGCAGAACAATGTTTCAGAAATTCAACCGGCCTGTTCTCCTTTTTTGCAAACCTCTTACGAGGGGTGGACTACCTGGCTGCATAAAAGACGAATATCAAGAGACTTAACTGGTATTTTAGGTACAGGGTTAGGGGTCCTAAATAGCATTGACGCAGAGGTAATAATGAATAAATTGGCTGCCTCTACTACTGAGCTGACAAAATTACACCAGCCTTTACGATCTTCCCTATTGGCTCTGGGAACCCATCAGTGGCTACTGTCAAAAGTGTTACCTGATTGGGAAAGAATAAACAGAGGAGACCATGAGATAATCATGAATTCACTCGGTGGGCTCCAAAATAATGTTTCTCTAGCTCTCAGCTGTATTCAGGCACAATTGTGGATGCAATCAGTAACTGCTTCAGTCCTAAGAGAGGGTGAAGAGGGAATCTTCCCCACTGAAATTCGGAAAATAATTTGGGACAACGCAAATGACTTCGAAAAGAAACTTCAGTCTTGGTGGAACTTAGTGAATTTTACTTATGATCCTGCTACAAACACAGTCAAGGCTTTTGTATTAACTATTAGCAAAGCTACAGTATATGTGATCCACCCTATTATAGCGTTAGGACTGAATCATAAGACTCTACTTTACCCTTTTGAACATAGGGCATGGGCTCGAAAAACAGGGAATGAATGGCAAACTGTAGATTTAGGATCTTGCATTGTACGAGAACAACAAGGGTTCATTTGTGAGAATAATGCTATCGATACTCAAGATATTTGTCTTGACACTGATCAGAAAGTTTGTCATTTTGAAATTCACCCCAATGCTGACCTTAAAACCGTAATAATATACACCGGCAAAGGTTGCGTATGTTTGAGAACTACTTATAGTTTTATATCTGTAGAGGACACGAAGGTAGACACTAAAAATCACTCAAATTTTTGCATTTGCAATTTTACTAAAATCATTGGATGTGACTTTAATTATATAACTCCAGTCATATCCCATCAGGTTCTTAAATCTAATTATACATTATTCCATGAATTGATACCTACATCCCTCGGGATGGATAAAGCTCGAACGAAGGAATTACTACAACATCACGATTTAACACGGATACTAGAAGAAGTTAAAAACAATGGAAAGGAGACCTTGATAACGGTGCATCATGACGTAGACAAAATAAAAAAAGTTCTAAAGTGGGTAAAGAAGGATGGAGAACACAAATGGTGGGAAATACTTTTCGGATGGTCGCCCGCTGCTACAGGTATCCTTAATACCTTATGTCACCCTATTGTTCTCCTAATTCTAGTTTTTATTAGTATTGCTTTATCTGCAATACTGTATGTTTTAAATTGGCGAATGATAAAACAAATAAGGCACTTGAGGTATGTCTATCAGCACCGACAACAAGTTGAAACAGGCAGAAATCTTATAAAGAACCTGGAGAAGAATGGGATAATATAAAGAACATAAGTGTAGAGTTTAATATAGAGTAAAAAAATTTACTAACTTTTTAGAAAAGGGGGGACTGAGAGAAGGGATTAAGGAATTTTAGTAGTTGAATGATTAATAGTAGTTAGAAGATTGAATCAGTAGGTAGGGGCTTGATACTTTGTTCCTCACAAGGCCGGCTCAGCCTGATAAGGCCGACTTAGCTATGGTGTAAATTAACGAATCAGAAGTCCCTTTATTAAGGTCGGAAGTGGAATCAGCCCTTCTACTCTGCCTGGGGAACTGCTCACTGGAGACTGGAGCAGCAGTTTTCCTGGGAGAACCCCCTTTTGCAGTTGTTTTTCCTTGCAACTCACGTACCCGTGCCTGTAGGGCTGAGGTAGGTTTTCCATCCCACTTCCTCATGTCCTCTCCGTGGTCACGCAGGTAAAACCACAGGGTGCCCTGGGGCGCGTACCCACAATATCTCCTCTCTTGAGCAGAGGGACGCTTGCTCCTAATGGCTGAGACACTGGCCCGTGCAGGTGGGGAGTAGGACATATCCTCTTTGGGTTGCTGGACCTCCTGAGACAGTTTCTCCACAGCAGAGACACAGGCCCGTAGGGAGGAAGAGAGACTTTCTTCATATTGCCGGAGTTGGCCAGCCAGTTCATCCACTGTTTGTTCCTCTCCATCTCTCCAGGTCATTACTGCCAATGAGTTTGCATGTGACGCTGGTGCGCTCCGTACAAACTTCCGCCACATGGGTCGGGTGCACTTGACTTCATCTGGATCTTTGGATAACTGCTCGTTGTCCAGGTCATCATAAATCACCTCCAGCATGGCTATTTCCCTCAGGTACTGGATACCTCTCTCCATGGTGGTCCACTTGCCTGGGTGACATATAACATCTTCTTTGAAGGGATACCTTTTCTTCACGCCTGACAGGAGTCGCCTCCAGAGGCTGAGGACTTGTGCCCCTTGTCCAATTGCTTTGTCAATGCCCCCTTCCCTAGAAAGGGATCCCAGCTGTTTGGCTTCCCTACCCTCGAATTCCAGGCTACTGGCCCCGTTATCCCAGCATCGGAGCAGCCAGGTGACAATGTGCTCGCCTGGACGACGACTGAAGTCTTTTCACATATCTCGCAGCTCACCCAGGGATAGGGATCGGGTGGTTACCATCTCATTTATGGGTTCTGCCTCTTCCTCCTCCTGCTGTCGTGATGGCCCTGGTTCATCTTCATCCCTTACTAGACGAGCTCATTCTCTTGTGCATTTTCTTTTTTGTGTAGGGGCGACTGATACCGGCATGGGTTGGTTCTCTGTTGCAGGGGGCGGAGTAGCCGCCATGCCTGCTGTGGGGGGGTGGGGTAGCCACAGGGCCTGTTGCTTTGTCATCAGATGCAGAGACCTTTTCTTCCCCTTGGGGGTTCTGAGTGGTGTTAAACAGGGCTCGGTAGGCATGGGCCAGGCCCCAGCACATTGTAGTGATTTGCGTCTCCCTAGAATGGCCAGGGTGACAGCATACTTCTTCCAAATATTCTACTAATTTTTCAGGATTCTGCACTTGCTCAGGGGTGAAGTTCTAGAACACTGGGGGTGCCCATCGTCCTAGGCATTTGCCCATGCTATCCCACTCACCCTGCCACTCATAACTATCCAGCCTTGGGGCAGATCTCTGGATGACATTCTTAAATTGCTTACTAACCTTGGACAAAACCAAAACAATATTCCCAAGGAGCACCAATAGATGTATCCTAACTACCCACGGATGTTCAAGGTACTGGCAAGTTATCTTAACAAAGGAGACGACATCATAGAGGAAGGTAGCGAGGGTGCCATTCTCTATTTCCTCCATAAAAAATCTCTCAGAGGCAGAGGTATAATTGCTAATGGTCTCCATGAGGTGGTACCCGAAATACAGTAACAGCTTCATTACAGATCCCAAATACCAAATAACCCCCAGTGCCAGCGTTTTAGTAATAAATCTCCCAGGCAAAACATCATTAATCACTGCAGAGCACAGCAGACTACAAAACCCAACACCAATCTTTAACAGGTACTGTAAAAACAAGAGCATGGTGCAGAACAAATTAATATGTTAACAGATATAAAATTCCTTAATATGCTCTAATTAATCTGTCGTTATCTCAACCCTTCGCTGCCCCACGTTGGACGCCAAAAAGGACTGTCGTGGTTTAACCCCAGCCAGCAAATAAACCCCACGCAGCTGCTCGATCACCCCCGCCACTCTGGTGGGATGGGGGAGAGAATCGGGAGGGCACAAGTAGGAAAACTCCTGGGTTGAGATAAAAACAGTTTAATAATTGAAATAGAACGAAGTAGAACAGTAATAATAACAATGAGAACAACAACAATATACAAAGCAGGCAATGCACAATGCAACTGCTCATCGACCGCTGACCGCGTGTGAGTCCCCCCACACACCTGGTTTTTTATACTGAGCATGATGTCACATGGTATAGAATACCCCATTGGCCAGCTGGGTCAACCACCCCGGCTGTGCTCCCCCCGACACACAGCTTCCCCTGCACGGGGCAGGGCATGGGAGGCTGAAAAGAGAAACCAAAAGTCTCCCCGGTGCAAGGACCACCCAGCAACAACCAAAGCAGCAATGGGCCATCAACGCTCCTCTCATACCAAACCCAAAAACACAGCGCACACCCCAAGCTACTGGGAAGAAAGTTAACTCTGTCCCAGCCGGAACCAGGACACACCTGCATGGCACCAGTAAGGGGTTTGCAGCACACAGTGATCCCAGCTGCAGCTGATGAGCTGTGGGTACTCAGACTCTAGCCTATCCCCCCACTTCACATTACATATGCGTTGAGACCTTTGTGTGTAGATTAGCTTTGAATTAATGGCAACACAGTGGTTATAATCTGAATGAATTCTTGCAGGGAAGATAGGCACTTATTTATATCAACTTGGGGATGTTACAGCTTTGCATGCATTTAGTTGTTTTATTCTGAGCTCTAGCACATATTCATATAGAGCAGAACGATAACTCTTTCTTCCCTTAAGGTACCCATCAAAGTAATCATATGGGTAAAAAAACCCCAAACCACAGAGGTAAAAATAGCTCATGACCAACACCTTCTTGGAATTTTATTTCCCATGTTATGATCTAGAGGAGAGGGGCTAAAGCTCGTAGCTGTTGTAGCAAATTTCCCTGTTGTTTTTGAAATGTTCCTACTTGATGCAAGGCAAAGCTTTAGGAAAGTTACTGAAGGGCAGTGGGGAATAACAGTGGATTTATATTTAAACAAGAAAACTAGATCATGGTAAGACATTTTGCCAAGCCATAACTTGTCATAAAGCCAAACAAAGGTGAGTATATTTTAGTAAAAAGTTGCACATGCTTTTATTGATTTTTATTGCATTTTTAGTTTTGTCCAGGCAGCCAATGTGTTGCTGGCTTGCAATTAAGACCTGACAGCGGGAGAAAGAACAGTAACAAGAAATTGAATTAGTCATTTGTTTGAAAGCAAGCCAAAAACAACAGTATGGAGAGAAAGGGAGTAACTTGTGAAAGATCTACTTACTGTTATATTTCCAACATTCAACTCCTTAGCTTTAATAGCGCTTAAAATACCAGTCACAATTTGTGTTTGTGAAGGAAAATACGCAATGTTTTCTGATGATTGAGTACTTATTCTAAAGGCACCACAGAAGAAGAATGCCTTGGGGCTTCAGCAAGTTTTAAATGTTGTACAAGAATTCAGAAAGAAATTGACCTAAAAGATGCAGTAAATGGATTTACAAGTCTTATTGACTACCCTGTTGAGTTACTGTTTCCAAAAAGCTCTGAAGTCCAGGTCTGTACTAAAGGCTTTCCTTTCAGATATTCAGCCTGCAGAGTCTGCTGGCATTCAGCATTGATACGGGCTTTTATTTTTATTGGAAAAATACAAGAGGCAGGTTGATGAAGTTTTGTTTTTCTCAGGTTTTGGTGATCTGAAATCATAAGTGTTTTGGAGTATCTGAGTTCTCTTTGTGCAAACCATCAAAGTTTTGGGGTGCTGTGATAGAACATGAACCACACTTTTTTTTACTTTAGTCTTTACAGTGATCCAAAGTAGTGTGGCTGTATGGACGTTAGCAACATAGGTTTTATTCAAAACACTTCAGAAATCTGGATCAGGTTGTGTTTTTACTATGACCACAAAGTTGGATGGGAAAGGCTGGATGATTTTGCCTTCCCCCCCCAAACCTCTGACTTTTTACCGCTGCGAGAGACCTCGGCTGTTATCCAAATGCATGTTGTCACAGGCTGCAGTGCCATCATGCAATCTTTTACATCCATGCCTATAAGAGGCATGTCAAAATGAAGAACTGGCCGCCAAGTGGCTTGATGAAGAAGCTGTGTCTGTAAACTGTGTTCTGATTTGATATTATAGAGTAGGTATGAACTCCATCTTTGGGGTTTGGGAGCGAAACAGTTCTAGCCAGTATTATCTTGTTTGAGGAGCTATAGCTGTGGAAAGGGAGTTTGGATTATTATGGAGGGAGAATCATAGAATCATAGAATCATAGAATCATTAAGGTTGGAAAAGACCTCTAAGATCATCGTGTCCAACCGTCAACCCAACACACCATGTCCACTAAACCTTAGGGCCTCATCTACACGTCTTTTAAATACTTCCAGGGATGGTGACTCAACCACTTCCCTGGGCAGCCTGTTCCAAGGCCTGATCACTCTTTCAGTAAAGAAATTTCTCCTAATATCCAATCTAAACCTCCCTTGGCGCAACTTGAGGCCATTTCCTCTTGTCCTATCGCTAGTTACTTGGGAGAAGAGACCAACACCCACCTCGCTACAACCTCCTTTCAGGTAGTTGTAGAGCGCGATGAGGTCTCCCCTCAGCCTCCTCTTCTCCAGGCTAAACAACTCCAGTTCCCTCAGCCGCTCCTCATAAGGCTTGTTCTCTAGACCCTTCACCAGCTTCGTTGCCCTCCTCTGGACACGCTCCAGCACCTCCATGTCCTTCTTGTAGTGAGGGGCCCAAAACGGAACACAGTATTCGAGGTGCAGCCTCACCAGTGCCGAGTACAGGGGCACGATCACCTCCCTACTCCTGCTGGCCACACTATTCCTAATACAGGCCAGGATGCCATTGGCCTTCTTGGCCACCTGGGCACACTGCCGGCTCATGTTCAGCCGGCTGTCAATCAGCACCCCCAGGTCCTTTTCCTCTGGGCAGCTTTCCAGCCACTCTTCCCCAAGCCTGTAGCGTTGCATGGGGTTGTTGTGGCCCAAGTGCAGGACCAGGCACTTGGCCTTGTTGAATCTCATACAGTTGGCCTCAGCCCATCGATCCAGCCTGTCCAGGTCCCTCTGCAGAGCCTTCCTACCCTCGAGCAGATCAACACTCCCACCCAACTTGGTGTCGTCTGCAAACTTACTGAGGGAGCACTCGATCCCCTCGTCCAGATCGTTGATAAAGATATTGAACAAGACCGGCCCCAGTACTGAGCCCCGGGGAACACCGCTCGTGACCGGCCGCCAACTGGATTTAACTCCGTTGACCACAACTCTCTGGGCTCGGCCGTCCAGCCAGTTTTTTACCCAGCAAAGAGTGTACCTGTCTAAGCCGTGAGCTGTCAGCTTCTCTAGGAGAATGCTGTGGGAGACAGTGTCAAAGGCCTTACTGAAGTCCAGGTAGACCACATCCACAGCCTTTCCCTCATCCACTAGGCGGGTCACCTGGTCATAGAAGGAGATCAGGTTGGTCAAGCAGGACCTGCCTTCCATGAACCCGTGCTGGCTGGGCCTGATCCCCTGGTTGTCCTGGACATGGCTCGTGAGGACCCTCAAAACGAACCGCTCCATAATCTTCCCCGGCACCGAGGTCATGCTGACTGGCCTGTAGTTCCCCGGATCCTCCTTCCGGCCCTTCTTATAGATGGGCGTCACATTGGCGAGCCTCCAGTCGTCCGGGACTTCCCCAGTTAACCAGGACTGCTGGTAAATGATGGAGAGTGGCTCAGCAAGCTCCTCCGCCAGCTCCCTCAGTACCCTCGGGTGGATCCCATCTGGCCCCATAGACTTGTGAGCGTCCAGGTGGCGTAGCAGGTCGTTAACTACTTCCTCTTGGATTATGGGGGGTTTGTCCTGCTCGTCGTCCTTGTCTTCCAGCTCAGGGGGCTGAGTACCCTGAGGATAACCACTCTGACTACTAAAGACTGAGGCAAAGAAGGCGTTGAGTACCTCAGCCTTTTCCTCATCCTTGGTGGCAACGTTCCCCCCCGCATCCAATAGAGGATGGAGATTCTCCTTGGCTCTCCTTTTGTCATTAATATACTTGTAAAAGCATTTTTTGTTGTGTCTCACGACAGTGGCCAGGTTGAGTTCTAGCCGGGCTTTTGCCTTTCTAATTTCCTCTCTGCACGACCTAACGAGATCCCTGTACTCTTCTTGAGTTGCCTGCCCCTTCTTCCAAAGGTGGTAAACTCTCCTTTTTTTCCTGAGTCCCAGGCAGAGCTCCCCGTTCAGCCAGGCCGGTCGCCTTCCCCGCCCGTTCTTCTTGTGGCACATGGGGACAGCCCGCTCCTGCGCCTTTAAGACTTCCTTCTTGAAGAACGTCCAGCCTTCCTGGACCCCTTTGCCCCTCAGGACTGTCTCCCAAGGGACCCTCTCGACCAGTGTCCTGAGCAGGCCAAAGTCCGCCCGCCGGAAGTCCATGGTAGCGGTTTTGCTGGCCCCCCTCCTTACTTCACCAAGAATCGTGAATTCTATCATTTCATGGTCACTAAGCCCAAGACGGCCTCCGACCACCACATCTCCCACCAGTCCTTCTCTGTAAACAGCAGGTCAAGCGAGGCATCTCCCCTGGTGGGCTCGCTTACCAGCTGCGTCAGGAAGTTATCCTCCACACACTCCAGGAACCTCCTCGACTGTTTCCTCTCTGCCGTGTGGTATTTCCAGCAGACGTCCGGAAAGTTGAAGTCCCCCACGAGAACCAGGGCTAGCGACTGGGAGACTTCTGCGAGCCTCTGGTAGAATATTTTGTCTGCCTCCTCATCCTGGCTAGGTGGTCTATAACAGACTCCCAGCAGGATATCTGCCTTGTTGGCCTTCCCCCTCATCCTTACCCAGAAGCACTCGACCTCATCATCACTACCATTGAGCTCTAGACAGTCGAAGCACTCCCTAACATACAGGGCTACCCCACCGCCTCTCCTTCCTCACCTGTCCCTTCTGAAGAGCTTATAGCCATCCATTGCAGCACTCCAATCGTGAGACTCATCCCACCATGTTTCCGTGATGGCGACTAAGTCATAGCTACCCCGCTGCACAATGGCTTCCAGCTCCTCCTGTTTGCCGCCCATGCTGCGTGCATTGGTGTAGATGCACTTGAGCTGGGCTGTCGATTTCTCCCCCGACATTGGCGTGCGGTCCCTAGGCTCTTCTCTAGTGAGCCTGGTTTTATCCCCTTCCCCCTTCGAACCTAGTTTAAAGCCCTCTCAATGAGCCCGGCCAACTCATACGCGAGAATCCTTTTCCCCCTGTGAGAAAGAGGTCTGAGGGGAGCAGCTTGGGATTTTGGAAAAACCTATACTTCTGCCTTTAATTGTAGGGCTCTAAGGCTATTGTTGTCCCAGGAATTTGGGCCAGAGCTCCCATGACCAATTCTGGAGAGCTCCCAGCTGCTCTATCACTAAAACTGAGGACAGCAGGTCCTCTTGGAAAATGTGGTATCCTCAGCAGCTCTGGCAGTTCTCCTTGCTTGGAGCAGCTCAGCCAGGGACTGAACAGAGCTACAACAGCACTCTTCAGGAAAGCCACAGAAAACCAGAAAGGACCCATGAGTCCTCTAGAAAGGCACAGAAAAATATCTCATCCCTCTACGCCCAAAGTTTGTTTCCTAACCAAAAGTGTTGTTTCACAACATCTCAGCATTAGGTTCCTCTTTGGAGGAGATGAATAATTTTAAAGTTATTCCAGTTTAGTTAAGGAAAATTACAAAGGCATGATCTTTCCTTTTCTTTGTACCTTCAACATGGAGAGAGACTGGCAGAGTTCAAGGCTAAGCAGAATTTTATCTGCATTTTAGCTTGTTGAAGGACAGCCATTAATGAAACTTTGAAGGACATTCTGTCAGGGTTAACAACCATGGAAATGTTAGACTAGATAGGGAATCCTTAATATCAACCCCCCCAAAAGTCTACTTTCGTTTTAAAAAGCATTTTTTAAATCAAATACACATCAAAACAAGGTGTATAAAGAACAGAGAAATGTCTCTTTTCTAAAAGGCAAAAGTTGCAAAGAAAATTTTTCTCCCATTTGTAACTGTATTCTATCTTCTATTTCAAAACAGCTATGATATATTGGAAAGAAGGGAAAACAAGAATGAAACTTGAAAACAATGCAACATTTCATTGTTTTTTAAAACTGAAGCAATCAAAACTTTTTTCTCTATTTTTCTCAGCACCATCCTTTTTCTCACCAGAAAAATATCACTGTCAAATTTGGAACAGGCTGTCCTCATTCCTAAGAGCATTTCTTCATTACATCTCTAGCTTTGAATATATCTGTGCTGGCTTTGACCAATTTAAATTAGATGATTGGATGAAACAAGCAGAGTGACTGCAGCAACTGGGAGCTCTAACCAGGTTAGCTGTGAGCCTCACCATGCAAACCATTTACCCACGCTCTTGGTCAGGCTTTCTGCCCGTGTTGAGCTGGCTATACCCAAGTCAAACCCAAGTCAAACTACTGTCAAACTGCCTTGCCCACATACATCTACACAAGCAGCCAATCTCAGCACTGATTGCAACAGTAATATACCCGCAGTGCTGGCACACTTCTAAGGCAGGATTTTTCCATCACCACAATCCAGGCCTGCAGTTTGGAGGGGGAGATCTGTGAATCAGTTATTGCGGAATACTAATTTTCAAAGATTTGTTATCAGCAGTGTTGGAACAGCAGCTTCAGTAAATTTAGATGAAGATTAGAAAAATATTTCCTGCCCATGAAAGTAGAACAATATGCCAAGAATGTGTGTGAAGCCCATAATTTGGTGCTTTTCAGCTCCAAACTGTAAGGAACAGCCCTGCAATGTCAGGGAAGGATGTGATTGCTCTAAGTGATTTATCTTCATCTCTGCTTTTAAAAATCTATATTGTGTATATTAGATACCTATCAATATGCTGGGGTTAATGTAACTCTGTATCTGAATAGATTTTGAAGGTGCGTGGGTTGATGCAAGCACACCTTGTTTTGAATTATATACTAGGGGTGCCCTTGCATGGTGGATCATGTGAGGGGAAAGGTTGGTGGCACACATCTTCAGCCAGGAAGAGGTGTTAGTACCTTCACTTTCCATCTCTTCCTCCCTTGCGATTGCATGGGCCTCATTTATCGCCATTACTGCACTCACCTTCCATGTGTGTGAAAATGGGGAATTAGAAAGAAGATACGGTCTTATACTGGAAACACCAGCACACTGATGGGGGAGGAGGGAAAAAGGGGTAGTAGACAGGGAACAAAAGAAGAAATTAAATCCCCTGTGGCGCCAGGGTAAATCTCTGCCTGGAATATGGTTCCAGTATAAAGTTATTGTGAAGTAATTTTGGGCATGCAGATAGAGCACATCAGCTGTTTTTTGATTACAGACTGTGAGTATGCTCTTGCCCGTGGTGTATGTGGAGCAACTCTTTCCCTGAGAGGAGAGAGAAGCTGGTGTACATCTGCCCTAGAGTAAGAGCATCCCTGTGGGTGGCTACCCAGAGCAGCCAACAGCAGCCTATTTATTCACATCTCAGCTTAGCCTGTGGTAAGCTGTTTGTGTACCATATGCGAAGATCTTAGGAAGAAAGCAGTTTGTTTAAGACTTAAATATCAGCTTTCTTTTTCTAAAGGAGAGAGGATTTCCTACCATATTTTAATTTGGAATTTATTTATAGCATTTACGTTCGAATTCGGTAAAAAGCTATCAACACTGACAATGAAAAGCTTGTCGCGAATGAGTGGTTTAGAGGCCACTCAAAGAATCACTGTCGACGGTATTAGCAGAAAGTGATTTTAATAGAAATTTATGTAAGCGCGACTTAACAGAGTTTGATGGCAAGGTTCACTCTATCACTTACTACACGGATGAAGCATACAAAGGAAAAGAGCATGGGAAGCTGAAAAGTCCTTGACTAGAGTAAACACTACTTAGCAACAACTAAAACATCAGCGTGTTATCAACATTATTCTCATACTAAATCCAAAACACAGCACTATACCAGCTACTAGCAAGAAAATTAACTCTATCCCAGCCAAAACCAGGGTATCGTGTTAGAATTGAGTTGGGATGATTTATACAGAGGCCGAGGACGAAAAGCTTAAGGGAGACCCTCCCATTGAGTCATGAGGTTCAGAGAAGACCCGGCTGGATCCAATCTTAGTGTCAGACTTGGACAATGGTTTTTGTCTAATACCAAAAGGGTAAGGAGACCCTCCCGTTGAGTCACGAGGTTCAGAGTAGACCCGTCTGGACCTACCCCTAGTCCCAGACTTGGTCAACGGTATATGTCTAAGGGATTATATGTGTTTAGCAGTAGTCTAAGGTTCATTCCCAATCTTAAGATAGATAATAAGATTTAAGCAGACTATATTTGCTAGCGGGTATTTCCATCAATTCACACACACACACCCACAGATACAAAGATAGATAAATATACAAAGATATACCTGTTAAAAATCCCCCTCAAATTCAGTGAAATACTCACGTCAAATGTCTTGGCATTTCTCAATGGGCGAAGGGTTGAGCCTCGAGGAGTGTTGCAGCCCAGGTCCCGTGCCAGTCGGCGACGGTCCTCCGAATATCGCAAACTCGAGAGTTTGCAAGCTCTGAGGAGCATTCCACGCAGAGGGAGATGCTGGGCACAGCCTGCTGCGGCCCAGGAGAGCTCAAAGGGCCTCACTTGGGACCGCTGTTTATAGGGTCGCAAAATGATTGACTTTAGTTATCCGTCAAAACTCTCAAGGTTTCAGTAACAATAGTATCGTTCCACTTGAGCTACGACTCAGATAAGGGTATCAGGGGATGATAATTATCCCTGCTCTCGTCCTCCACTTGGGCCAGGCAGCAGAAGTTTCTGGTACGATCGTGTCACGAGTGAGTGGTTTAGAGGCCGCTTAAAGAATCACCGTCAAAGAAATTAGCAGAAAGTGATTTTAATAGAGATTTATAAAGGTGCAACCTAATAGAATTCGATGGCAAGGTTCACTCTATTACTTATTACATGGGTGAAACATATAAGGAAATTCATCTAAGGGTTTATATTTCAGGGACAGTCTAGGTTTCATTCACAATTTAGCAACACTTAATTATCAACTAATCATTAACAAACTTTAGTAACGCCTAATCATTAACTATTCAATATTTGCAAAATAGGTTAGTAAGTCTACTACAATCACAACTTAATTACAGATTATGCTTACCATTAGTTCACACACACAGAGAAACATATATATATAAAAAAATATACAGAAGGTATACCTGTTAAAAATTCCCCTCGATTTCAGTGAAGAAATATTCACGTCAAATGTCTAGGCATTCCCTCTCAACGGGCGAAGGGTTGAGCTTCGAAAGGGACTCACCCAGGACCCAGTGGTCCTCCGAATATCGTAGGCCTGAAAGATCGCAAGCTCTGAGAGGCGTCCCACTCAGAGGGAGATGCTGGGTGCAGCCCGCTGCGGTCCAGGAGAGCTCAAAGGGCCTCACTTAGGACCACCGTTTATAGGTTCGCAAGATGGTTGGCTTTAGTCATCCATAAATTTCCATCCTGGCCACAGTCCCAGGTGGTAATTACTAAAGAATTCTCAAGGTTTCGGTGTTGTTCTACTGGACACCTGGGCCAGACAGTAGGAGTATGTTCCCAGCCTCAGCTATGCAGAGTTTCTGATACAGTCAAGGAGTGCTCAACTGCCAGACTTCAATACACCAAGGCCGAGGTTTCATGGAAATTTCTGAGATCAACAGGCGACTCAGATCAACAAATGGCCCAGGGAAGAAAAGGGGGGGTATGAATGCACCACCACAGATCGGTACATTCCCCAACCTCAGCTACGCAAGAGTTCCTGATACGGTAAAGGGGCGCTTCACCGCCTGACTCATTACACCAAGGCCAAGGTTTAACAGGAGTTTCTGAGATCGTGGAGCGACCCAGGAAGTGGGGGGGGAATGCACCACCACAAAGCTCGATAGCTCTACAGCAGTGTCACAAACAATGCCAGCAGGGCATTTGGCATCACATGATATGATTAATATGAAATTCTCTGCTGCTGCAGTATATCACTACAGTGTTTAACATCTTTTTCTCAATGGATGCTGAAGGTGAGCATAGGTATTTTATGCTAGGAGACAATTCATTATTCCAGGCACAAAATCCTCTGCTACGAACCACAATACACCATCATTCAAAGGAGCCACACACAATAGGAGAAAAATATCCAGGCAGACTTTTTTCCTCTTTCCTTCTGCAACAGTTTTTTTCCAAGCACTGTAATTATAAGCAGGCAGATAGTTTGGATATTGGAACATATGGGATACAGGGGTGTCCTCTCTATTGCATTTTGTACACAACTACTCTGCAATTATGATAGCAACAGGGGTTCTGATCGGCCTTGCTACACAACAACCTTTTTTTATAGTGTATTTTTTTCAGGTCTTCATGCTAAAAATATACCAATGGGATAAAGTTTGCCTAAATTTTTCTGTAAGTTTTTACTTTCAGAATTTTGTTTTGGCCAGTATTGGTCCCTTACATTTTGTGTTTTAACATAGCTCAGCAGGCTTTTTTGTTCATTTTTCTTTTCTATGCCATTATCTTTCATTTCACTCATAGTACCATGGGAATACATTTTCCTGTAGTATTTTCAGTGGCACATGTAATGGAAAACACAGTGCACTTCATGTCCTTTTCGTCAAGCCGTTTGTTGTGTCTGTGTACATGTGTATACAGAGAAAATACATACATTTTAGTGGTTAATTATAGACTAAGTGATTTTTGTCTGATAGGAATCTAATCTATTCTATGAAGATAACCATTGTGTAACAGGAGCAAATAATACGAGCACTGGATGAAGAATGCTAAACAATTAAACCTTGAATGCACAAATCTCATTACTGGATTCCTTTTGTGTCAGACCTGTTATATTCCGCTCTGCTGTCAATGACTAGGGTTTCCACTGATCCAGCTATCACATAATTACGAAAAACAGGACATGCACAACAATAGCTACAAGAGCCCAGAAAGGAAATTATAGCACTGTGACCATTTGCCACATATACAAAGACTTGCTCCAAGATGACAGATGTATGGCTCAGGAATGGCCGGTGCTGCTGTGAGACTCTGAGAAGCTAGTCCAGTGCCTGGGAAGATTGGTCTGTCTCGCTCATAAGCTCAGGTTCACGCTGGTCACAAGAGTTAGGATTCAGGTGCAGAGGAACAACTCAATTGGCAGTAGTGTCCGGAGAGCGTGTAGGGAAGCTGATTGGTCCCTGGGCGTAGGGCACAGCAGACACTGGGAACCCCCCGTTCTTGGTACTTGGCATGCAGGCGCCATGGGCTTGGATGTATTGGTCCAGACTCCATACTTGAAACAACATCTGGAGGAAACATAACAGTCTATGTTATGCAGAGGAGACTAGACAGCTCAAAAGCCCTCCTACTTTTAGAGTGTATGACAATTTGCTCTGATTTTTTTTCCATGTTAGGCTTTGAGACACATCAAAGCAAGAAAGAAGCAATGAAACTGTGCTGGGGAGAGTGCTGATGCTGACATGTTTTGCAACAGCAATCCCTTGTAAACTAATGAAGGCCCCACTTGGCACCTCAGGGTATATGGCAGGAGGCATGCTGCTGCGTAGCAGTCATACAGCTATATCTAATGACACCAAACCCCTGACTTGGGTGTCTACCTAACCCGTGACAGCAAGTGTGCAGCAGGTGGGTCCCCAGGGAGATGGGCTCCTTGCCTGTGCTGGTTTGTTCGGCAAAGAGACAGACAGCATGCACCCGCCACTGTCATCTGGAAGGGAGAAACTGATCCTGGAGGGAAGCCCTGACTCTCAGTAGCCCAAGGTACAGCTAGTACGGCCGTGCCTGTCTGGATACAGGTGCCAAAAGAGCTCCCGCTCTTTCCAGCTTGGCTTTCACGTGTGATGAAGGTGCGTGTGCAGTGTCACTGAAGGAGTGGCTGTGGGTCCCGGCAGGCATCAGGGAACGTCTGTGCTTCTGGGACACTGGGGCTGAACATCAGTCCATGTCTGCAAAGGCCTCATAGACCAACAAATGTGAGTCTCTGTAGCGTCTGTGTTTGATTTGATTCCTGTGCACCCATGTTGCCCAAAGCCTCTGTGGCAGGTGCTGCAGCGTAACATTGACATGAGGCCCCTTCCTGCAAGTGGAGAAAGGGTAGATGCCAACAACTCAGGTACTCTGCCTCAGGTACAGCCACTGCTAGGGCTGTGGCTGATGTCAAGCCTCAATGTAGCTCTTGGCCCAAGAGTACATGCAGCAAGAGACACAGCCAAGGTTTGCTGGCAGGTAGTGAGAGCCTGGGTGCTGCAAGTAGAGCTGATACAAGATGGTACAGCCAGTGCAGGTGGGACTTTGCCATGTTTCCTTGCTGAGAGTGCCCTGTCCTCCTGGCACTGCAGGGCTCTGCCTTGTCCCTCACAGGTTGCTGTTTGAAGGATACAGTGATACTGTCAAGAAAAAGATATGCGCAGAAGGTGGCCCTAAGCAGGCTGATCCTGGACTCATTTTTATACTATCTGTAAAAGTTCCCAGATGTCGATCTTCCTTACCTTCACCTTTGCTTTACCACTGTGAGGAGCTCTGTCCCTCCCTCCTCCCACTCTGCTCTGAGCAGGCAGGATTACTCCACTGACCCGGGATGGATGAGAAATGCTGACCCTGTTAAGTGAGATCCTAAGCTTGCCTTTTCCAGGGCTACTTCATTCCTAGTGGGCTCATAACTTTTTGAAAACTTAACTTCCCAGCTGAATGTGGCTTAATGTCTTTAGTGGCAGACATTCTTCAGTTGTTTTTTTAAAAATACATATTTGAAATATAAATCTGAGAAGGCAGAGAGCCTAGGTATAGATTTTTGGCATTTTTCTTTCTATTGCATAGGAGAAAGATGTTTTTCCCTAGATCTTGTATATGCTAAATGGCTTCTGTGAGATTGCTCATAGACTTTGATTACACAGTAAAAATATAAATTCCAAGCTGTGATAATAGCCATCAGTTTGGTGACAAAAGGCTAATTGGGTGGGGGACTTGGGGAAGAATGGAATGCATGTTAATGCAGCAGAGGAGGAGGTATGGGAGCTATGTGCTGGTGGAAATGCTGCAAACAGGAATGAAAAGGAGTGTAAAAATACAGTCAGCCATCTAGGCTTCTTCATGCTCTCTTGCTATTTTTGTGAAGACATTCTTTGTCCAAATGAGGAATGAGAAATTACAATGGGCTGGGTGGTGGCTGCTGAAGGTGTAGGAAGCATTGCTGGCACTAAAGGGGATCGGAGGATATCAGAGGAAGGAGCAGATGAAATTGTGGATGGGACTAACAGATGTGGTGTGGGATTTGCTGCTGCATACACAGGGTCACTCACTCACTGGGGAACAAACATTTCTGCTATAAGGTTGTTGGCTGGCAACAGAAGAAAGTCCTGAGACATTCTGCTGAGCATAAAATAGCTATAAATATAATGGACCTGTGAAAAAAAATGCAACCCTAGGTGGCATCATTAGAGTTAGGGAAATATCCCTATTTTGTACATGCCAGAGGGTGCAATATTGAAGAGATCCCATCTGGAAATGTGTATATAGGTCTGGTCTCCTGTGTTTAGTGAAGGTGCTCAGATGGGAGTCAGGAAGAGGGAGGCTCCTAGGACTGCCACGACAATGGTAGCCTGCCCCAGGGGACAGGTTCCCAGCTTCTTGCCTTCACTGGCAGAGAAAGGGACACGGCCACTCTCTGTAAATAGCTTGGGAAGCAGAGTGGTTTAATAACAAAAGGGAAAAGAGAGATTAAAGCTAAGAGGAAATATCAACTTTAAAACAACTGCATAATAACTGTCCCTGAAAAAAATTGAGCGAGGAATTAGCAGCAAATTTCTTTTGACCATAGGAGTGAGGTGTTATAACATCTCCTACTCATACTGTTGAGGACATAAACCTGTTTTTACATTTTGCTTAATCTGTTTATGAAACAGTATCTTTTGATGCAGTTGCCTGGGGCAGCAGGGTCTGTCCTCCATGTCCCTTCCATCCTTGTTTTCCATGGAAGCTGGATTATGAGGAAACTTTGGTTTAAGTAATGCTTTGAGCAGATCTGGCATGGGGACAGCTTCTTTAAAGGTGTAAACCAGAACCTTAAGAGCTGTTCCTAGAAACAGTGGAATATGTATTAATCTCATACCATAAGAGAGTCCCTTAGTGCCAGACTGTCAATCATCAATCATATTTGCTAAGAGTCTACCAAGAACTATTTTATCAAAGAGAAAAAAGTATATTTTTATCAACATTTGCAGCAAAAAAAAGCCAAAACTCATAGTGTTGTGCAACTATGTGATTTTGACCAGGAGGAAAAACTGTGTTATGGCAGCCCTTGGTCTTTCCCTACAGTTTCCATACAGCTGATCTCGTTTCTTGAATCCTCCCTCCCATCACCACTGCTCCTTGCTGAGACACTCGATAGCCCCCTTTCTTCATCTGCTGCCACCCCTCTGCCTCCCTTGTCACAGTCCTGTGCTTCCTCCTCAAGAAGATGCCCCAAAGCCCCTCAGGCTGGATGGCCTTGGTGGGGCAGGTCATGTGTGGGGGGTTACCCACCGCCAGCCCCACTGAGGCAGAGGAGTGGGAGCCTTCGCTGCCAGCCCTGCCCCAACACCGAGGATGAGCTCTCTTGAATACTTATAAGAGAAATGGACTGATGTCTCAACCTACTTACCTTGTCCGTATTGTTAAAATTCTGCCAGAGCATTCAAAACCTTGGTGTCAGTCTCAGGAAGGGTATCAATGTGCTGAAAGACCCCCTGCATTTCCTAAACGGTAAAGTGGCTCCTCTCACCAGCACAAAATATTTTGAGAAATTTTGAAAAAGAATGTTCTTATGTAGTGCTTGCGTATGGTATTTAAACAAAATACCAGCCAGCACATGCAATCCTGCAAGAAGCAGTGATTTCTCCTGAAAATTTAGAAATTACTTGTCCTTAGGCTGTTGTAAATGGTTATAAGCTTTGTCTTATTGCACTCATTCCTCTGGAAGAGAGGGGTAGTAGCTGTGGTGTGATGTTTTGTATCACACATGAAAGAAAAATCTTTCTCATAGTGTGCATTGGGGTAAGCTCAGTGTCCCACAGTGCTGGCAAATAAAATAAGAGTTCAGAGTTCAACCGAACCTCAAAAGGTTCAGAATTGCTCCAGAAAAAGTTCAACTTGTTAAGGAAAGCCCTCCAAGGCTTCTCCAGGATTTCCAAGCCCATCCCTCCTGCTGCCCAGGGAGGACACGGGGAGCTCCCTTCTCCCCCTGAGCCTGCAGGCACCTGCCCCGCAGAGCAGGTTTTGGCTGGCGCAAGGAGGGCCCACACAGGGTGGGAAGTGGGGCTGTGGTGACCTGGGTAGGTGAAGGCTGCCGGCTCCTGCCTCTCCTACAGACAGAGCTCGGAGGGGCCACAAGACCCTCTCACACAGGTGAGGCATTGTGAGTCAGGTATGTCCCTTGGAAAGGCACCATCTCCAGCATGCTCGGGCTCTGATTTGGGGAAGAAAACATATTCTTCTATGAAAAAGCTTTATTAATTAATTCAGGGAAGTCATACAGCCTTTATTACAAAAGTGGTCAGATCAGATGATCACAGTTGCCTTTATCTGCCCTTACAGGATGTATTTAGTTTATATATATGGTGGGATTTAGTTCACTTAATATAAAGAACTATAATCACAGGTAAGTACCTCACAGTGTGGGATTGCAGGGTCCCCAAGGAGGGACTCCCCTTTAGAGATGTGGCCACTCGGGCAGCCCAGCTCTGCTAAACCCTAACCAAAACTCTGCTCCATTGTGTTGCTCCATGAATAAAGGACTGTCAATGCTTAATGATCCTCCACTGTCAACTCAGTGTCACTGCTTGCCAGAATTGTCATCCACAAGGAGATAAAGAAAGAAAGGAGGCAGGCAAGCCTCATAGCTAACATAGGGTTTTCACACTGTTGTAAACACACATAGATCACAAAAAAAGTAAATGGAATTAGTATATAGACAGAGTCCCCAATTCAGTACAGGCAAATTCTCATTTTCCTGAATCAATTCTCAGATGCCATGTCCAGCACTGAAACTATTACTTTTTAGTGTTCTGATGAGTGTGTTTGGCAAAGCACTCTAGAATTGCAGAGAAAATGATAACCTTCCCACAGAGTTTTTTTCTAACAATCATGTAGAATGTGTTAGAAATATACAGTGTTACTGCAGAATTTCATAGGATTGTTAAAATATATAGAAAGGAGATTATTCTTTATGAAAGCTATTGGGTTTTGGAATGATTTCTTTGGATTCCTACTGATCTCAGCCCTATTACTTACATGCAACTTTTCCATACAGAGGCAGGTATTAGGCCTTTCACAGGCCCATAGCTGAGGTCTGCCATAACCCTGCTGAACTAAACACAGAGGTCTCGACTTACTATAGGATGAGCTCTATTTGTCCACATTTGGGTAACTGGTGGAAAAAAAGAGGCACTTTTCACAGCCTAAAAATGGGACATTCTTAATGTAATAAGGCCTTGCACTGTATAGCTAAATACACGCACAGTCATTCATAGCCCCCAGCACAAGACAGACATGGACCTGTTGGAGCGGGTCCAGACGAGGGCCACAGAAATGATCAGGGGGATGGAACGTCTCTCCTATGAGGAAAGGCTGAGAGAGTTGGGGTTATTCAGCCTGGAGAAGAGAAGGCTTTGGGGATACCTTATTGCGGCCTTTCAGTACTTAAAGGGGGCCTATGAGAAAGATGGGGACAAACTTTTTAGCAGGGCCTGTTGCGACAGGACAAGGGGGAATGGTTTTAAACTAAAAGAGGGTAGATTTAGACTAGATATAAGGAAGAAATTTTTTACGATGAGGGTGGTGAAACACTGGAACAGGTTGCCCAGAGAGGTTGTAGATGCCCCATCCCTGGAAACATTCAAGGTCAGATTGGATGGGGCTCTGAGCACCCTGATCTAGTTGAAGATGTCCCTGCCCATGGCAGGGGGGGTTGGACTAGATGACCTTTAAAGGTCCCTTCCAACCCAAACTATTCTATGATTCTATGATTCTATGATTAATTAGACCTAATAGGTTGTGAAGAAAATAATATTCACATTTTATAGATGAAGAAACTTAAGAAATGGAGTTCAGAATAATATTTAGAAAAGGAAGAGGCTCCTAGTTCTTCTTTAATAGATTATTCTTCAAAATGAAGGGGAGTGTCTGGGCCTCAGACCACCTATTAGGAGAGAGGGGCCTAGAGGAAGACACCTTGGAAGTTTACACAAAATTAGAAAGTGCAGACAGTGTTGCTCAAGCCCATCTCTGATGTGGTTTAGAAAAGCTTTATTTGTCTTCAGAGGATTAATATCATACAGCAGACACGAACAGATCCAGGAAATTCCTGAAGCATGTTGAAGATAGCTTCTTGGTGCAGGTACTAAGGGAGTCGACTAGGAAAGGTGCCCTCTTAGATTTGTTGTTTGTAAACAGAGAGGGACTCGTGGGCGAAGTGGTGATTGGTGGCTGTCTTGGT
The DNA here is from genome assembly GCF_964195595.1 of Calonectris borealis. Lineage (NCBI taxonomy): Eukaryota > Metazoa > Chordata > Aves > Procellariiformes > Procellariidae > Calonectris > Calonectris borealis. The sequence goes on from NC_134351.1 coordinate 15,687,627, forward strand.
CACAGTGACCACGAAGTAGTTGAGTTTCAAATCGCTGGCGATAGGAGAAAAACTTCCAGCAAAACTTCGACCCTGGATATGGGGAGAGCAGACTTAGGGCTGCTGAAGGAGCTAGTTAGTAAGGTCCCCTGGGAATCTGCTTTTGAATGTATTGGGGTCCAGGAATGCTGGTCACTTTTTAAGAGCCATCTCTTAAGAGCGCAGGAGCAGGCAATTCCAAAGTGTCAGAAGTCAAGCAAGCGGGGCAGAAGGCCTGCTTGGCTGAGCAGGGATCTTCTAGAACTTAGGTGGAAAAGGGAAGTGTATGGACATTGGAAGCAAGGACAGGCGACACAGGAAGACTACAGAGATGCTGTTCGCCACTGTAGGGAGAAAATTCGTGCGGCCAAAGCTCGATTAGAGTTCAAGCTGGCCAGCACTGTGAAGGACAACAAAAAGGGCTTTTAAAAATACATTAACAGCAAAAGGAGGATCAGAGATAACATTGGTCCGTTACTTGATGAGGTCGGTCACCTCACAAATAGGGACGTAGACAAAGCAGAGATGTTTAATGCCTTCTTCACCTCTGTCTTCAACACCGATGATGGGCCCTGGGACCCCCAGAGCCCTGTGTTGGAAGACCATGACTGGGGGAATGATAAACTCCCAGCCAACTCTGAACTTGTTCGAGACTTGCTGCTCCAGCTGGATGCACAAAAGTCTATGGGGCCCAATGGGATTCATCACAGGGTACTGAAAGAGCTGGCTGATGTCATCGCGGGACCTCTCTCCGTTATTTTTCAACAGTCCTGGGAGTCTGGAGAGGTCCCAGTAGACTGGAAGCTGCCAAATGTTGTCCCAATTTTCAAGAAGGGTAAGAAGGAAGACCCTGGTAATTACAGGCCTGTCACTCTCACTTCAGTGTCTGGTAAAATTATGGAGAAGGTTATTCTGGGATTTATTGAAAAACACTTGAGAGACAATGCAGTCATTGGTCATAGCCAGCACAGGTTCATGAGGGGAAAGTCCTGCTTAACTAACTTAATTTCCTTTTATGACAAGGTCACCCATCTAGTTGACCAAGGGAAGCCAGTAGATGTGGTGGTGTCCTGGTTTCGGCTGGGATAGAGTTAATTTTCTTCCTAGTAGCTGGTATAGTGCTGTGTTTTGGATTTAGCATGAGAATAATGTGATAACACACTGATGTTTTAGTTGTTGCTAAGCAGCATTTATACTAAGTCAAGGACTTTTCAGCTTCCCATACTCTGCCAGCGAGGAGGTACACAAGAAGATGGGTGGGAGCATAGCCAGGACAGATGACCCAAACTGACTAAAGGGATATTCCATACCATATGATGTCATGCTCAGTATTATAAGCTGGGGAGAGTTGGCTGGGGGGAAGCAATTGCTGCTCAGGGACTGGCTGGGCATCAGTCGGCAGGTGGTGGGCGGTTGCATCACTTAGGTTCCCCCCCCTGGGTTTTGTTCCTCTCTCTCTCTCTCTTGTTGTTTTACTTTTCATTACAATTTTATTATTATTATTATTATTATTATTATTATTATTATATTTTAAAGATTAAACTGTTCTTATATCAACCCATGAGTTTTCTTACTTTTGCTCTTCTGATTCTCTCTCCCATCCCACCATGGCGGGGGGGAAGGTGAGCGAGCGGCTGTGTGGTGCTTAGTTGCCGACTGGGGTTAAAACACAACAGGTGTTTTTGGATTTTAGCAAAGCTTTTGATACTGTCTCTCACAATAGCCTTCTGGACAAAACATCCAGCATACAGATAGACAAGTCCGTAATATGTTGGGTGAACAATTGGCTGGTGGGTCAAGCTCAAAGAGTTATAGTAAATGGGGTTACATCAGGCTGGTGGCCAGTCACCAGTGGGGTTCCCCAGGGTTCAGTTTTGGGGCCAGTGCTCTTTAATGTTTTTATAAATGATCTGGACGCAGGAGTCAAATGTACATTAGGTAAATTTGCCGGTGATACTAAACTAGGAGGACCTGTGGACTCCCTCGAGGGTAGAGAGGCCTTACAGAGAGATCTGGATAGACTAGAGAGCTGGGCAATCGCCAACCGTATGAAATTTAATAAGAGCAAAATTCTGCTCTTATTATAAGAGCAAGATTCTGCACCTGGGATGGGGTAATCCTGGTTATACATACAAATTGGGGAATGAGAGGCTGGAGAGCAGCCCTGCAGAAAGAGATCTGGGGGTTTGGGTTGATGGCAAGTTGAATATGAGTCAACAGTGTGCCCTGGCAGCCAAAAGGGCCAACCGTGTGCTGGGGTACATCAAGCACAGCATAGCTAGCCAGTCGAGGGAGGTGATTGTCCCACTCTACACTGCACTGGTGCAGCCCCACCTCGAGTACTGTGTGCAGTTTTGGGCGCCTCAATACAAGAAGGACATCAAACTATTAGAGTGTGCCCAGAGGAGGGCGACCAAGATGGTGATAGGTCTCGAGGGCAAGACTTATGAGGAGCGGCTGAGGTCACTTGGCTTGTTCAGCTTGGAGAAGAGAAGGCTGAGGGGTGACCTCATCGCAGTCTACAACTTCCTCAAGGGGGGCAGCGGAGGGGGAGGTGCTGATCTCCTCTCTCTGGCGACCAGCGATAGGACACCAGGAAATGGTATGAAGCTGCATCAGGGGAAGTTCAGATTGGACATTAGGAAAAGGTTCTTCACTGAGAGGGTGGTTGGTCACTGGAACAGGCTCCCCAGGGAAGTGGTCATGGCACCAAGCCTGTCAGAGTTCAAGGAGTGTCTGGATGACGCTCTTAGTCATATGGTTTAGTTTTAGGTAGTCCTGCGAGGAGCAGGGAGTTGGACTTGACGATCCTTATGGGTCCCTTCCAACTTGAGATATTCTAAGATTCTATGTAAGTAGCTTTTCATATTCTATGTATCAGATATTAAAAACAGATCCCACGAATTTTACTCCTCAATTTTTCCTAGTAGTATATCTAATGCTTGTCTCCACATCACATTTCCACTCTTAGTGACTGATTCCATTACTTTGTATGCCCTAACTGGCTCAGACCGATTTTGTCCTTTTTTTCTCTCTTCTTTTTTCTTTTGGATTGTGGTGGGTTGACCTTGGCTGGACACCAGGTGCCCACCAAGCCGCTCTATCACTCCCCCTACTCAGATGGACAGGGGAGAGAAAATATAACAAAAGGCTTGTGAGTCGAGATAAGGACAGGGAGAGGTCACTCACCAATTACCGTCACGGGCAAAACAGACGTGACTCGGGGAAATTAATTTAATTTATTACCAATCAAATCAGAGTAGGGTAATGAGAAATAAGAAATCAAATCTTAAAACACCTTCCCCCCACCCCTCCCTTCTTCCCAGGCTCAACTTCACTCCCGATTTCTCTACCTCCTGCCCCTAAGTGGCACAGAGGGACGGGGAATGGGGGTTGCGGTCAGTTCATCACACGTTGTCTCTGTTGGTCCTTCCTCTTCACTCTCTTCCCCTGTTCCAGCGTGGGGTCCCTCCCACAGGAGACAGTCCTCCACGAACTTCTCCAATGTCGGTCCTTCCCACGGGCTGCAGTCCTTCAGGAACAGACTGCTCCAGTGTGAGACCCCCAGGGAGTCACAAGTCCTGCCAGCAAACCTGCTCCAGCATGGGCTCCTCTCTCCATGGGGCCACAGGTCCTGCCAGGAGCCTGCTCCGGCGTGGGGTCCTCCATGGGCTGCAGGGTGGATATCTGCTCCACTGTGGACCTCCATGGGCTGCAGGGTGACAGCCTGCCTCACCGTGGTCTTCACCACGGGCTGCAGGGGAATCTCTGCTCCGGCGCCTGGAGCGCCTCCTCCCCCTCCTTCTTCACTGACCTTGGTGTCTGCAGAGTTGTTTCTCTCACATATTCCCACTCCTTTCTCCTGGCTGCTGTTGCTCAGCAGTTTTTTCTGCCTTCTTAAATATGTTATCACAGAGGCGCTACCACTGTCGCTGATCGGCTCAGCCTTGGCCAGCGACAGGTCCATCTTGGAGCCGGCTGGCATTGGCTCTATCGGACATAGGGGAAGCTTCTGGCATCTTAGAATCATAGAATCATTAAGGTTGGAAAAGACCTCTAAGATCACTGAGTCCAACCATCAACTCAACACCACCATGCCTACTAAACCATGTCCCTAAGCGCCTCATCTACATGTCTTTTAAATACTTCCAGGGATGGTGACTCAACCACTTCCCTGGGCAGCCTGTTCCAAGGCCTGACCACTCTTTCAGTAAAGAAATTTCTCCTAATGTCCACCCTAAACCTCCCTTGGCGCAACTTGAGGCCATTTCCTCTCGTCCTATCGCTAGTTACTTGGCAGAAGAGACCAACGCCCACCTCACTACAACCTCCTTTCAGGTAGTTGTAGAGCGCGATGAGGTCTCCCCTCAGCCTCCTCTTCTCCAGGCTAAACAGTCCCAGTTCCTTCAGCCACTCCTCATAGGACTTGTTCTCTAGACCCTTCACCAGCTTCGTTGCCCTTCTCTGGACACGCTCCAGCACCTCCATGTCCTTCTTGTAGTGAGGGGCCCAAAACGGAACACAGTATTCGAGGTGCGGCCTCACCAGTGCCGAGTACAGGGGCACGATCACCTCCCTACTCCTGCTGGCCACACTATTCCTAATACAGGCCAGGATGCCGTTGGCCTTCTTGGCCACCTGGGCACACTGCCAGCTCATGTTCAGCCGGCTGTTGACCAGCACCCCCAGGTCCTTTTCCTGTGGGCAGCTTTCCAGCCACTCTTCCCCAAGCCTGTAGTGTTGCATGGGGTTGTTGTGGCCCAAGTGCAGGACCCGGCCTTGTTGAACCTCATACAGTTGGCCTCAGCCCATCGATCCAGCCTGTCCAGGTCCCTCTGCAGAGCCTTCCTACCCTCAAGCAGATCAACACTCCCACCCAACTTGGTGTCGTCTGTAAACTTACTGAGGGAGCACTCGATCCCCTCGTCCAGATCATTGATAAAGATATTGAACAGGACCGGCCCCAGTACTGAGCCCTGGGGAACACCGCTCGTGACCGGCCGCCAACTGGATTTAACTCCATTCACCACAACTCTCTGGGCTCGGCCGTCCAGCCAGTTTTTTACCCAGCGAAGAGTGTACCTGTCTAGGCCGTGAGCCGCCAGCTTCTCTAGAAGAATGCTGTGGGAGACAGCGTCAAAGGCCTTACTGAAGTCCAGGTAGACCACATCCACAGCCTTTCCCTCATCCACTAGGCGGGTCACCTGGTCATAGAAGGAGATCAGGTTGGTCAAGCAGGACCTGCCTTCCATGAACCCGTGCTGGCTGGGCCTGATCCCCTGGTTGTCCTGGACATGGCTCGTGAGCGCCCTCAAAACGAACCGCTCCATAATCTTCCCCGGCACCGAGGTCAGGCTGACCGGCCTGTAGTTCCCCGGATCCTCCTTCCGGCCCTTCTTGTAGATGGGCGTCACATTGGCGAGCCTCCAGTCGTCCGGGACCTCCCCTGTTAACCAGGACTGCTGGTAAATGATGGAGAGTGGCTTGGCAAGCTCCTCCGCCAGCTCCCTCAGTACCCTCGGGTGGATCCCATCTGGCCCCATAGACTTGTGAGTGTCCATGTGGTGTAGCAGGTCGTTAACTGCTTCCTCTTGGATTATGGGGGGGTTATCCTGCTCGCTGTCCCTGTCTTCCAGCTCAGGGGGCTGAGTACCCTGAGGATAACTGCTCTGACTATTAAAGACTGAGGCAAAGAAGATGTTAAGTACCTCAGCCTTATCCTTGTCCTCGGTGGCAATGTTCCCCCCCCCCCCCCCCGCATCCAATAGAGGATGGAGATTCTCCTTGGCTCTCCTTTTGTCATTAATATACTTGTAAAAGCATTTTTTGTTGTCTCTCACAACAGTGGCCAGGTTGAGTTCTAGCTGGGCTTTTGCCTTTCTAATTTCCTCTCTGCACGACCTAACGAGATCCCTGTACTCTTCTTGAGTTGCCTGCCCCTTCTTCCAAAGGTGGTAAACTCTCCTTTTTTTCCTGAGTCCCAGCCAGAGCTCCCCGTTCAGCCAGGCCGGTCGTCTTCCCCGCCCGTTCTTCTTGCGGCACATGGGGACAGCCTGCTCCTGCGCCTTTAAGACTTCCTTCCTGAAGAACGTCCAGCCTTCCTGGACCCCTTTACCCTTCAAGACTGTCTCCCAAGGGACCCTCTCGACCAGTGACCTGAGCAGGCCAAAGTCCGCCCGCCGGAAGTCCATGGTAGCGGTTTTGCTGGCCCCCCTCCTTACTTCACCAAGAATCGTGAATTCTATCATTTCATGGTTACTAAGCCCAAGACGGCCTCCGACCACCACATCTCCCACCAGTCCTTCTCTGTTTGTAAACAGCAGGTCAAGCGAGGCACCTCCCCTGGTAGGCTCGCTTACCAGCTGCGTCAGGAAGTTATCTTCCACACACTCCAGGAACCTCCTCGACTCTTTCCTCTCTGCCGTGTGGTATTTCCAGCAGACGTCCGGAAAGTTGAAGCTCCTCCTGTTTGCCGCCCATGCTGCGTGCATTGGTGTAGATGCACTTGAGCTGGGCTGCCGATTTCTCCCCCGATGTTGGTGTGCCGCCCCTAGGCTCTTCTCTAGTGAGCCTGGTTTTATCCCCTTCCCCCTTCGAACCTAGTTTAAAGCCCTCTCAATGAGCCCCACCAACTCATGAGCGAGAATCCTTTTCCCCCTGTGAGACAGCTGAACTCCATCTGTCACCAGCAGGCCCGGTGCCGCGTAAACCTCCCCATGGTCAAAGCAGCCAAAATTCCGCCGATGGCACCAGCCCCTAAGCCACGTGTTGATCCGATGAGTTTTCCTGTTTCCTTCAGTATTCCTCCCTGCCACTGAAGGGATCGAGGAAAACACTACCTGTGCTCCCGATCCTTCCACCAGTCGCCCCAGTGCCCTGAAGTCCCTTTTGATCGCTTCGGGACTTCTCTCTGCAACCTCCTCACTGCCAGCCTGTATAACCAATAGCGGGTAGTAATCGGAGGGCTGTACCAGACTAGGGAGTTTCCTAGTAATGTCCTTAACCCAGGCCCCAGGGAGGCAGCAGACTTCCCTGTGGGATGGGTCTGGCCGGCATATTGGGCCCTCCGTCCCCCTCAGAAGGGAATCACCTATGACAATTACCCTCCTTTTTTTCTTAGCAGAGGCAGTCGTAATGCATGGGGCTGACTGACTTGCCCTGGGCAACCCCCTGGATGGGCCTTCATCTACACCCTCATTTGCCTGGCCCTCAAGTTCCAGGGCCCCATATCTGTTGTGTAAGGGCAACTGGGAAGGTTGAGGTGAGGGAGGCTGGGCGGGGGTTCACCTGGCACCCCGAGCAGGGACCTGTGTCCATTCCCCCCCATCTCCTGAGTCCCCTCCTTCTGCCTGGCGGCAAGAGGGCAGGGGATCCTCTGCTTCTTGTGGAGCCTCCATGTGCTGCCCTTGCCTCAGGGATGGTAGGGTGTGGCTCCACCAATCTATCTCCCTCTCACACTCCCTGATGCTCCTTAACCTCTCCACTTCCTCCTTTAGCTCTGCCACCAGGCTGAGCAGATCATCCACCTGGTCACACCGCACACAGGCATCGTCTCTGCTGCCCTCCTGTACAAGGGACAGGCTCAGGCACTCCCTGCAGCCACAGGCCTGGACAGATGTGTGTTTGCGTGGGGGCTCCGTCTGGGTCGCCACATTCCTTCTGGCGATGGCTTTCGGCCGAGTGGATACCATGGCTAGGTCCTCTTCTGGGAGGCCGGTGACCACCAGTTGAGCTAGCCTCTAGAGCCTGGAGGGGGGGGCTGCGCCCTGCCCGCTCGCCTTCCCCGCACGCCCTGCCGACACAAACTGCCGCACCACACCGCACCCCGGGTCGCTCGCGCTCCCTGGGGGCTGCTCTTGTATCTGAGGGGGTTTGGCCGCCGCCCCTCCTGTCCCCGCCCACGCTGAGTCAGAGCTGCCGCTCGTCAGGAGCTCGCTCCTCCGGCTCGGGGGAGGGGGCGGGGGCTGGGGCATCCTCTCGCTCCCTGCGCTTTTGCCTTCGCCGTTTTTGCCGCGGTTTTGCCGCTTTAGGAAGGGTCCCCCGGCGCGATCCTCCGTTCCGGAGCGCTTCGCCTCGGTGGCTTCAAATGAAGCTTCAAATCTTCTCAGAGAAGCCACCTCTGTAGCCCCTTCGCTACTATAACCTTGCCACGCAAACCCAATACAGCTTTCCCAATCAAATGACTACATTCCTGTTATTTTTATATGATTTAGACATGTTGTTTAAGGCGCACTTAGGTAGAATGACAGGGAGGTCCTTGTTAAAGGAAATTGGAATAAAAAATAAATACAACATTAGGAAAATAACCTGGGGAAGAAGAAAGCTCTAGGAGCAAATGCAGTGAACTGCTGCCTGCCAGTTTATTTCAACCCTTCCTGCCTGTGGAAATCAAATAGCAGAAGGGCTGCAGCTCAAAAAACCATACGTCTTCTGGGAGCCTGTGAGCCTGTTTATTGTAGGGCCTCCCGTGGCTCGCAGTGGCTCCCCGTTCCTCGCAGCCTGCAGCTTTCAGCTCGGCTTCATTATGAATATCTCCATTACCCACAAACTTGGCGTTTCCATCCTCCTTGCCACATTCCCCTCACCTCCTCGGCAGGGAGGCTTTCTTGTGGTTTGCGAGATCTCATCTCCGCTCTGCTCTCAGCGGGGACAGGAGGGATTTTGACAGGGGACAGGGTGGGATTTCGGCTCCCTGCGGAGACACCGACCCTGCTGGCATGTAGACAGCGAGGTCCCGTGGCGCTGCACCCCTCTCCCAGCCGGCTCCAGCATTGTTAAGTTGCTTCATGCAAAGTCATCATAATCCCCAGGTAAACTGTGATTTCCTCTTTATCAGGTTTAGCTGGAAAACAAAACAATTAATTTTAAAAAGCAATTAATTAAAATTAATTAATAAAAATTAATTAATTAATTAATAAAAATTAATTTTAAAAGCAAAACACAAGATCTAATCGTTATTTATGCCCCTAATTATCTCATTCTAGTGGGTATTTTAGTCCCTGTCTGGTCAGAACATTAATTTTTTTCATAAATACAACAAAAAATTAAAAAATAATCGCCCAGGGCTACAGAACCACTGCAGTGATCAAGCTTAAATGAACATATACATTTTATTAATGGATGCTTTATACAACTCCATATATTATAAATCAAACAAAAATCCTATTTCTATCTTCTAAGGTTGCAATGAAAAAGCTCTAACATTACTGAGGATAATTTTTATTGTTTGTTGTGGTTTAACCTGGCAGGCAGCCAAACACCACACAGCCGCTCGCTCACTCCCCCACCACCACCAAGTGGGATGGGGGAGAGAATTGGAAAAAAAAGTAAAATTCGTGGATTGAGATAAAGACAGTTTAATAGAACAGAAAAGGAAGGGAAAATAATAATAATAATTATTATGATAGAATATACAAAGCAAGTGATGCACAATGCAATTGCTCACCACCCGCCGACCGATGCTCAGCCAGTTCCCGAGCAGTGATCACTGCTCCCCAGCCAACTCCCCCCAGCTTATATACTGAGCATGACATCATATGGTATGGAATACCCTGTTGGGCAGTTGGGTTAGCTGTCCTGGCTATGCCCCCTCCCAGCTTCTTGTGCACCTGGCAGAGCATGGGAAGCTGAAGAGTCCTTGAGTAGCATAGCACTACTTAGCAACGACTAAAACATCAGTGTGTTATCAACATTATTCTCATCCTAAATCCAAAACGCAGCACTATACCAGCTACTAGGAAGAAAATTAACTGTATCCCAGCTGAAACCAGGACAGTTTAAAACTCCTTTTTTGCAGTAATGAGACTGTTATGGGGATAATTTAATCTGGTTTGTCATGAGGCACCTCAGCTTGTTAAATAAGTTAATAAATGACTATGCATTAATCAAAGTGACAAAGCTATGAAGAGCTGAGGATGGGAGACAATTTTGGTGATAGTATTAATTAGCATTTAATTAGAAATTTTGGGGCCATAAATAAAAAAATCATGGGAGAGATGTTTATGCAAATTGCTTTGAAAGTGTGGTGGAGTTGTATTTGCTTTAGAAAAAAACCCTTCCTTCCTTCCACCCTTCCTTCCTTTCTCTTTTTTCTTTCTTTCCACACTATACATAGCAGAGTTGCAGTGACATCACATGGATAGAAATGAGCTTATATTGGTTTTAATTTTTTCCAATTAGAGGACTCTGCACTTGAATTGTGTTTTTCACTCTCTGGCTTGAACAGAAGGGTTTTTTTCAGATTTCTGATTTCTAGACAAGCAGAAAGAAAGAAAAACCCAAAGAGAGAAAAGGGAGGGAATTTCTATTATTTCTGCCGTTTTTCTCCCCATAAGGTGCCCATTTTGAAACAGACAATTCCTGCTAGCAAAAGAGATAATATATCACTCTGTTGCATATTTCAGGCTGTTTTCCTGAGGAGCAGACTTTAATATTTGTTGTATTTATACAAGAAGGTTATCCACAGTAAAACTGCTTTTTCTATTCACCAGTCTATCACTGTCATGGCTCATTTACGTGTGAACATGACTGACTAAAGTCAACATTATCCACAACTGACAAGTGCCAGACCTACAGTTCAATCAACCCCTTCCTTAAGATAATGCCAAGGGCCAGCTGTTTGAAGTAGCGGGACAATAAAGTGGAGAGAGACAATCAGGGTCAAATTGATCCAATTCCCTGTGTATAAAAGGGATTCTGCGTAATAAAACACAGCTCTTTTTGCTCTCTAAACACATTAGACCTTAAACAGGGACCTAGCCTTCAAGAAAATGTGTGACTGACATGAAAATGCTGAAGTTTTAAGGTGGTTTCTTTAGCCATTTCCGTTCAAGACCTTTCATTAAGAGTATAGTGTAAATCCAAGATAAAATGCACCTGATACCCAGAGTTTTTAAGTTTAGATGGGATGTTTAGACTGAAAAGCCCAGTGATGACACAGAGTTCATTCTCCTTTTCCTTTTGTTTTGTTTGTTTAACAAATAATTTGCATCCGTTAATAACATTAAACCTGAGAAATGAATAAGAGGCAGCTCCTTTCAGTGACGCTCCCGATTCCCATTGCCAATATAGCAAACTGAGTTCCTGAATACATTTCTTTATATTAAGTCTCCACAGAACAGAGCAGTTAACACAAGTATTCCTTCAAAATTACCAGCTGTTGCTTCACTGCAATACATATCAGGACTGGGATTTAATAAGATATTTTACTGAACTTCCAGAAGATAAAGAGCTGAGCAGTAGTCACTAAAGACTCAAGAGAAATTTTGGTACCTTCAAGCATTAAGATCCTAAACTTTTACATATTTCCCTTAATCCATTCCCTAATTAATAAGCCCCTGGAGTTGCATGTGAACATCTATCTTTTTATTTTTTCATGGATAGAGACAGATCATAGAATCATAGAATCATAGAATCATAGAATCATACAGGTTGGAAAAGACCTCTAAGGTCATCGTGTCCAACCGTCAACCCAACACACCATGCCCACTACACCATGTCCCTAAGGGCCTCATCTACACGTCTTTTAAATACCTCCAGGGATGGTGACTCCACCACTTCCCTGGGCAGCCTGTTCCAAGGCCTGACCACTCTTTCAGTAAAGAAATTTCTCCTAATGTTCAATCTAAACCTCCCTTGGCGCAACTTGAGGCCATTTCCTCTTGTCCTATCGCTAGTTACTTGGCAGAAGAGACCAACACCCACCTCGCTACAACCTCCTTTCAGGTAGTTGTAGAGCGCGATGAGGTCTCCCCTCAGCCTCCTCTTCTCCAGGCTAAACAGCCCCAGTTCCCTCAGCCGCTCCTCATAAGGCTTGTGCTCCAGGCCCTTCACCAGCTTCGTTGCCCTCCTCTGGACACGCTCCAGCACCTCCATGTCCTTCTTGTAGTGAGGGGCCCAAAACGGAACACAGTATTCGAGGTGCGGCCTCACCAGTGCCGAGTACAGGGGCACGATCACCTCCCTACTCCTGCTGGCCACACTATTTCTGATACAGGCCAGGATGCCGTTGGCCGCCTTGGCCACCTGGGCACACTGCCGGCTCATGTTCAGCCGGCTGTCAATCAGCACCCCCAGGTCCTTTTCCTCTGGGCAGCTTTCCAGCCACTCTTCCCCAAGCCTGTAGCATTGCATGGGGTTGTTGTGGCCCAAGTGCAGGACCAGGCACTTGGCCTTGTTGAATCTCATACAGTTGGCCTCAGCCCATCGATCCAGCCTGTCCAGGTCCCTCTGCAGAGCCTTCCTACCCTCGAGCAGGTCAACACTCCCACCCAACTTGGTGTCGTCTGAAAACTTACTGAGGGAGCACTCGATCCCCTCGTCCAGATCATCGATAAAGATATTGAACAAGACCGGCCCCAGTACTGAGCCCTGGGGAACACCGCTCATGACCGGCAGCCAACTGGATTTAACTCCGTTGACCACAACTCTCTGGGCTCGGCCGTCCAGCCAGTTTTTTACCCAGCAAAGAGTGTACCTGTCTAGGCCGTGAGCCGCCAGCTTCTCTAGGAGAATGCTGTGGGAGACAGTGTCAAAGGCCTTACTGAAGTCCAAGTAGACCACATCCACTGCCTTTCCCTCATCCACTAGGCGGGTCACCTGGTCATAGAAGGAGATCAGGTTGGTCAAGCAGGACCTGCCTTCCATGAACCCGTGCTGGCTGGGCCTGATCCCCTGATCTACATATTTCGGTAATCGGAAAGGGTTTTTATTTCCCTCTGTCTCTCATTTCCCAGCTACCACCTACTTAGCGTATTGAATGACCCACAAAACCAGATTTATTACCCTCCATTTCCAGTACAAACCTGAAAGTAGGAGGCCAAGCCTGCTGTGTGGACCATGAGCTGTATGTTGGCTGGTTCTGTGGTAATTTTAGTATTTTTTTAATTTTCTGTTGAACCCAGTAAAGAGGATAACATGTTCAGTACTTTTTTATTGCAGGTGCTGCTCTGCTTGGGGTCTTGCAGCCCTGGCCGGTCCCCATTGGGCAGCATGTCCACAGAACTCAGAGGGGGACAGATCTGCAAGTGCCTGCCACAACTCTCATCTGCTTCGGTTCCCACCTTCCCCTGTGAGTGAATAGAGAGTTAAGAGTGGTCTGGAGGAGAAAAAAAAAGAAGAGGGGAGAGGAAAAGAGCTGGGCTGTCTACCTCTCTTTTCAGGCCAGCCTTGGCACCCCTCCAAACATGCCTAGCAAAACCCTGGTTTATATCTGCAGTGTGGCCAAATACAGATTAATACAGTATGGGCATCAGAAATGAGATCATATGAGGACTTGGGAGCACTTTACTGAGCCCCAAATGCCCCTGAGGGCGTTGGGCTGCAACCAACAGGAGTAGGTGTGCTTTGTTGGTAAGGGTTCTTAGCAGATATGGCATTTCGGAAATTTCCCTCACTCTTTTATGGCTTTTTGTGTAAGCTTGCATGCTCAGTGAGGGTGCTTCCTCTAAAAGATATGGTACTTCTGTGTGCTTCTCAGTGGACAAGGATTTAACCTCTATCATATTCTTGCTCAGTTAATGAAAGGGCTTGTATGATGTGAGTAATCAACATCAGGACGCAGGGCTTGGTCCTACTGCTCTGTAGGTAACGAGAAAATTTGTGTCTCCTGGGCTCAGTTTGGGTCTTTCCATCACAACAAACAGGAGAGCGTGCAGCCCTCCAGGAGGAAGCACATTGATCATGATCACCACTGCTGGTAGATAGTCACAAAAGCCAGTGTGACTGTGTTTGGACACAGAAAGGTTCCTGTGGGGGGTTATACCAATAGGGAGCACAACTGCACTACTCTGAACAATGTCTGGAGAAATCCATTTCTCTCTATCAATGAAGGAAGGAAACCTCAAGAACTCAGGCCAGCCCTTATGAATAGCACCCAGTCAATGTGTTTTGTGAAAAACTTAAAAAATAATTAGGATAGAGATTATATCTATGCAGGTGATAAGCATTAACTATTGCAAACGCCATCTAAAGGATTTTTTTAATGTCATATTAGCAGAGTCCAATATATCCAGTTGTCTTGATAATAATACAGCTAAGCTTTCCTATAGAGCAGCATAAGCTTTTAGGATTACACAGAACACATCACATAAACACAATGCAATACTTACGACTTTTATCAAGTTGCATATCCAAGGACTTGCTCAGTACATTATTTTTATAGCGCTCTCAGTTAGAAAGGCTCCATGATTTAGGACCTGTGCATAAGCACCACACTTTTAGGGGGTATGCATTTCTGAGTAGCAGATCCTCAGACCGCTCTTTTCTTAAGAAGTACAATGATTGCCCAGGTAATATTCCATTGCGTCATTAGTAAGTCTTCTCAAATTAGCTGCAAAAACTAGGTGCTTAAAAAATTGTCCTGGTTTCGGCTGGAATAGAGTTAAATTTCTTCCTAGTGCTGTGTTTTGGATTTAGTATGAGAAGAATGTTGATAACACACTGATGTTTTCAGTTGTTGCTAAGTACCCTGCTAGTCAAGGACTTTTCAGCTTCCCATGCTCTGTCAGGTGCACAAGAAGCTGGGAGGGAGCATAGCCAGGACAGCTGGCCCAGCTGGCCAACTGGGTATTCCATACCATATGATGTCATGCTCAGTATATAAATAGGAGGCGTGGTCCAGGAAGTAACGATCGCTGCTTGGGTATCAGTCAGCGGGTGGTGAGCAATTGCATTGTGCATCACTCATTTTGTATATTCTACCATCATTATTATTATTACTATTATTATCCCTTTTCTGTTCTATTAAACTGTCTTTATCTCAACCCACGAATTTTAATTTTTTTTTTCCGATTGTCTCCCCCATCCCACTTGGTGGTGGCGGGGAGTGAGCGAGCAGCTGTGCGGTGTTTGGCTGCCTGCCGGGTTATACCACAACAGTCCTTATTGGCGCCCAAAGTGGCGCCCGAAGGCTTAAGATAACGAGAGATCTGACCAAAGCGTGTTAAGGCAAAATTTGTTATAAGCATTCATTATATTGGTTTAATAGTCGCTGGTCACAATGTTGATTTATTGGTGTAGTGGTTTAACATGGCAGGCAGCCAAATGCCACGCAACCGCTCGCTCACTTCTCCCACACAGTGGGACAGGGAGAGAATCGGAAGGGTAAGAGTGAGAAAAACTCGTGGGTTGAGATAAAGACAGTTTAATAGAACAGAAAAGGAAGGGAAAATAATAATGATGATGATGATGATGATGATGATAATGATAGAATATACAAAATGAGTGATGCACAATGCAATTGCTCACCACCCGCGCTGACCGATAACCAAATAGTGATTGCTACTTCCTGGAACACGCCTCCCATTCATATACTGAGCATGATGTCACATGGTATGGAACACCCCATTGGCCAGCTGGGCCAGCTGTCCCGGCTATACTCCCTCCCAGCTTCTTGTGCACCTGGCAGAGCATGGGAAGCTGAAAAGTCCTTGACTAGCAGGGTACGTAGCAACAACTGAAAACATCAGTGTGTTATCAACATTCTTCTCATACTAAATCCAAACCAGAGCACTAGAAAGAAATTTAACTCTATCCCAGCCGAAAACAGGACAGTATCCACCCCTTATTCTATACCATTTACGTCATGCCCAGGTCTCACATTTTCCAATACATTCCAATTAATCACCACCACCTTTCTTGTCTTTTGATATATATACACACAGATCTCATTCCCTTAGTCCATGGGCCATCCCTCTAAAATGTCCATTGAGTTCATTTAGTCCATGACTTTGGGCTCCATCTGTCATGACAGTCTTTCAGGGCAGGAGAGATGGTGTGTGGTGTTGGATTGTTGCATCCTGAAGCCAGGTCTGATTCCATTATCACTGCACTCGTCTGGTTCTATCACCGTTGCACTTTGCTCGGTTTCATCGGAGTTCATTCTTCATTAATCTGGGTGATTTTTACTGCAAAACCATTGATAGCAACCATAGAAATGATGATATACAATATCATATAACAATTAACATCATACAATTCAGTTCATTGGCTATTTTCACACAAAATCAAATCCCCTTGAGGTACACACCGGACTTGCCCATCCTTTCGCATCACCCACCAAGTGCACCCAGGTCCCTGAGCAAAAGCAATCCCACGGATGGGTTTTCCCTTGCCAGAGGCAGGAGTAACCCAGACTGTCTTCCCCAGCATATTTCTTATGTGCACTAGAGGGACTTTATCCCCCTCTACAGTACGCAGAAGTTTTGACTGGGCAGGGCCAGCTCGAGTGACAGATCCCCTGGTGTTGACTAATCAGGTGGCTTTTGCTAAATGTGTATCCCAATGCTTGAATGTCCCACCACCCATTGCTCTCAGCGTAGTCTTTAGCAGTCCATTGTATCGTTCCATTGTCCCAGAGACTGGTGCATGGTAGGGGATGTGATATACCCACTCAATGCCATGCTCTTTGGGCCAGGTGTCTATGAGGGTGTTTCAGAAATGAGTCCCGTTGTCTGACTCAATTCTTTCTGGGGTGCCATATCGCCATAGGACTTGCTTTTCAAGGCCCAGGATGGTGTTCTGGGAGGTGGCATGGGGCACGGGATATGTTTCCAGCCATCCGGTGGTTGCTTCAACCATTGTGAGCACATAGCGCTTGCCGTGGTGGGTTTGTGGGAGCGTGATATAATCAATCTGCCAGGCCTCCCCATATTTATATTTCAACCATCGTCCTCCATACCAGAGAGGCTTTACTCACTTGGCTTGCTTGATTGCGGCGCATGTTTCACATTCATGGATAACCTGTGCAATAGCGTCCATGGTCAAGTCCACCCCTCGATCACGAGCCCATCTGTATGTTGCGTCTCTTCCTTGATGGCCTGAGGCGTCATGGGCCCACCAAGCTATAAATAATTCACCCTTATGTTGCCAGTCCAGATCCACCTGAGCCACTTCAATTTTAGCAGCCTGGCCCACCTGCTGGTTGTTTTGGTGTTCTTCAGTGGCCCGACTCTTGGGCACGTGAGCATCCACGTGACGTACTTTTAAAACCAGGTTCTCTACCCGGGCAGCAATATCTTGCCACAACGCAGCAGCCCAGATGGGTTTACCTCTGCGCTGCCAGTTGTTCTGCTTCCATTGCTGCAACCACCCCACAGGACATTTGCCACCATCCATGAGTCAGTATAGAGATAAAGTACTGGCCATTTTTCTCATTGAGCAATATCCAAGGCCAGCTGGAAGGCTTTCACCTCTGCAAACTGGCTCGATTCACCTTCTCCTTCAGCAGTTTCTGCAACTTGGCGTGTAGGACTCCATACAGCAGCCTTTCACCTCCGATGCTTTCCCACAAGACGACACGACCCATCAGTGAACAGGGCATACTGCTTCTCATTTTCAGGCAGTTTATTATACAGTGGGGCTTCTTCAGCGTGCGTCACCTCCTCCTCTGGGTATATTCCAAAATATTTACCTTCTGGCCAATTTGTGATCACTTCCAAGATTCCTGGGCGACTGGGGTTTCCTATTCGGGCCCGTTGTGTGATCAGTGCGACCCACTTACTCCACGTAGCATCGGTTGCATGATGTGTGGAGGGGACCCTCCCTTTGAACATCCAGCCCAGCACCGGCAGTCGGGGTGCCAGGAGGAGCTGTGCTTCAGTACCAACTACTTCCGAAGCAGCTCGAACCCCTTCATATGCTGCCAATATCTCTTTCTCAGTTGGAGTATAGCGGGCCTCGGATCCTCTGTATCCCTGACTCCAGAACCCTAAGGGTCGACCTTGAGTCTCCCCTGGTGCTTTCTGCCAGAGGCTCCAGGTAGGGCCATTCTCCCCGGCTGCGGTGTAGAGCACATTCTTCACATCTTGTCCTGCCCGGACTGGCCCAAGGGCTACTGCCTGAACTATCTCCCGTTTAATTTGTTCAAAGGCTTGTTGTTGCTCAGGGCCCCATTTGAAGTTGTTCTTCCTGGTCACAATCAGGCTGTAATTTGGAATATGCATTCTCCAAAAGCCCACAACACCTAAGAAAGCTTGTGTTTCCTTTTTTTCTAGTTGTTGGAGACATGGCTGTTATCTTATTGATCACGTCCGTTGGGATCTGACGACGTCCATCTTGCCATTTTATTCCTAAAAACTGGATCTCCTGTGCAGGTCCCTTGACCTTTCTTTGTTTTATGGCAAAACCAGCCTTCAGAAGGATTTGGACTATTTTCTCCCCTTTCTCAAAAACTTCTTCTGCTGTGTTGCCCCATACGATGATGTCATCAATGTATTGCAGGTGTTCCGGAGCCTCACCCTGTTCCAGTGCGGTGTGGATCAGTCCATGGCAAATGGTAGGGCTGTGTTTCCACCCCTGGGGCAGTCGGTTCCAGGTGTACTGGACGCCCCTCCAAGTGAAAGCAAACTGTGGCCTGCACTCTGCTGCCAAAGGGATTGAGAAGAACGCATTAGCGATATCATTTGTGGCATACCACTTGGCTGCCTTTGATTCCAGTTCGTATTGGAGTTCTAGCATGTCCGGCACAGCAGCACTCAGTGGCGGCGTGACTTCATTCAGGCCACGGTAGTCTACTGTTAGTCTCCACTCTCCATTGGACTTTCGCACTGGCCATATGGGACTGTTAAAGGGTGAGCGAGTCTTGCTGATCACTCCTTGGCTCTCCAGTCGATGAATCAGCTTATGGATGGGAATCAGGGAATCTCGGTTGGTGCGATATTGCCGCTGGTGCACTGTTGTGGTAGCGATTGGTACCTGTTGTTCGTCAACCTTCAGCAACCCCACAACAGAAGGGTCCTCCGAGAGACCGGGCAAGGTGGACAGCTGTTTAATTTCCTCCATCTCCAAGGCATCTCTACCAAAAGCCCACCGGTACCCTTTTGGGTCCTTGAAATACCCTCTCCTGAGGTAGTCTATGCCAAGGATGCACGGAGCTTCTGGGCCAGTCATAATGGGGTGCTTTTGCCACTCATTCCCGATTAGGCTCACTTCGGCCTCCAATACAGTCAGCTGTTGGGATCCCCCTGTCACTCCAGAAATACAGATGGGTTCTGCCCCTTTATAGCTTGATGGCATCAGGGTACACTGTGCACTGGTGTCTATGAGAGCGTTATACTCCTGTGGGTCTGATGTGCCAGGCCATCGAATCCGCACAGTCCAGTAAACCCGGTTGTCCCTTTCCTCCACCTGGCTGGAGGCAGGGCCCCTGTAGTCCTGGTCATAGTACTCCTTACTCACTTGTAGATGCGAATCAAAAGTCCCTTTATTAAGATCGGAAGTAAAGTCAGGCCTTCTACTCTGTCTGGAGAGCTGCTCACTGGAGACTGGAGCAGCAATTTTCCTGGAAGAACCCCCTTTTGTGGTTGTTTTCCCTTGCAACTCACGTACCCATGCCTCTAGGGTCGAGGTAGATTTTTCATCCCACTTCCTCATGTCCTCTCCGTGGTCACGCAGGTAAAACCACAGGGTGCCCCGGGCTGTGTACCCACGATATCTTCTCTCTTGAGCAGAGGGACGCTGACTCCTTATGGCTGAGATACTGGTCCATACAGGTGGGGAGTAGGACATATCTTCTTTGAGTTGCTGGAACTCCTGAGACAGTTTTTCGGACAGTTTCTCCACAGCAGAGACGCAGGCCCGTAGGGAGGAAGAGTGAACACCTCATGTACAAGGCATGTGATTGCATATGAAAGTGTATTCTGCTTTTTCATTTGTTAGTGCCTGCTTTGATGTGTTTAAGTTTGATTTTCATGGGCATGGGAGGATGAAAGCAAAATCTATAATGCTCAAAAAAAGCTAAAGCAAGAACCAAGGTAGTCTCTCAAGTCCTGCACTTTTGCTCAGGTAAGTGATGGAACCACATCTGGATACAAAACCAAGACAAACCTGCTTTTCTACAGCTGGTCTAAAGTTTAAGTTAACCAGGGCTCATTAACTTCACCAGGCAGAAGATCTGATACAGTTATCTCCAGGCCTTCAGAAGGGAAATGGAAACATTAGTGAGCACAGCCCTTGCACCATGGCTGCGACATGGGCTGTTTATGTCAGGAGCTGACCTGAGGAGCATTTCAACATGGGTGTCCCTCTGTGCAGTGATGCTGGGGAAGCTGAAATACTCAAAATGGACCGTTTCAGTTCCTCTCATTAATGTTTTTACATTTTCCAGGTTTTAACCTGTGAACCCTCATAGCACTTCTTAGGAATAGGCAGAAGGCAAAGTCTGCACGTGTGGCTCCATGGTGGGGGGAGATGTACACAGCGGGCATCGAGGTGGCAGGGCTTTGTCACACATCTGGAGGCTGTGTGTGCCCAGTTACGTGCCTCCTTAGTCCATTACACATCCACATATGTGTATATACATCATAGTTTAGAAAAGTCAGCCCTTATCTCTCCCTTACCAATTGTGTATATAGTCATGGGCTAAAATGACATAACACCTGTCACTATACTGAGCTACTGTGTGTGTTTACTGATTTTGCCTGGTCTGATTATTACTTATGCTGTGTACACAGTGAATAGTGTTTGAACGTCGGACAAGAGCACAGAGAGAAGTAACACAACCACAGAGTCCCAAACCTCAGACTGCTTTGATAGTTTGCTGATATTAAATATCTTCCCACTATCATGTTAGAATATATGCTGAGCTTTTTATATATACACTTTTCCTTACATCTTTTCAGTTTTCTTTATGTGTTCTTGAATTTGTTCCCCAGTCCCTGAGCATGCACAGAGATGGGAGGGGGAGTTTGCATCAACTCACCAAGATGAATTTCAGGCTCCTGCTCCTTTCCATATCACTGCATTTTGCAGCATGCAGCTTGATGTACTGCCAGATAAGATGAAACATAGAGGAAAACACTGCAAGTGAGTGGGTGACACCCTGAGTCAAAATACCTACATTGGAACAGAAGGACATGAGGGAAAAGAACAGGGGGAAACGGGGACGGGAGGCAGGTTCCAGAAATTACCCCAAATTGCCTTTTCTGGATGCGGGGGAGCTATCCCTGAGGCCATTAGTAGTTTGGAGAAAAACAAGTATATTTTGGGGATTAGAAACAGTGGATATGGTAAGCCTGGCCAGACAGGAGTGATTTGTTGTGGGAGCTGGAGGCTGAGGCCGGGGGGATGCCAGCTCCAGTAGCCTTGCCTGGTGTGGCCTGTCTTTTCACTGTGGCATGGCACGATAGTTGCCTGGCCACTGCATCCTCCCCCTTCCCAGTGCATCCACATATGTGTTATGGGATTGACTTCACCAGTCCCTCGGGGTCTGTGCACTCCTTGCAGGGGATTTAGACCTCAGTGTTAGCAGCCAGAGCCCTTGGCGTCGTCTGTGATGCAACTTCCCCAGTAATCTCAGACCGAGCAGCAAAAATTCTGAGTAGGTCCAATGGTATGGTATGGTGCCAGTCAATCAGAATAAACTTTCAAAATAGTCGCCTCTTCTTCATCATTATTTAGGAAAAAAGAATTAAGGGAGCTAAATCCCACCATCCCCGACTCCTGTGCAAAATCCCTTGCTGACTTTCCATAGCTGCATTGGTTAAATTATGGCACCAAAGCAGCTGGCTGGAGGCTCAGGGAGCTGTGGGGAGGGAGCAAAGGTCTCCACGCAGGAGCCCAATGATCTCCACCAACCACGTGTGCATAGGAAGTGAGGGGGGTCTGGCATGTGTCAGGGAGCACCATATGCCAGGGGTGAGCCGGGAGCCCCGCCTGACTCCAGTCCTTCCCCCTGCCTGCCCACTGCTGCATCGGGGAAATTTGATATTGCATACATTTAAAATCACTGCAATGATGCATGATCAACCACTATTTTAGGGTGTGTCTGTGGTGGAGTCACAAGTAGCTAAACCTATGCCTGCAGATGGAGAGCTATGTTTCTGCCTCTGTTGGTGCGAGCAGCCAGCTTGGGAAGAAGAGAGATGCCCTCCGGAAGTATTTTACAATTCTGAAGGGCTCATTACTGAGAAATGAGAGAGCAAACTATTCATAGAATCATAGAATATCTCAAGTTGGAAGGGACCCATAAGGATCGTCAAGTCCAACTCCCTGCTCCTCGCAGGACTACCTAAAACTAAACCATATGACTAAGAGCGTCATCCAGATGCTCCTTGAACTCTGACAGGCTTGGTGCCATGACCACTTCCCTGGGGAGCCTGTTCCAGTGACCAACCACCCTCTCAGTGAAGAACCTTTTCCTAATGTCCAATCTGAACTTCCCCTGATGCAGCTTCATACCATTTCCTGGTGTCCTATCGCTGGTCGCCAGAGAGAGGAGATCAGCACCTCCCCCTCCGCTGCCCCCCTTGAGGAAGTTGTAGACTGCGATGAGGTCACCCCTCAGCCTTCTCTTCTCCAAGCTGAACAAGCCAAGTGACCTCAGCCGCTCCTCATAAGTCTTGCCCTCGAGACCTATCACCATCTTGGTCGCCCTCCTCTGGGCACACTCTAATAGTTTGATGTCCTTCTTGTATTGAGGCGCCCAAAACTGCACACAGTACTCGAGGTGGGGCTGCACCAGTGCAGTGTAGAGTGGGACAATCACCTCCCTCGACTGGCTAGCTATGCTGTGCTTGATGTACCCCAGCACACGGTTGGCCCTTTTGGCTGCCAGGGCACACTGTTGACTCATATTCAACTTGCCATCAACCCAAACCCCCAGATCTCTTTCTGCAGGGCTGCTCTCCAGCCTCTCATTCCCCAATTTGTATGTATAACCAGGATTACCCCATCCCAGGTGCAGAATCTTGCTCTTATAATAAGAGCAGAATTTTGCTCTTATTAAATTTCATACGGTTGGCGATTGCCCAGCTCTCTAGTCTATCCAGATCTCTCTGTAAGGCCTCTCTACCCTCGAGGGAGTCCACAGGTCCTCCTAGTTTAGTATCACCGGCAAATTTACCTAATGTACATTTGACTCCTGCGTCCAGATCATTTATAAAAACATTAAAGAGCACTGGCCCCAAAACTGAACCCTGGGGAACCCCACTGGTGACTGGCCGCCAGCCTGATGTAACCTGTCCTGGTTTTGGCTGGGATAGAGTTAATTTTCTTCCTAGTAGCCTGTATAGTGCTGTGTTTTGGATTTAGGATGAGAAGAATGTTGATAACACACTGATGTTTTAGTTGTTGCTAAGTAGTGTTTACTCTAGTCAAGGACTTTTCAGCTTCCCATGCTCTGCCAGGTGCACAAGAAGCTGGGAGGGAGCATAGCCAGGACAGCTAACCCAAATGGCCAGTGGGATATTCCATACCATATGACGTCATGCTCAGTATATAAAGCTGGGGGATGAAGAAGGAAGGGGGGGACGTTTGGAGTGATGGCGTTTGTCTTCCCAAATAACTGTTACGCATGATGGAGCCCTGCTTTCCTGGAGATGGCTGAACACCTGCCTGCTGATGGGAAGTAGTGAATGAATTCCTTGGTTTGCTTTGCTTGCGTGCACGGCTTTTGCTTTCCCTATTAAACTGTCTTTATCTCAACCCACGAGTTTTCTCACTTTTACTCTTCCGATTCTCTCCCCCATCCCACCAGGGGGGAGTGAGCAAGCGGCTGTGTGGTGCTCAGTGGCCGGCTGGGGTTAAACCATGACAAACCCCACCATGAGCTTGACCCATCAGCCAATTGTTCACCCATTGTATTATGGACTTGTTCTTAAAAAAAAAGAATTAAAAATAATGCACATTAGATACTGATTTCCAGTTCCTAACTCTCCTGTTCCATCTGGGCAGAAGACTGACTGGAAGCTAGAAAAGTAAAACATTGCTATTAATAAAACCACCAGCTCCTAAAAGACACCAATAGACATTATAGAGGAGGCTCAATAGAAGAGGATCTAATAATGAGAAAATCCCAACTATCTTTTTCAAATCGAAACTCAAGAATAAACCTTTGGGTAACCTTCCTCAGGTTAGAAAAAAAACCAGTCTTATTGTTTTACTCGCAGATCTTTATGGCTTCTTTCCTGATGTATAATACCTTTATTATACCAGTCTCGGATCTCTCTTGAATAGCAGTTGTCAATGTTGCATAATATGTTGCTAAATTGTAGTGTGGTGATCTTTTGGTATAATAGCTCCATCTGATACCAAGAGGACCTTTCTTTTTCTCTGGTGTTTTGTTCCCAGCCAATGAGACCTTATGTTTTCTGGCCAAAATTTCTGTTATTGATCTCTCAGCAGATGACCTTCATTCTGACTATAAATTTAATCCTAATTGTATTGTGGTCATCCCCAAGATCATCCAGTGCTTCTGAGATGACCTTGAGATCCTCATCTGTATTGATGATGCCTCCCATCTTAGTGATACTAGTAGATTTAATTAGCACAATACTAAATTCTTTGTCGTGTGTGTCTGTGCATGCGTGTGAGTGTGTATACATGCTCGCTTTTACATATACATAGAGAAAAATAATAAGACTTTTTTTTTTTAAATACAAGAATTTCCAGTGTACAAATCCAGAATGGGATTTTTCAGTGGGGTTTATAAATTAGATAGCTTAGTCCTATGGAATTTCATATTGAGGTGTCTGACTCCCTTACGCTCTCTTAAAAATCTTAACCTTAAAGAAAAGAAAATGACTGGAACAATTTCTTTTATATTTATAAGTGCAAGCCATTATTTGTAAGAGGTCTGGACCAATTTAACTAAAGCTGAGTTTGGATCATTAAATGAGAAATTGCATCCTTAATAATTTTCTCATATTTTCTTGATAAGAGTAACCTGTAAAAATTCACAGTGTGAGGAACTGTACAGCATCTAACTGCTGAAAGAACTGCATTTCTACCAGCAAAACCGGTGCACGGTTACCTTGGAGAGCAGGGAACTGTTGTCACTTCTCGCTCAGTTGATGGATAAGGTGTAAAGTTAAATTTCAAGGTGGAGAAGCACCCAAGAGGTTGCTCAGACTCCCTTAATACATGAGATGTCTTTGACACCACTGCATAGGTTCTTCTGTACTTTTTATACAGCAGAGTTGATAAATGCATTAAATGCATAAAATATTTATTGGTTCTGGGACAGGATACAACATGACAAGAAATGAGATCTTTCCCTACAATGCTACAACATATGAAAATTGAAACTGTATTTTTCCCCCACTCAGAAGCATTATGCAAGTGACAATTTTTCCTTTGAAGAATTAAAGTACAGAAATGTTCTGGCAATTGAAAGTTGCAGGTTTGCAGAATCAGTTAATATTTATTCTGTTTTTAAATAAGTCATTGTGCAAATCGAGGAAAGAATATTGCTAGCCATTCTCTCTTTAGTACATTCCAATTTAATGTCAGCCACTAGGTAAGATTTAACAAGATATATCAATTTAACTACATCAAACAAGATGGCAAGAGACTTCCATGTCAGGAGAGGAATTAAAGTTTTGTGTATGTGGGAAGGGGGGGTGGAGTTGTTCTCACTGCATGCTGTATGCGCTAACATGGTGTTTAATTATTTAAGTGAATTGAGGCAATGAGCTGAACGTATAGCTGTAGATACCTCTGTTTAGCAGCAGAGTAGGCGCAAGGTGACCTCTACAAGTGCAGCTCCCTCCAGTGCACTTGCTTCAGCGGTGATCTGGGACACTCCTGGCTGGTGGTTCAATCTCCATGTCCGTTTAACTCTCCACCTCTGCTAACGTGTCACCAAAGGTGGGACAGTTGATGCTTCTCATCAGTGCACACAGACCATTATGTTTGTTGTCACTGTGTGCAGACATCACATCCAACCCCAGCTGTGCTTCAACTGTGAAAGAGACATTACCAGTCTCCTGAGCCATCACCTTCCCCATCCTGGGCTGGAAGAAATACAGCCTCATGCCAGGGCTGTACAGCAGAACCGCGGCACAGTGATGGGGAAGCCATGCTGGCTGACAGAAAGTGAATACATTAGAGGTGAGGGCCAGGTCAGGATGCCCTGGGCTTTAAACAGGAAAGGATCAAGAGACCAATATCAAT
This sequence comes from Calonectris borealis, assembly GCF_964195595.1. Taxonomy (NCBI): domain Eukaryota; kingdom Metazoa; phylum Chordata; class Aves; order Procellariiformes; family Procellariidae; genus Calonectris; species Calonectris borealis. The sequence goes on from NC_134351.1 coordinate 15,713,535, forward strand.
TGCTGTAAAGTTTGCATCCATACCAAACTGTAATTTAGTTGAAGCAGTTTCATTTTTCCAGTGCAGAAAATTATAGTGTTTGTGTGTTTGCATGCATGGATGTGTAAGCACAATCACAAAGGATTGTTAGGGACTCTGGGAAGGTATAAATCAGAAAAAACATTACTGACACTTAATCAGCCTTTGTAATATGCTTTGTAACTCCACTAAGAAATTAACTCTAACTGGAAAATGGAAATTTCTTGTATTAGCACGTTGTACAGTGTAGGTTAGAAGTTGCTGTCTGCTGATTGTGGGTGTGTCAGTTCATGGGGAGTTAGCAGCACGTGGCAGCTCGCAGGACCTTGCTCTGCACTCTGCTTCTCTGTATCCTTCATGATGGAAGATGAGAGGCTGTGCGGCACCTCCTGGGACCCTGAATTTAGTCCTGTGACCTCACAAACATATCCCATACCATCCCTTTCACAAATTTGTCCTGATCCATCTTAGAACTGGTTAGATTTCTTGCTCACATTATTTCTATTGGAAGTTTGTTGTAGAAGGCCACTTCTTGGATGACTAGAAACCTCCTCCTGATTTTCAGCCTGTGGGTATTTATAGCCATTTGATATCCTTTGCTCTCCTTCTAACACTGTCATTTAACTTAAATAGCACCTCTCCTTCCCCAGTATTTATAAATGGCAGCTCTAGTCCCTTATAGCTTTTATTTGCTAAAGTAGATAAATTGTATTTGCCTCCACTCCCAAAAGGGTCTCCCATCCCCTAGTGTTGCCAGTTGTCTTTCCTCGTATCCGTTTCTATTTTAACTTATGTTCCTTGAAACACAGCAGCCAGAACTGTGTGTGGATGTTGTCTCCCCAAGGCCTTGTCTCGCGGCATCGCTGCTCCTTATACATCCTCAGTTTGCATTTGCTTTTCTTGTGTGGCCACACAGTAGTAGTAGCATATTGTCATCCTCAGAGAGATCAGAGTATCTAAATCTTTCTCCTGTTATACCATTTCCAGCTGATGAGCTCCTGTTTTTAGCAGAAATTTGTATAATTTCCAAGTTCCTGATCTTGCATTTGGATGGTTAAATTTAATCCTGTTTTGTAGTCTCAATCTCAGTTTCTTTCAGATTTTTTCCTCTATGATACTCTGATTGACATTCATTCCACAGCCCTGCTTTCTGTGTAAAAGAATGAATTAATATCTGCTCAGAAATGTATTGATAAGAGGCTGCATTGGTAAATCTCGGCACCTGTAGTTTTCTTTCAGAGCTACGTTGTTTTATTTCTCTTTTGGCTAGTTTAATGCATATCTTAAAATTTGACTCACTCCTATTTTCACCATTCTAACTAATAGTTTCTCATGTGGCACAATATTAAATAATAAGTAAATAATATGTTTTACTGAGATACAGTTTAGATTTAATCAAACTTCTTTTTAGAAAAATCGAATACTTCAGTAAAACAGGATAATAAGTTGCCCTGTCATGATTTACCTTTCCAAAGTTTCTGTTGCACTGTCTTCTGTCTAAAGCCTTACATAATACTGAAGTGAGTCTAACAGTCTTGTTGTTCAAGTCCTTTTCCTTCTATCAAATACAGAGTCTATGTATGCTATTCTGCAGTCATGCAGCATTAATTTAACTTGGAAGATTTATAAAAAGTCCTTGCTCCTGGACCTGCAATTTCACATGCCAGGTCTTTTACTGCTCTGGGTGGTGATTGTCTGCCCCCGCCCCCCACCCTTGGCTTGAATACATTAAGTTCTTTAAGTTTTATTTCAATCCCAGCTGTGGTGAGCTCTGTTCCCAAATTTTCATTTCCATTAGCCATCGTGTTCTTACCTTCCCGCTCAACATCATCTTTCTATTGAAAATACAGCAAACTATTTAAATTTGAAGTCATACTTCCCTAGTCTCTTTTCCTAGTCAGTCTTTTCCTATTTTGGGTGTTCTTTGCTTACTCCTAATAGCTTTTTGAAAATGGCAGCTTATCCAGCCATTTCAAAGTCTTTCCATAAAAGTTTTTTCTCTTTTCTTTTCTTGGTTCCAATAGTTTTTGTATCTTTTACTTAAGAGTATTCCTGGATTCCACACATTCAATTTCTTCAGCACTTCAGACTTTATCAACAACTTGTTTAGTTTATTTTGCAGTTTTCCTTTTTAAATAGTAAATATTCTAGACCTATTTTTGTTTAGCCCTCTACTTTATTTAAACTAAATCTTCTCATGTCAAGTCAATCCTTGTTTATCATCTGCTATGATTGATTGTTCTATACTTTTCTGAGTACCTACCAAACCCACATCTGACAGAGTATTATCTCTAGTAGGTTTGGTGATTATTTAGCAAGACATTTGTCAGCTATCATGTCCAAGAATAAGTAAGCTGTACCATTAGTTGTTGCATTTGCTTCTTAATCTATATCTGAGGGGTCAATGACACAACAGTGATACATCCCTGGTAGTGTTTATCTCTATAATAACTTTATAGAGATATTCATCCATTTCTAAATCTGACCCTGCAGCTGACAACAAGTACTATTCTAGGAGTAGTTTGGAATTTGATACTTTTATATAAATCAAAGTTACATAAGCTGCTCAGTTGTTTCTCAACGACCCCATCTAACAGTTCAGACAAATTCAGTCTTTTCACAGATGATAATGCCTCTCTGACCAATGTTCACACCCTTATTTGTGTATTTCCTTTCTCCATACTATCCATCCATTGAGGAGCCTTGGCCTATTGCAATGTCTTTTTTTTTTTTTTAAACCTGATTTTCTGATCCTTGTATGTCAAAACCCAAAGAGGAGATTGTCTCTCTCCTGCCTTTCTTCCATTCCAAGTCTTTGAAAGCAGACATGTATGTCCAGTCAAATTTCAGCTACCTTACAAATGAGAAGATGAACTATCCAACAATGCATCCAATAGGCTCTTCAGGGAGCTGCTGTATAAATAAATAAATAAATAAATTACTAGCATAATAATTGCTCCTGATGTCACATCATAGATGTCATTGGGTGCTCAATAAGGTAAGAACTGCTCAGCTTAATCTTACAGTCTTTTTCCTTGCTTAAATGTCACACAATGACACTACTAATACAAAAAGAGATGTCAGAAGTGGTTATAATTAGATAAAATTAGGCAGATTATAATATTTCTGTCTAAAATGCTCATGCAGAATGCCGGCTCCAATCCACCCCAGAATAGACTGCCTTTCTGTGCTACATGGCAGATTACATGAAATATACAGTCATCCTTATACTATGCCACATTCAAAAAATATTGTCATCAAAAAGGCAAATAAATTATAATTTTGCTATTTTATTGTACCAATTGTGCAAATAAAATATAACCTTTTCAGTTTTCTGATGATCTCTTTGACTTTTGAAATCACATAATCTTGACATAAATAATGGTTCATTATACTCTAACAAAGGCACCTAGGAAATTAATCTACAGCATCAAGACTCTGAGAGACAAGCTCTGGAAAATATTGCTGCAGAGGTCTAGGAAGTTACTACCACAGTTGTCTTTTTGGCTTTCTCATTGGAAGTTAGCTTCTCAGTAGCAGAGTTGGTAGGAAAGAGCATATCCTCCTACCTTGGTTGTTCCAGGGCATGTACCCATGTGTTCGCTTAACCTGCTGAAAGAAGTACATTGTCACACATTTCTTTCTGCCAGCCCTGCTATGCAAGGTATGTTGTTCAGTAGGGAGTGACAGCAAACAGCTGATGAACTCATAACATCGTTAGCTGCTGCAGTTGTCAGCTGAGTGCCCGTATCAGATCCCCAACACCCATAGGTGCTAGACAAGGACTTACATTTGAAGCATGGAAGTCTGGAAATATTTGCAACTTGCAGACCTGCTAGATACATTTTTAATTTTGAAGACAGCTGGTATTTTGTTTATTTATGTGAATGGTTTAATTTCAGTGCTGATTCCATTAAGATGAAAGCTCTTTCCATGTATTATTGGTACTGTCCTGATATGGTTTGTTTAATGACGACAGAGGGCTGAACAGACAAAGCTATTCTTTGCCCTGTAGGATCTAAGAGATAGAAACAGAAAAGAGAAAGTGCCTTGGGAAAGAAAGAGACAGCTCTTAAATATGTCCCCCTATCTTTCTGGAAAATATTAATATGGAAAGAAATGCCTGCATACCTGCCAAATCTAAGACGACTGCCTTTTTTTGGTATTATGTATTTTCTAACATTCAGTCCTAAAAATTCACAGTCTTCATCATCTGAATACATCCTGTCTCACATCCCTTTCTATATCTATTCCTGTTCAAATCCTGTACCGAGGACAAATACTATTCATCACCAACCACATTCTTTTGGCATATAATGATGGTACCAAAGAACAGTAGAGCAGCCTCTGTATAGCTTTTGATGGAGAATATTAATTCAGAAAGGGAACAACTACTGCACCATTATTTCTGAATGGGTACCTTTCTTTCCTATCAGTCTTTGGGGTTGAAGCATTCATATACTTCTCAACATGGGTGCATTTATCAGGCTATTTTAATTAATTTGCTGGCAGCTACCAGCTTATTATTATGTTGCAGGTATTGCACGCCCCGCCCCACCTAACTATTCTAAGTTGTTGCTGAGTGCATCTCTGTATGTAACGCCTGTTCCTTAAAAAGAAATCCACGGCTGAGGCAATCTTCAAGAATGCCCCAGGACTGGATTTGCTCTGGGCATTGGGGGTGCATGTAAGCCTCCAGAAGGCAAAGGTAGGAGAGCAGTCTGCTCCCCTCCCCTCCGGCTGTGTTCCCAGCTCTTCTTCCACTGCCGTAGACTGGGGCAGGCTGCTCTCCTACCTCGCATACCTCCAGGTATGGAGGATGAAATAATATTGCAGGGTTGCAGCTTGAGCCTGGATCAAGTTGTTTTATTTGTAATGCTGTATAATTGTAGGTCAGCCACTTTCAGCCTTTTTTAATTTCTGTGCAGAGAACCGTGGCCACTGAGGGCAGAGACGTCCGGTGGTCACGCTCTGGTCATTTGGGAGGGTGGGAGACAACCCCCAGATGACAGTCGTAGACTGAGAGGACTCCAGGAAGCCTTCTCTGGTCCCGCTGCTGCTCAAAGTTGAAACACCTCCAGTTGCAGAGGGCGTTGGTGACTCCTCCATACCTGCAGGTCAGATACCCTGAATGTGTCTCTGATCACAGGGCACCCCTGTTGCACCCTTCTCGGTGGGGCCCAGCAGATGAGGGAGGAAAGCTTACTAGAGATGGCCTGTAATAAAACCTCTATTTACTCTCTCTCTAGCCATGCTGATGCTGTGGCTCCCATGCTAATTTAGTGTTACCTCTTTTTGCTGCAGCAAAGCTTTCTTCTCCCACAGACCCACAAGACAGAGGTGTATATATGGAGAAGTACAGCTTTTTATGGGTGTTGAGCCTAAGTGACTCCAGAATTGTTGGAGAACAGCTTTAAATTAGGTGTATTCATTTGGGACCCTTAACTATTAAAATTCACACAAACCACAGTTATATATCTACTGATCACACAGCAGGTAATGCATGGCACCAGGATGTACAGATTACCTGGTAGAAAAAAAAATGACAGTTACAGAAATGAGTGCCCTACAATGATATGTACAAAAGACAAAGAGCTGGGTTCACTCTTCAAATTTCCAGAAATGTTTTGCCAGCAACCAGCTTTCTAGATCCTGATGGGTGTCAGCTTCCCAGGCTCTCTCCTCAGTCTCTGCTTGCTCTAAATGAGAATAGAAAGGAGGAATTTCAGTGAAATACTTCCTGAAATGAAACACTAAGAAGAGCCATGGTTTGAGCAGCTGGCATTTTAAAATGTGATATACTTACTAGCTCCTTCTGCAAGATCTTCTGTAAAGAGAAATGTTGCCACCCATCCCTTAGGGCTTGTATACAGCACCACACAGAATCTGTTTTTAGTTAAAGTGATGCAACTTCTGTATGTTTATTTTTTTAAAAAAGGCTTCAAATGTGTTATATGCATTTAACTTGTACCTGTAAATTCACCAGCGCAAGATGGACCAAGATAAGCAAGGTTTCAACTGATAATGGGTGTCTACATATTCATGAATGACAAATAGCGTAACTTTATATCAGCTGAATTAAGCTAATGCAGCTTTATGCAATATAAAATTATATCTTTAGTCACAATAGCACAACTTTGTATAGAGATGAGATCAGATAAAGAACTGGTAAATGAAATATATTTGGGTTTCCAAAAAGCTTGCTACCATCCATTGCAAGAGCAAGTCTAAATAATTGCAGAGGAAAAGACAATGTTCTGTCATGGTTTAGAAACTGGCAGATTAGAGACAGAGATGAATGGAGATAAAGTCATTTCCCAACATGAAAGGAGCAAAACATGAGGATACCATGACTAGTATCATGACATGACTTGTCTGGTTTTCTTCTATGTATGTACTGTAGGGATCATTTTGAACCCTGCTTTGGCAGAGATAACCTGTGTTGATCAAAAAATGTTAAGATATTTTTGCAGAAAATTACTGCATTAATTTCCACTTCGCAAGTTTGGAAGGGTTTCTTAAATCAATCTCATTGTTCAGTGCAGGTCTATCAAACATCTTCACAAAAACCTGGGCTGTTTTAGAGGCGGAAGGAGGAACTTGAATGTCAGATTTTGTCTCTTCCAGTATCTCTCTCCCTTCCACAGTTCTCTCTTTTTTTCATTTTGCCACTGGAATAAAAAAGGGTGCATTTCCAACCAAAGGTTCTTTAAAAAAATCCAGCAGTTTCTGTGGGTAGTAATCATGGATAATAACCAAGTGGAAGAAGGAACAGACCCCTTCACCACCCCGCTGACCTGATTACCCCTTCCATTGCCACGAGTGGGGCTGGGGCCCCACCAGTCCAGCCTGTAGCATCACCAGTCAAACACTGTCTCGCAGGGGAGCTTGACCCTGCGAACTGCCCAAAACCACCGAGTCACTTGTTTCACCTCACCCCCGTCCTGCCAGGCTGGATGCAGGCTGGGGCTGTTTTCTGTCTGCGAAGCATAGAGATGCCCAGCATGAAATCATATGTTTCAAGGAGCTGTACTTCACCTTGGGTAACATGAATATTTTTTTGCTGAGAGATTTTCCTTAGCCACTGAAGCATGTGAGTTTTTGGTTTTAAACCCAGCTGTTCCTCTGCTCTCAGGACACTGGCTTGGCAGCATCTGCCCCGTTTTAAGTGACTATTTTCATCCCACTTTGGAGCTATGCAAAAAGTCCAGGTTTGCTAAACAACTAATAAAGCAGTACAAGAGTAGTGCCTTACAAGGAGATATTGTATATGAGTGAGCTTGGTACCATAGCCTGACCCTTGCATGTTGAGGAAAACTTCATTGCAAAAAGCAACAACTGGCAGCAAGCACGTTGGTCAAACTCTGCAAACCCTGTGGGAGCCAGCAAAGTTGCGAAGCACCACTGCCTGGTGGTGCTGCGGTGACAGGGTGCTGCGGGACAGGTTGCTAGCGAGGGCCCTCAGCCTGTTGCTCTGCGACGTGCTGGGTACACTGGAGCACACCTGAAGTCTTACGGAGATGAGCCAGGGGCTCCTGAGGTAACAGGAGCCAACAGGGAAAGACCAGTGAAATACCTCAAAGGAATTAAGGTGTGTTCCTCTAAGAAGGTGACATGGCTGACAGCCCAGCTGAAGTGCCTCTACACCAATGCACGCAGCATGGGCAACAAACAGGAAGAGTTGGAAGCCACCATGCTGCTAGAAAGCTACGACCTAGTTGCCATTACTGAAACTTGGTGGGACGAATCCCATGACTGGAGTGCGGCTATCGATGGCTACAGGCTGTTCAGAAGGGACAGGCGAGGAAGGAGGGGTGGAGGGGTTGCCCTCTACATCAAGAAATGGATAGATTGTGAAGAGCTGCCTCTGAAGAATAGCCATGAGCAGGTTGAAAGCTTATGGGTAAGAATTAGAGACCGAGGCAACAAAGGGAACCTTGTGGTTGGTGTTTACTACAGGCTGCCCAATCAAGGGGAGCCTCTTGACGAAGCCTTCTTACTCCAGCTACAGGAGGCATCGCGCGCTCAGGCTCTCATCCTGCTGGGGGACTTCAACTACCCCGACATCTGCTGGAAAAGCAGCACGGCGAGCTGTAGGCAATCCAGGAGACTCCTGGAGTGCATTGAGGATAACTTCTTAGGCCAGGTAATAGACAGCCCTACCAGAGGGGATGTGATACTGGACCTGATGGTCACCAATGCAAGTGAGCTAATCAGTGACATCAAGATTGGAGGCAGCCTGGGCTGCAGTGATCATGCACTGGTGGAGTTCGCAGTCCTGAGGGCTATGGGTCAGGTGAAGAATAAAGTCAGGACCCTGAATTTTAGGAAAGCAAACTTCCAGCTGTTCAAGGCGTTAGTCAATAGGAATTTTCCCCTGGGAAACTGCCTTCAAGGACATGGGAGCAGAACAGAGCTGGCAGATCTTTAAGGACGCTTTCCATAGAGGGCAAGAGCTCTCGATCTCCAGGTGTAAGAAATCAGGAAAGGAAGGCAAGAGACCAGCATGGATGAGCCAAGACCTGCTGGTCAAACCAAAGGGCAAGAAGGAAATGCACAGGCAATGGAAGCAGGGACAGGTATCCTGGGAAGAGTATAGGGACATTGCCCGGTTGTGCAGGGATGGGGTCAGGAAGGCCAAGGCGCAGCTAGAGCTGAACTTGGCAAGGGACGCTAAGAATAATAAGGACTTCTATAGGTATGTCAGCCAGAAAAGGAAGGTCAAAGAAAGCATACCCCCCCGATGAACACGACTGGCAAACTGGTAACAACGGATGAGGGGAAGTCTGAGGTACTCAACAACTTTTTTGCCTCAGTCTTCACTGGCAACCTCTCTTCGCACACCTCTTGAGTGGATGGACCGTAAGACAGGGACTGGGGGAGCAAAGTCCCTCCCACTGTAAGAGAAGATCAAGTTCGAGACCACCTGAGGAACCTGAACATACATAAGTCTATGGGACTCGACAAGATGCATCCCAGAGTCCTGAGGGAATTGGCTGATGTAGTTGCCAAGCCACTCTCCATGATATTTGAAAAGTCATGGCAGTCAGGTGAACTCCCCGGCGAATGGAAAAAGGGAAACATTGCACCCATTTTTAAAAAGGGTGGAAAGGAGGACCCTGGGAACTACCGACCTGTCAGCCTCACCTCTGTGCCTGGGAAGATCATGGAACAGATCCTCCTGGAAGCTATGCTAAGGCACATGGAGGACAGGGAGGTGATTCGAGACAGCCAGCATGGCTTCACCAAGGGCAAGTCCTGCCCGACCAACCTAGTGGCCTTCTATGATGGAGTGACTACATCAGTGGACATGGGAAGAGCTACGGATGTCATCTATCTGGACCTCTGTAAGGCCTTTGACATGGTCCCCCATAGCATCCTTCTCTCTAAACTGGAGAGGTATGGATTTGGTGAACGGACTACTCGGTGGATAAGGAATTGGTTGGATGGTTGCATCCAGAGGGTAGTGGTCAACGGCTCAATGTCCAGATGGAGATCAGTGATGAGTGGTGTCCCTCAGGGGTCCGTATTGGGACCAGTACTGTTTAATATCTTCATCAATGACATAGTGGGATTGAGTGCACCCTCAGCAAGTTTACAGAGGACACCAAGCTGAGTGGTGCGGTTGACACGCCTGAGGGACGGGATGCCATCCAGAGGGACCTGGACAAGCTCGAGAAGTGGGCCCGTGTGAACCTCATGAGGTTCAACAAGGCCAAGTGCAAGGTCCTGCACCTGGGTCGGGGCAACCCCCAGTATCAATACAGGCTGGGGGATGAAGGGATTGAGAGCAGCCCTGCTGAGAAGGACTTGGGGTTACTGATGGACGAAAAGCTGGACATGAGCCGGCAATGTGCGCTCGCAGCCCAGAAGGCCAACCGTATCCTGGGCTGCATCAAAATAAGCATGGCCAGCAGGTCGAGGGAGGTGATTCTGCCCCTCTACTCTGCTCTGGTGAGACCCCACCTGGAGTACTCCATCCAGCTCTGGAGTCCTCAGCACAAGACAGACATGGACCTGTTGGAGTGGGTCCAGAGGAGGGCCACAAAGATGATTAGAGGGCTGGAACACCTCTCCTATGAGGAAAGGCTGAGAGAGTTGGGGTTATTCAGCCTGGGGAAGAGAAGGCTTTGGGGAGACCATATTGCAGCCTTTCAATAATTAAAGGGGGCTTATAAGAAAGAGGGGGACAGACTTTGTAATAGGGCCTGTAGTGATAGGACAAGGGGTATTGATTTTAAACTAACGGAGGGTAGATTCAGACTAGATATAAGGAAGAAATTCTTCACTATGAGGGTGGTGAAACACTGGAACAGGTTGCCCAGAGAGGCCGTAGATGCCCCATCCCTGGAAACATTCAAGGTCAGGTTGGACGGGGCTCTGAGCACCCTGATCTAGTTGAAGATGTCCCTGCCCATGGCAGGGGGGTTGGACTAGATGACCTTTATAGGTCCCTTCCAAACCAAACTATTCTATGATTCTATGTTTCTGTGAAAACCATGAGGCAGTTATGGGCAGAGCTGAGAATAGAAAAGAGCTTCCCGACTCGGTGCCTGATTCACCCAGTTTTGTTTCACATTATGTAAGGAAGGTGAATGAGTTGTCAATGTCTTATTTAGCATTCTGCGTCTCCAGGATGCACTGATATCATCTGAGGTAGCACAGAAACTCTTGTATTTGTGGCCTCAACTTACGGATTTGCAAAAGTGATCTAGAACTGTCTTCTGAAAAAAAAAAAAGGCAATTTTTTTAAATTTTAGCATCTTCTTTGCTTTCATGTCTCTTCTATGCTGGCTCCTAAGAGCTAGAGATTCACCAACTTTTTGTTACGAAATGAAACCAATAACAGTCTCTGCTATGATCCAAAACTTCTGATCATTACACAGTTCAAGTGAGAACGAAATGGTTTAAGTTCTATATTTTTTAGGATTTTGATTTATTTTCCATGCAATCTGATTGATAAAAAAAAGTTGCTGTCACAGTCTTACATGCTGGTTTTACCCCATTATACCTTTGTCTTGAAACTTCTGTACACAAAAATTTGCTAGAGTATACATTAAGGTAGGTACTCAATTTAACAATGCTTTCCCATGTGCTATCGATTTGCTTCAAAGAAATTGTTTTTGTTTCAGGGGACACTGCTGATCACCTTCCAGGAGAAACTAATTGTAACCTAATCATTAAAATTTGCATGTAAAGTACATATTGCAATTAGAGTGCCCAATATTGTTAAAGGGAAAAGACTTTTGGGTCTGGGGTTTTGGGATACTTCAAAGAAGGCCGAAAGAAATATCTTAATCCTGATTTCCTCAGGGCAAAGAGTGTGGGAAGGGGAAAAAAGGAGAAAGAGATTCTCATATAAAATGAGGAGAGTAGGAGAGGGTGGCTGCAGTGTGTCTTCAGTGAGGGGTGTTTCATGAGGCAGATGCCATACGTGAACAACTCTCTCACTATAACATTTTTTATATTGGAAAATCAAACCTAATAGACTTGCCTCACTTCAATCTCTTTACAGATAAGATGATAAAAAAATTCATCACACTTGTTCCCAGGATATTGCCAGCCTGCTGTTCTTGAACATCTCTGCACGTCAGCTGCCACACAAGGAGTAGCCATTCAGTCTCCACTGCCCACGACGCAGGAACACTGTAACAGCTGCAAACAGGGGAAAAAGCTGGGATTTCAAATATTTTTGTTTGACTTGAATTACAAAATCAAATTTAAGAAAAATGGAAAGAACATTTTATTTCAACTTCATTCTATTTCAATAAAACTGAAATTGTTTCATTTTGAAGAGGTGAGAGTGTTCTCTTTGGATTTGACTTTTCCATTGCATTGTCTTTCGGGTGCCACATGCACTCACACCCTTGCTGAGGGCTTGGGTTCCAACCGCTCAGCGTTTTCCAATGCAAATCAATTCTACGGAAACATTTTGGACAAACTGCTAGACAGGAAAGGTACGTCCAAGTTTAAACTCATGATAGAGTGAAGAAGGAAGAAGTTATCTGTACTAGTTTCTGTCCATAGCAGGAAAGCCTCAGTTTGCATGAGTGATTTTCACCTTTAATCTTGCCAGGAGACCATTAGGAGCAAAACAAATGGCAAGCAAAGCAATGGAAAAATACAGTCAGTGTGGCTCCTATCCATGGAGGTAACAGCAGGGAAGTTATTTTTTGGGGAATATTCCATACAGCTTGCAACTTGTCTGCTGACCAGCAGCAAAGAGGATATTAAACTGTTAAAGCTGCCACTTTTGGGGAGATCAAGGGTGGAACAGTTGGCAGTAGCTGGGCACGAGGCTCTGAGAAAGAAGAAATACATTACTGCAGACGATGGTGTAAAACAAGCAGTGCCTGGGAATGTCCCAGGCACTGGGACAGGATCATCTGCACTGCGAAGTCCTCACGACGGCCCCAGCCCAGGGTGGCTGGCAGGGGCCCAGACCCCAGCACCATTCAGGGACCATTCCCCATAGGTGGTTTGCAGGCAGCCACCCAGTTTTGGTGGGTCAGAGTGTTTGCTCAGGTAGATGTGGGCTGTTGTAAGCCTGTTGGCCTCCGTGCCAAGTTTGCTCCCCGACATGAGCCCTTTCAAGAAATGCCCGGGGAGTGGTAGAGCTGTGAACCCTTTCTACAGTGCTGGAGGGAACAGCATGGTACCTGTGGGTCTGCCCTCTCGCAGCAGACGAGTTTTCTGGCCGCACGCTGTTTTATATCTTGCAGATTACTGAGTTACAATAATATCCTGGAAATTAAAGTTAAAATACCCTGAAAAAGGCAGATCAGTACTCAGAGAGATCCTCTTGGGAGACCAACATAAGGCTCTCTGTCTGGAAGATCGTCATTTTGGGAGCACCTTCATCAGAGATGGGTTTCATCTCAGAAGTTGTCAGTTCATCAACCCCACATCTGCTTTAGGATACACGCACTCCCACGTTGGCAGTGCTTATTTCTCTCCTTTCTCTGCTAAGGGTCCTTAGGATGGCTAATCCATCTGCAGGTATCTGTGTTTGGCCAGATTAATATCATACCACACCTCTGACCTCACAGAAACCTGTGCAACGCTCACTTATGTAAGTTAATGGAAAAGAGGAAAGAAAACGACTACAGAAATTTTAATTTATAAGTACAGAAGAAAGCAGTGTGTGCAACAGCTGTTGCAGAGGACTTCTTTAAGTAGGGCAGTCCTCAGCACCCTAAAAATAGTTAATATAGAACTGATTCAAAGCCTGTTTTCCATTTTGAAAGGGTCTGAATTGAGGTCACAGGTGGGAATTACTGAATAACTGGACCAGAAATAAAGATTAGGATGGAAAAGGATATGTTCCTGATGAGAGAGGAGAGATGCATGGAAGGCTGCTCCAGAGCGCCAGAGTATCCAGCTTATGTTCAAAGCATGAGAAAGCAATGGATTGGAGGGAACAGAGTGGGGAAGCTGCAGGAGCAGAGCTCAGTCACGGTGCTTCAGCAGAGAAGGGAAGGTCTTGATGTGGCCTCATTGCTGGACAGTCACCTGGGGACTGGTGGGATCATTGACTCCCCTCCTCCCCCAAAAAAGGCCAATGAAAGTCTGGAGGGCTGTGGTTAGCAATCACTTCAGATTCCTCCCATCCCATCTAACCTCACTGAGTTGTGCAGGTGAGCTGGACCCGGGGGAAGTGGGGAAAGCAGAACTCCTGGCAGCCCCTTTTTCCTGAATCTGTGCTGTTTTTCATGGGATGAACAGGTGCTCCATGTCACACTCCCTACATGTGACACCTTCACCTGAACATTGCTGCCCAACTGCAGATCTCATGGCTTACAGGATTTTAAGGGATTTTAAGGAGGATCGCGCCGGGGGACCCTTCCTAAAGCGGCAAAACCGCGGCAAAAACGGCGAAGGCAAAAGCGCAGGAAGCGAGAGGATGCCCCAGCCCCCGCCCCCTCCCCCGAGCCGGAGGAGCGAGCTCCTGACGAGCGGCAGCTCTGACTCAGCGTGGGCGGGGACAGGAGGGGCGGCGGCCAAACCCCCTCAGATACAAGAGCAGCCCCCAGGGAGCGCGAGCGACCTGGGGTGCGGCAGTTTGTACCGGCAGGGCGCGCGGGGAAGGCGAGCGGGCAGGGCGCAGCCCTCCCCTCCAGGCTCTAGAGGCTAGCTCAACTGGTGGTCACCGGCCTCCCAGAAGAGGACCTAGCCATGGTATCCACTCGGCCGAAAGCCATCGCCAGAAGGAATGTGGCGACCCAGACGGAGCCCCCACGCAAACATACATCTGTCCAGTCTCCGGCTGCAGGGAGTGCCTGAGCCTGTCCCTTGTACAGGAGGGCAGCAGAGACGACGCCTGTGTGCGGTGTGACCAGGTGGATGATCTGCTCAGCCTGGTGGCAGAGCTAAAGGAGGAAGTGGAGAGGTTAAGGAGCATCAGGGAGTGTGAGAGGGAGATAGATTGGTGGAGCCACACCCTACCATCCCTGAGGCAAGGGCAGCACATGGAGGCTCCACAAGAAGCAGAGGATCCCCTGCCCTCTTGCCGCCAGGCAGAAGGAGGGGACTCAGGAGATGGGGGGGGAATGGACACAGGTCCCTGCTCGGGGCGCCAGGCGAACCCCCGCCCAGCCTCCCTCACCTCAACCTTCCCAGTTGCCCTTACACAACAGATATGGGGCCCTGGAACTTGAGGGCCAGACAAATGAGGACGCAGATGAAGGCCCATCCAGGGGGTTGCCCAGGGCAAGTCAGTCAGCCCCATGCATTACGACTGCCTCTGCTAAGAAAAAAAGGAGGGTAATTGTCATAGGTGATTCCCTTCTGAGGGGGACGGAGGGCCCAATATGCCGGCCAGACCCATCCCACAGGGAAGTCTGCTGCCTCCCTGGGGTCCAGGTTAAGGACATTACTAGGAAACTCCCTAGTCTGGTACAGCCCTCCGATTACTACCCGCTATTGGTTATACAGGCTGGCAGTGAGGAGGTTGCAGAGAGAAGTCCCGAAGCGATCAAAAGGGACTTCAGGGCACTGGGGCGACTGGTGGGAGGATCGGGAGCACAGGTAGTGTTTTCCTCGATCCCTTCAGTGGCAGGGAGGAATACTGAAGGGAACAGGAAAACTCATCGGATCAACACGTGGCGCAGGGGCTGGTGCCATCGGCGGAATTTTGGCTTCTTTGACCATGGGGAGGTTTACATGGCACCGGGCCTGCTGGTGACAGATGGAGTTCAGCTGTCTCACAGGGGGAAAAGGATTCTCGCTCATGAGTTGGTGGGGCTCATTGAGAGGGCTTTAAACTAGGTTCGAAGGGGGAAGGGGATAAAACCAGGCTCACTAGAGAAGAGCCTAGGGACCGCACGCCAATGTCGGGGGAGAAATCGACAGCCCAGCTCAAGTGCATCTACACCAATGCACGCAGCATGGGCGGCAAACAGGAGGAGCTGGAAGCCATTGTGCAGCGGGGTAGCTATGACTTAGTCGCCATCACGGAAACATGGTGGGATGAGTCTCACGATTGGAGTGCTGCAATGGATGGCTATAAGCTCTTCAGAAGGGACAGGTGAGGAAGGAGAGGCGGTGGGGTAGCCCTGTATGTTAGGGAGTGCTTCGACTGTCTAGAGCTCAATGGTAGTGATGATGAGGTCGAGTGCTTCTGGGTAAGGATGAGGGGGAAGGCCAACAAGGCAGATATCCTGCTGGGAGTCTGTTATAGACCACCTAGCCAGGATGAGGAGGCAGACAAAATATTCTACCAGAGGCTCGCAGAAGTCTCCCAGTCGCTAGCCCTGGTTCTCGTGGGGGACTTCAACTTTCCGGACGTCTGCTGGAAATACCACACGGCAGAGAGGAAACAGTCGAGGAGGTTCCTGGAGTGTGTGGAAGATAACTTCCTGACGCAGCTGGTAAGCGAGCCTACCAGGGGAGGTGCCTCGCTTGACCTGCTGTTTACAAACAGAGAAGGACTGGTGGGAGATGTGGTGGTCGGAGGCCGTCTTGGGCTTAGTAACCATGAAATGATAGAATTCACGATTCTTGGTGAAGTAAGGAGGGGGGCCAGCAAAACCGCTACCATGGACTTCCGGAGGGCGGACTTTGGCCTGCTCAGGACACTGGTCGAGAGGGTCCCTTGGGAGACAGTCCTGAAGGGCAAAGGGGTCCAGGAAGGCTGGACATTCTTCAGGAAGGAAGTCTTAAAGGCGCAGGAGCAGGCTGTCCCCATGTGCCGCAAGAAGAACGGGCGGGGAAGACGACCGGCCTGGCTGAACGGGGAGCTCTGGCTGGGACTCAGGAAAAAAAGGAGAGTTTACCACCTTTGGAAGAAGGGGCAGGCAACTCAAGAAGAGTACAGGGATCTCGTTAGGTCGTGCAGAGAGGAAATTAGAAAGGCAAAAGCCCAGCTAGAACTCAACCTGGCCACTGTTGTGAGAGACAACAAAAAATGCTTTTACAAGTATATTAATGACAAAAGGAGAGCCAAGGAGAATCTCCATCCTATATTGGATGTGGGGGGGAACATTGCCACCGAGGACAAGGATAAGGCTGAGTTACTCAACGCCTTCTTTGCCTCAGTCTTTAATAGTCAGAGCAGTTATCCTCAGGGTACTCAGCCCCCTGAGCTGGAAGACAGGGACAGCGAGCAGGATAACCCCCCCATAATCCAAGAGGAAGCAGTTAACGACCTGCTACACCACATGGACACTCACAAGTCTATGGGGCCAGATGGGATCCACCCGAGGGTACTGAGGGAGCTGGCGGAGGAGCTTGCCAAGCCACTCTCCATCATTTACCAGCAGTCCTGGTTAACAGGGGAGGTCCCGGACGACTGGAGGCTCGCCAATGTGACGCCCATCTACAAGAAGTGCCGGAAGGAGGATCCGGGGAACTACAGGCCGGTCAGCCTGACCTCGGTGCCAGGGAAGATCATGGAGCGGTTCGTCTTGAGGGCGCTCACAAGCCATGTGCGGGACAACCAGGGGATCAGGCCCAGCCAGCACGGGTTCATGGAAGGCAGGTCCTGCTTGACCAACCTGATCTCCTTCTATGACCAGGTGACCCGCCTAGTGGATGAGAGAAAGGCTGTGGATGTGGTCTACCTGGACTTCAGTAAAGCCTTTGACGCTGTCTCCCATGGCATTCTCCTAGAGAAGCTCGCGGCTCACGGCTTAGACAGGTGTACTCTTCTCTGGGTAAAAAACTGGCTGGACGGCCGAGCCCAGAGAGTTGTGGTGAATGGAGTTAAATCCAGTTGGCGGCCGGTCACGAGTGGTGTTCCCCAGGGCTCAGTACTGGGGCCGGTCCTGTTCAATATCTTTATCAATGATCTGGACGAGGGGATCGAGTGCTCCCTCAGTAAGTTTTCAGACGACACCAAGTTGGGTGGGAGTGTTGATCTGCTCGAGGGTAGGAAGGCTCTGCAGAGGGACCTGGACAGGCTGGATCGATGGGCTGAGGCCAACTGTATGAGATTCAACAAGGCCAAGTGCCGGGTCCTGCACTTGGGCCACAACAACCCCATGCAACGCTACAGGCTTGGGGAAGAGTGGCTGGAAAGCTGCCCAGAGGAAAAGGACCTGGGGGTGCTGATTGACAGCCGGCTGAACATGAGCCGGCAGTGTGCCCAGGTGGCCAAGGCAGCCAACGGCATCCTGGCCTGTATCAGAAATAGTGTGGCCAGCAGGAGTAGGGAGGTGATCGTGCCCCTGTACTCGGCACTGGTGAGGCCGCACCTCGAATACTGTGTTCCGTTTTGGGCCCCTCACTACAAGAAGGACATGGAGGTGCTGGAGCGTGTCCAGAGGAGGGCAACGAAGCTGGTGAAGGGTCTAGGGAACAAGCCTTATGAGGAGCGGCTGAGGGAACTGGGACTGTTTAGCCTGGAGAAGAGGAGGCTGAGGGGAGACCTCATCGCGCTCTACAACTACCTGAAAGGAGGTTGTAGCGAGGTGGGTGTTGGTCTCTTCTGCCGAGTGACTAGCGATAGGATGAGAGGAAATGGCCTCAAGTTGCGCCAAGGGAGGTTTAGATTGGACATTAGGAAAAATTTCTTTACTGAAAAAGTGGTCAGGCCTTGGAACAGGCTGCCCAGGGAAGTGGTTGAGTCACCATCCCTGGAAGTATTTAAAAGACGTGTAGATGAGGTGGCTTCGGGACATGGTTTAGTGGGCATGGTGGTGTTGGGTTGATGGTTGGACTCGGTGATCTTAGAGGTCTTTTCCAACCTTAATGATTCTATGGTTCTATGATTCTATGACTTGCTCCATGAGAGTCAAAATGCATGACCTCCATGCCCTGAATGGCTGAATGAGGTGGCTTGTCTGAAAATCAGTCCTTCACGTATGTCCTCCTGCTTATCTCATTTTCTCAAGTTTTACTTTAGTCGTGTATTGGGTTTACGTAGCATGGTTTTGGTAGCAGGGGGGCTGCAGGGGTGGCTTCTGTGAGAAGATGCCAGAAGCTTCCCCCATGTCCAATAGAGCCAGTGCCAGCCAGCTCCAAGACAGGCCCGCCACTGGCCGAAGCTGAGCCAATCAGCGACAGTGGTAGCGCCTCTGTGATAACATATTTAAGAAGGGGAAAGAACTGCTGCGCAACAGTAGCCAGAAGAGAGGAGTGAGAATATATGAGAGAAACAACTCTGCAGACACCAAGGTCAGTGAAGAAGGAGGGGGAGGAGGTGCTCCAGGCGCCAGAGCAGAGATTCCCCTGCAGCCCATGGTGAAGACCATGGTGAGGCAGGCCGTCCCCCTGCAGCCCATGGAGGTTAACGGTGGATTAGATATCCACCTGCAGCCCGTGGAGGACCCCACACCAGAGCAGGTAGATGTGCCCTGAAGGAGGATATGACCCCACGGGAAGTCCACGCTGGAGCAGGCTCCTGGCAGGCCCTGTGGCCCGGTAGAGGGGATCCCACGCTGGAGCAGGTTTGCTGGCAGGACTTGTGACCCTATGGGGGATCCACACTGGAGCAGTCTGTTCCTGAAGGACTGCACCCCATGGAAAGGACTTGTGGAAAGGACCCACGCTGGAGCAGTTCATGAAGAACTGCAGCCCAGTGGGAAGGACCCATGTTGGAGAAGTTTATGGAGGACTGTTTCCCATGGGAGGGATCCCACGCTGGAGCAGGGGAAGAGTGTGAGGAGGAAGGAGCGGCAGAGACAACGTGTGATGAACTGACCGCAACCCCCATTCCCCATCCCCCTGTGCCGCTCGGGGGGAGGTAGAGGAATCGGGAGTGAAGTTTAGCCCGGGAAGAAGGGAGGGGTGGGGGGAAGGTGTTTTTAGATTTGTTCTTATTTCTCATTATCCTACACTGTTGTTAATTGGTAATAAATTAAATTAATTTCCCCAAGTCGAGTCTGTTTTGCCCGTGACGGTAATTGGTGAGTGATCTTGACCCACGAGCCTTTCGTCATATTTTTTCTCCCCGTCCAGTTGAGGAGGGAGAGCGACAGAGCGGCCTGGTGGGCACCTGGTGTCCAGCCAATGTCAACCCACCACAAGTAGGATGAAACAAACCTGGTCAGGAAAACTGACGGTTTGTGCCCTGTGCGCTGATGGCAAATGATGCTTTTTAATGGATTCAATCTTCCTTCACAGCAGGGTCAGTAGTAAAAAATTCACCTGTATCATGAATTATATATAAACCTTTAATTTATACCAGTTTGTTTAGAGCAGGATGCTGGACAGAGAATTGCAAATTTGCCCAGCCTGAAGAAGGCGGGTTTGTGACTATTGGGACAGCTGTCCCTAGAGCCTGCTTCCGCATGCAGAAGGGGAAATGACTGTCTCGTTTTAAGGAAAAGGGCATGAGGAAGAAGGAGGATTTAATAATTTTGTGCCAAGTCTTAAGGCAGGAGCAAGAGAGCAAGAGGCTGATAGTGATGTTTTCATTTCACAGGGAGATGGAAGCTTCCTTGGTCTCCTAACCCAAAATATTGAGGTTTTTGTCTGGTTAAGATAGTATCTACCTCTTTAATAGGACTGTGACTCAGAGAGCAGGTGACGGCTGCTTCTTTCTGTGTAGAGAACTATAATCCTTCTCAATTATCAAAAACATAAATTACTATTATTTCCTTACCAGATCTAACATTTTCCTTAAATATGTGAAAGAAAAATTGTAGGTTGTCTAGTGAATTTTCCTTTGGGAAAAACTGCCTATTCTTAATATACAAGTTCAATGAAAGTTCAAAAGTTTATCAGTGCAAAGACTGTATTCTAATAATTTATCTACCAGCTTCTCAGCTCATATTTTGATACTTTGAATTAAGAGACATTTTTGTACTGCCTTCATGTAAAAGTAATCAAACAGCACTTTTCACAGGCCTATCATAATATCTATTGATCATAATCAAACTACAGATAGTGTTAGTATTAGAGGGCTCCTGTGTAGGACAATTTGTCAATTACCAGAGCAAACTGATGCTGACTGTTGCAGGATGCTGTTTTCCTTGGCCAATATAACTCCACCAGGTTTCACCCCATGAAGAACTGCCATGAGGCAATGCTCAGGGAGTTTGCAGGTAAATCAGATATTTTTTGCAGGCAAGTCAGATGTTTTCACACTTGCTGGGCTCAATGACACTCACTCACAGGGTAATACAAGGGCTATTGGATGAAGTCTCAGTGTTATTAGTAGTATCTTTAACAGCCTGCTCTGGAAAAGTGAGATGTCAGAGAGTGGGAAAGAACAAAGTGCCTATCTATGAGAAATAAAGAGTAGTTCAGAATTATGGAGCTTCCAGGTTATTCTTAGTTCCTGGAAAATGTTGAAACAATTAACACAAACCGTTTTAAAACATCTAGGAGAAAACAAGAAGGTGAGTAGAAGCAAGCAGCAAGCATAGATTTGCCAAGAATAAACAATGCCAGTCAATCTAACACAATTTGATAAACAGTTTTCAGAGAGAGAAACAGGAGTGATCCAATATTTTGAATTTATGGAGATTTTCATGCTCTTTCATATGACTTTTTCCTAACGTGACTAAGTAAGAATGGCCTGGATGGGGCAGCTTCTAAGATGGGGGCAATATTATCTGAGTGACAAGAAATAGCCAGGATGTACTACTAAAACAAGTTATAGGTGATGAGGTTCTGCAGGAGTCAGTCCCTGGTCCAATTCTCTTCAATATTTTCAATATCAAGCTATATGCGGGAAAATAAAGTATGCTTATTAAATTTTCAAAAGGCACCTCATTGGGACTGACCACAGAAAATTTGGAAGATAAAGCTAAAATTAAAAATTATGCTGACAGCTGGGGAAGATGCTCTGAAAAAGTAACGTAAAATGCAAGGAACTATTCTTGGGAAGGCTTCATCAAATAAACATAGGATAGAGACCAGCTGGCAAAATACAAGTTCTTCATGAAAGCATCAGAGGACCATTGTGAATCATGAACTGAGGAAGAGGAAATATTTGCAAAGCCAGTAAAAGTTATAGTAGTATAAACAGAAACATAAGATGTGTGAGAAATCCTTCCACTGTTCAGCTCCAGTGAGCCCAAACCGCCTGCACAGATGTAGGGCTGTGTCCCATGTTGGGTGATGTCTTTTGAAAAACATGTGGATCAACACTAGAAAGTCCAGAGGAGACTGCTAAAACTGACCAGGAGTCTAGAAAGGAAGTGAATAAACCATCTGAGGTTAGCCTAAGTTGCAGAGGACAGAGGGAGGAATCAACCCTAACAAACATAGCAACACAAAATTGCAGAAGGGGATGATTTGTTTTCCACATCCATGGTGACCTAGACAAGTCTTAGGCTTAAGTTGGAGCAATTTGAATTCAGGTGAGACACTAGGAAAAGCCTGTGTCCTGGTTTTGGCTGGGATAGAGTTAAATTTCTTCCTAGTGCTGTGGTTTGGATTTAGTATGAGAAGAATGTTGATAACACACTGATGTTTTTAGCTGTTGCTAAGTACCCTGCTAGTCAAGGACTTTTCAGCTTCCCATGCTCTGCCAAGTGCACAAGAGGCTGGGAGGGAGCATAGCCAGGACAGCTGGCCCAGCTGGCCAACGGGGTATTCTATATCATATGACGTCATGCTCACTATATAAATAGGAGGCGTGGTCCAGGAAGTAGCGATCGCTGCTTGGTTATCGGTCAGTGCGGGTGGTGAGCAATTGCATTGCGCATCACTCATTTTGTATATTCTACCATTATTATTATTATTATTATTATTTTCCCTTCCTTTTCTGTTCTATTAAACTGTCTTTATCTCAATCCACAAATTTTACTTTTTTTTTATAGAATCATAGAATCATTAAGGTTGGAAAAGACCTCTAAGATCATCAAGTCCAACCATCAACTCAACACCACCATGCCCACTAAACCATGTCCCTAAGCGCCTCATCTACACGTCTTTTAAATACCTCCAGGGATGGTGAGTCAGCCACTTCCCTGGGCAGCCTGTTCCAATGCTTGACAACCCTCTCAGTGAAGACATTTTTTCCTAATATCCAATCTAAACCTCCCTTGGTGCAACTTGAGGCTGTTTCCTCTCATGCTATCACTTGGTACTTGGGAAAAGAGACCGACACCCACCTCACTACAACCTCCTTTCAGGTAGTTGTAGAGCGCGATGAGGTCTCCCCTCAGCCTCCTCTTCTCCAGGCTAAACAATCCCAGTTCCCTCAGCCGCTCCTCATAAGACTTGTTCTCCAGACCCTTCACCAGCTTTGTTGCCCTTCTCTGGACATGCTCCAGCACCTCCATGTCCTTCTTGTAGTGTGGGGCCCAAAACTGAACACAGTATTCGAGGTGCAGCCTCACCAATTTTCCGATTCTCTCCCCCATCCCACTGTGGTGGTGGGGCGTGAGCAAGCGGCTGTGTGGTGTTTGGCTGCCTGCTGGGTTAAACCACAACAGCCTGCTACTGGGAAATATAATGAAGGACTGGAACAGAAAGACTGAGCTATAAGGAAGGTCATCCCGAAAAAGGATGCATAATGAAAATTGCTGTCACTTGGAAAACAAATTCCTTTTTTGAACAGCGGCAATGTGATATGATATGAATAATCAAAAATTATGCAGATATCATTTTTTAATACAGTATAGTGCAGTATAGAAAAGGGCCACAACTTTCTGGAAAGCTACCAAATTATTTTTGCTGTGACCTGCTAGTCTGACCAGTCCCTGCAGGGTAAGCCCTGTGGGCTTGCTGCTCAGCAGGACAAAGTCAGCTTCACATATAGGTGGCCTCTTCTGTGGAGGTGGTAAATGATGAGGAACATCTCACCTGGGGTCAGTGGCAGAAACTGTTGAAGAGGCTGGGGGAGACTGGTGCAGCTCTAAGCCGGCTGCAAAAGAGTTCAGAGGAACTTGGTAGGTGGTTGTTCTGCACGGCTGTGCATCCTGCGCACTCACTATGGGCTGCCTGCTGGTGGACTTGTGTGCTTACAGACAAGAGAAAGATGTCACATAGTGGCAGCAGCTACTTCATAAACAAAAAACCAGCAGAATTACCATTATAAGCCTAATTATATTCTTTCCTCCCCTGGCCTTACTGATCTCAACCTTGACAGTTTTTCCTAACTCCAGGTCTAGCCTATCTACAAAATCTGTGAAAAATCAGACATGATTTCCTGAAATGGAATTTAAAAACAAATTAGAGCTGATTGAAAGCCATACCTAAAGAAGAGGTAAAAATTTTATTGGATGAAACATTCACTGGACTTCTTAAGCCATGACTTAATACCTGGGACCAAAATTTATTTGCTTACACAAGTTTAAGTTTTTTGCCGAGTAAGACATTGACATGAGGATGATGACTACAGCATGATGGATGGCTGAAGGAAACCTAATCTTTGTGATGTTGTTGGGGAGGGATTGGTCTTATTTGGATGTTTTTGAAGTAAACTTCTAGGTTTTTATCCTGCAAAAACAAAGCTCAGAGTACAAATTGTTTGGTCTGGAGGGACATCTGTAGTCCTAGGAGGAGTCTTTCTAAACTCTCAAGATACTCTTTCACAGCTCATCTATAACCAACACCTTTTCTCAGGACAGACATCTTGGAGTTAACTCAGCAGAGGCATGCTGCTGTAGACTTTGGGTAAGTGAGAGGCGTGTGACTTGCATTTCTTTCCCTGACTCATAAGACAACAGAAAAGATTTTAATGTGCTTGCAGTATATTGCACCCCCAAACGGAGTGCAAATTACATTACTTTCTATATGGCCACCCAACTGTGGAACACTCTTCAAAGTCACAATTATAAATTAAAAAGAAATGTGTTTTTAAATAGATTTCTCAGTTTGAAGCATGGTAACTTGTCTCGCCTTCCAGACTAGTACTAGAAACGTGAACAAAGTAGGCACCATTCTCTGGTTCAGCATTGGTATATGGTGTAATAAATACTGCCATTTAGTGTGGAAAAAAGTCTGTTCATTTTTATCATATGCTGTAACATGGAACAACATTATGTAGCAAGTTCATTGCCTCTGACCTCATGCTTGCTAAATACTGAACATGCCTGCAAAATATTTTTGGTGCCTCAGATTACACATTTCTAGAGTTTAGGGAATGCCTGACCAGGGGTGATCTTCTCTGGCACATCATCTTTTTCCAGAACATATTGTCCTTGGATCTATCCCAAAACATACACAGGGATGGTCCAATGTTTCTGTGGACAGTCTTTTTCTTTTCCTTGGGCAGTTCAACTTTTGTTTTGGATGCAAACTAATTCTATTGTAATCTAAGCCTGTTTATTGTTTAGTGTTCATCCCTCAAGAAAAATAAAGAAGGTTCTAGAAAAATCCAGTCAATTCTAGTAGAATCAGCCAATGTTCAACCAACTCATTTGTTTTGGATACTTCTTAATCATTTCTATTCATTGTTATTCAGATTTTTCATGAAATGCCAAAACACACTTAAGAACACTCATTTTCTGTGTCCCTTACTAATTTATTACCATTTTCTGAAGGCCATTTTCTGTTATCCTTGAAGATAATGAAAAACTCCCCTCGGCTTCAATATCAGCAGAAAATGACCCTAAGTGAGCAGTTTTGTCAATTGGAAATTATTTATTTCTTAAAGGACTTAGTCCTGTGAGTTACTGAATGTCTGCTAGTAAGGCGTGACAACGTTCAGCTTCCACTGATGTCCATGGGGGTTGAGAGCATTCAATAACTTGCAGTACTAGATCAAAATTAACAGAGAGAAGTAATTTTAAGTAAAGTGCAAAACACAAAGTAACATCTTTTCTGGCATCTGTATTTTTTATCACAGTATATAACCTGAATGCTGTGTGGAAATTATACCTTTTCAGCTATAACAACTTTTTCCAAAGTTTAGACACATTCTTACACTGAGAAATGTTTGCCACATTCTGTTCATGCTCATAAGGTCGTGACTAAGATAAATAGATTTTAGAGAAACATTAGAGTGGGAGTATGTGGGAGGAATTTCATATTACTAGCTCATTTTTTAGCAGATAGATAGAATTTGAAAAGCTTGTTGAATTTTGTGCTTGATTCCATTAGAAGGGAAAATGACAATGGTTCCTGTAGAATATACATCCTTATAGAATAGCACATTCATCTTTATTTCTTAGTTGGGCTGTCTCATTAACCCTGCTCTTTCCTCCCGTCTGCTTGATAACATCTCCAGCCTTCCTCAGCCTGGGACTTCTCCTTGACACCAACAGTTGAAAAGGGGACACTCAAGATGCTCCTTTGCATCCATCTGGAGAGTCTGGGGGTGCTCTCAGGACGAAGGCTCATTGCGCTACACCCAGGGACTAGCTGTGCAGAGCAGACCAGCCACCGGGCCCCCACGACAGATAACGTGGCGTGGGTGCTGCTGTTTGCACTGGGAAGGTGAAAAGAGGGAGGGTTTCCAGAGGTACCGTGACACCAAGGTGACTCCTCCAAGCATGGTGCCTAGTCCCTCTCTTCCCTTGGGCATGAGCAGGGCAAGCAGGGTTGTAATGTTGGTTTATAGGCCCAATGAATAAATTTAACAAGGAAAAAATGGTTTGCTGTCTATTGCTAGTTACGTGCCACTGCCAAGTCCTACTCACCAGAAAGATCAGCTGTGGTTAAAGGTTTGCCCATGCAACCTGGAGATGCATTGCAACACTTGAGGATGTTGAACCCATCTGTGCTATTTCTGCTTTCAACCTCCTGTGACTTTAATGGGGACGCTTGCATTCACTCTAAGATCACTAAGTGAGAATACCTTTCAAGAAGTAATGAATATTTGCCAAGCAACCATGTTAGTCACCTCATTTCAGTCTGCTTGTATATTTACAGCAACATGACTACACGACGTGCCTCGCTTTATATTCATGTGAAAAGTTGCACGAGCCACGGGAAGAATGAAAAAGCCGCCTGATGAGACTCCCAAGCATGGCCGCTGGCAAGCCGCGCTCAGGCAGGTGCAGGGCTGTTGTGCGCCAGTGCAGCTGCCTCTCCTGAGAATTAGTCCCTTTGGCAAACAAAGCCATTTACCATCATGAACATTTCCAATTCGGACTTGGGTGGAGTATGAAAGATAGAGTGGTTAGCAACTTTTAAATGGATTATTATTTGTGAGAAAGACGACAGCAAGTTCCTGGATGATTTGCAGAAACTCACCTCCCAATTAGCTGTGGAGAGCTCACAGTATGGGGGGCTCCAAAAGCAAGAAGAAGTTCCCACAATGTGGGGCTGGGAGTCCTGGAGCTTGCTGCGATATTTGCACAGTGCCTGCTTATCGTGGTTTAACCTGGCAGGCAGCCAAATACCACGCAGCCGCTCACTCACTCCCCCCACCCCCCAAGTCGGACGGGGAGAGAATCGGAAGGGTAAGAGTGAGAAAAACTCGTGGGTTGAGATAAAGACAGTTTAATAGAACAGAAAAGGGAAAATAATGATAATAAATAATGATAGAATATACAAAATGAGTGATGCACAATGCAATTGCTCATCACCCGCGCTGACCAATGACCAAGCAGCGATTGCTGCTTCCTGGAACATGCCTACCATTCATATACTGAACATGACATCACATGGTATGGAATACCCCGTTGGCCAGCTGGGCCAGCTGTCCCGGCTATGCTCCCTCCCAATGCTTGTTAGTTTTGTTTGTGGAGTTTTTTTTTTTTTTTAAGCTGAATGTCCTTGACTAGCAGGGTACGTAGCAACAACTGAAATCATCAGTGTGTTAACAACATTATTCTCATACTAAATACAAAACACAGCAGTAGGAAGAAAATTAACTCTATCCCAGCCGAAACCAGGACAGTATCCACACCTTATTCTATACCATTTACGTCATACTTAGGTTTCACATTTTCTAATACATTCCAATTAATCACCACCACCTTTCTTGTCTTTATATATATATACACACAGATATCATTCCCTTAGTCTATGGGCCATCCATCTAAAATGTCCACTGAGTTAATTTAGTCCATGACTTTGGGCTCCATCTGTCATAACACTCTTTCAGGGCCGGAGAGATGGTGTGTGGTGTTGGATTGTTGCATCCTGAAGCCAGGTCTGATTCCATTATTGCTGTGCTCGTGTCGTGGTTTAACCCCAGCCAGCAAAAATAAACCCCACGCAGCCGCTCGATCACCCCCCCACTCCGGTGGGATGGGGGAGATAATCGGGAGGGCACAAGTAGGAAAGCTCCCAGGTTGAGATAAAAACAGTTTAATAATTGAAATAAAACTAAGTAGAACAGTAATAATAACAATGAGAACAACAACAATAACAGAATACAGAAAGCAGGCAATGCGCAATGCAACTGCTCACCGACCGCCCACCGCGTGTCATGAACGGGGGGCGAGCCCCCCCCCCCCCCCCTGGTTTTTATACTGAGCATGATGTCACATGGTATAGAATACCTCATTGGCCAGCTGGGTCCACCACCCCGGCTGTGCTCCCCCCTCCCGGTGCAAGCATCACCCAGCAACAGCCAAAGCATCAATGGGCCATCAACGCTCCTTTCACACCGAACCCAAAACACAGCACACCCCCAGGCTACTGGGAAGAAAGTTAACTCTGTCCCAGCTGGAACCAGGACAATATCCACCCCTTATTCTATACCATCTACATCATGCCCAGGTCTCACATTTTCCATACATTCCAATAGTCACCACTACTTTTCCTGCCTTTTGGTATATATATACGCACACAGGGATATCATTCCCTTAGTCCATGGGCCATCCCTCTAAAATGTCCGTTGAGTTCATTTTGTCCATGACTTCGGGTTCCATCTGTTGTAACAGTCTTTCAGGGCAGGAGAGATGGTGTGTGGTGTTGGACTCTTGCATGCGGAGGCCAGTTCTGGGCGCTCATCCGGTTCTATCATTGTGCACCTTGCTCAGTTTCATCTGAGTTCATCCTACATTAAACTGGGTGATTCTTAGTATAATACTGTTAATAAGGCATATGGTGACCATAGAAGTGATGACATACAGTACTATGTAATAACTAACATCATACAATTCAGTTCATTAGCTATTTTCACCCAAAATTAAATCCCCTTGAGGTACACATCAGACTTCCCCATCCTTTCGCATCACCCACCAAGTGCACCCAGGTCCCTGAGCAAAAGCAATCCCACAGATGGGTTTTCCCTTGCCAGAGGCAGGAGGAACCCAGACTGTCTTCCCCAGCATATTTCTCATATGCACGACAGGGACTTTATCCCCCTCTACAGTACGTAAGGGTTTGGATTGGGCAGGGCCAGCTCGAGTGAAAGATCCCCTAGTGTTGACTAATCAGGTGGCCTTTGCTAAATGTGTGTCCCAATGCTTGAATGTCCCACCACCCGTTGCCCTCAGTGTAGTCTTTAACAGCCCGTTGTGTCGTTCAGTTTTTCCAGAGGCTGGTGCATGGTAGGGGATGTGATAGACCCACTCAATGCCATGCTCTTTGGCCCAGGTGTCTATGAGGGTGTTTCGGA
Source organism: Calonectris borealis (assembly GCF_964195595.1). Classification (NCBI taxonomy): domain Eukaryota; kingdom Metazoa; phylum Chordata; class Aves; order Procellariiformes; family Procellariidae; genus Calonectris; species Calonectris borealis. The sequence continues at coordinate 15,742,408 of NC_134351.1, forward strand.
AATGAGTCCCGTTGTCCGACTCAATTCTTTCTGGGGTGCCATGTCGCCATAGGACTTGCTTTTCAAGGCCCAGGATGGTGTTCCGGGTGGTGGCATGGGGCACAGGGTATGTTTCCAGCCATCCTGTGGTTGCTTCCACCATGGTGAGCACATAGCGCTGGCCCTGTCGGGTTTGTGGGAGCGTGATATAATCAATCTCCCAAGCTTCCCCATATTTATATTTCAACCATCGTCCCCCATACCAGAGAGGCTTTACTCGCTTGGCTTGCTTGATTGCAGCGCATGTTTCACATTCATGGATAACCTGTGCAATAGCATCCATGGTCAAGTCCACCCCTCGATCACGAGCCCATCTATATGTTGCATCTCTTCCTTGATGGCCTGAGGCATCATGGGCCCACCGAGCTATAAACAGTTCACCCTTATGTTGCCAGTCCAGATCCACCTGAGTCACTTCAATCTTAGCAGCCTGGTCCACCTGCTGGTTGTTTTGGTGTTCTTCAGTGGCCCGACTCTTGGGTACGTGAGCATCTATGTGACGTACTTTTACAACCAGGTTCTCTACCCGGGCAGCAGTATCTTGCCACAATGCGGCAGCCCAGATGGGTTTACCTCTGCGCTGCCAGTTGTTCTGCTTCCACTGCTGCAACCACCCCCACAGGGCATTTGCCACCATCCATGAGTCAGTATAGAGATAAAGTACTGGCCGTTTTTTCATTCAGCAATGTCCAAGGCCAGCTGGATGGCTTTCACCTCTGCAAAGTGGCTCGATTCAACTTCTCCTTCAGCAGTTTCTGCAACTTGTCGTGTAGGACTCCATACAGCAGCTTTCCACCTCCGATGCTTTCCCACAAGGCGACAGGACCCATCAGTGAACAGGGCATATTGCTTCTCGTTTTCTGGTAGTTTATTATACAGTGGGGCCTCTTCAGCACGTGTTACCTCCTCCTCTGGGGATATTCCAAAATCTTTGCCTTCTGGCCAGTTCGTGATCACTTCCAAGATTCCTGGGCGACTGGGGTTTCCTATTCGGGCCCGTTGTGTGATCAGTGCGACTCACTTACTCCACGTAGCATCGGTTGCATGATGTGTGGAGGGGACCCTCCCTTTGAACATCCAGCCCAGCACCGGCAGTCGGGGTGCCAGGAGGAGCTGTGCTTCAGTACCAACCACTTCCGAAGCAGCTCGAACCCCTTCATATGCTGCCAATATCTCCTTCTCAGTTGGAGTATATTGGGCCTCTGATCCTCTGTATCCCTGACTCCAAAACCCTAAGGGTCGACCTCGAGTCTCCCCTGGTGCTTTCTGCCAGAGGCTCCAGGTAGGGCTATTCTCGCCGGCTGCGGTGTAGAGCACATTCTTTACATCTTGTCCTGCCCGGACTGGCCCAAGGGCTACTGCATGAACTATCTCCCGTTTAATTTGTTCAAATGCTTGTTGTTGCTCAGGGCCCCATTTGAAATTGTTCTTTTTCCGCGTCACGAGATAGAGGGGGCTTACAGTCAGGCTGTAATTTGGAATATGCATTCTCCAACAGCCCACAACGCCAAAGAAAGCTTGTGTTTCCTTTTTGCTAGTTGGTGGGGACATGGCTGTTATTTTGTTGATCACATCCATTGGGATCTGACGACGTCCATCTTGCCATTTTATTCCTAAAAACTGGATCTCCTGTGCAGGTCCCTTGACCTTACTTTGTTTTATGGCAAAACCGGCTTTCAGAAGGATTTGAATTTTTTTCTTCCCTTTCTCAAAAACTTCTTCTGCTGTGTTGCCCCATACGATGATGTCATCAATGTACTGCAGGTGTTCCGGAGCCTCACCCTGTTCCAGTGCGGTGTGGATCAGTCCATGGCAAATGGTAGGGCTGTGTTTCCACCCCTGGGGCAGTCGGTTCCAGGTGTACTGGACGCCCCTCCAAGTGAAAGCAAACTGTGGCCTGCACTCTGCCGCCAAAGGGACTGAGAAGAACGCATTAGCGATATCATTTGTGGCATACCACTTGGCTGCCTTTGACTCCAGCTCGTATTGGAGTTCTAGCACGTCTGGCACGGTAGCACTCAGGGGCAGCGTGACTTCGTTCAGGCCACGATAGTCTACTGTTAGTCTCCACTCTCCATTGGACTTTCGCACTGGCCATATGGGACTGTTAAAGGGTGAGCGAGTCTTGCTGATCACTCCTTGGCTCTCCAGTCGACGAATCAGCTCATGGATGGGAATCAGGGAATCTCGGTTGGTGCGATATTGTCGCCGGTGCACTGTTGTGGTAGCGATTGGTACCTGTTGTTCTTCAACCCTCAGCAACCCCACAACAGAACGGTCCTCCGAGAGACCGGGCAAGGTGGACAGCTGTTTAGTTTCCTCCGTCTCCAGGGCAGCTCTACCAATTACATAACCCAACATTGAGAACCAGCCCCACAACTTTGACAGCCAATAAATCAACATTGTGACCAATCTTTTAATGAATGCTTATAACAATTTTGCCTTAACACACTTTGGTCAGATCTATCGTTATCTCAACCCTTCGAGCCCCACGTTGGGTGCCAAAAAGGACTGTCGTGGTTTAACCTGGCAGGCAGCCAAATTCTACGCAGCCGCTTGCTTACTCCCCCTACCCCCCGCAGTGGGTGGGGAGAGAATCGGAAGGGTAAGAGTGAGAAAAACTCATGGGCTGAGATAAAGACAGTTTAATAGAACAGAAAAGGGAAAATAATGATAATAAATAATGACAGAATATACAAAATGAGTGATGCACAATGCAATTGCTCACCACCCGCGCTGACCGATAACCAAGTAGCGATCGGTACTTCCTGGATCATGCCTACTATTCATATACTGAGCATGACATCACATGGTATGGAATACCCCATTGGCCAGCTGGGCTGGCTGTCCTGATTATGTTCCCTCCCATCTTGTGTACCTAGTTCAGTCAGTAGGCATGGGAGCTGTCCTTGGACTAGGAGGGTACTTAGCAATGACTGAAAACATCAGTGTGTTATCAACATTCTCCTCATACTAAATCCAAAACACGGCACTAGGAAGAAATTTAACCCTATCCCAGCTGAAACCAGGACACCATGCCACCGCCCGGAACATCATCCTGGGCCTTGAAAAGCAAGTCCTATGGCGACATGGCACCCCAGAAAGAATTGAGTCAGACAACGGCACTCACTTCTGAAACACCCTCATAGACACCTGGGCCAAAGAGCATGGCATTGAGTGGGTATATCACATCCCTTACCATGCACCAGCCTCGGGGAAAATCGAACAATACAACGGACTGCTAAAGACTACGCTGAGAGGAATGGGTGGTGGGACATTCAAGCATTGGGATACACATCTAGCAAAAACCACCTGGTTAGTCAACACGAGGGGATCTGCCAATCGAGCTGGCCCTGCCCAGTCAAAACCCTTACGTACTGTAGCTGGAGATAAAGTCCCTCTAGTGCACATAAGAAATATGCTGGGGAAGACAGTCTGGGTTACTCCTGCCTCTGGCAAGGGAAAACCCATTCGTGGGATTGCTTTTGCTCAGGGACCTGGGTGCACTTGGTGGGTAATGCGAAAGGATGGGGAAGTCCGGTGTGTACCTCAAGGGGATCTGATTTTGCGTAAGAATAGCCAATGAAATGAATTGTGTGATGTTAATTGCTATATAATACTGTATGTCATCACTTCTATGGTTGCTATATGTCTTATCAACCGTATTGCAGTAAGAATCACACAGATTAATGAAGAAGGAACTTTGATGAAACTGAGCTGAGTGCAATGATGATAGAACCGGACGAGCGCAGCAATAATGGAATCGGACCTGGCTTTAGCATGCAACAATCCAACACCACACACCATCTCTCCTGCCCTGAAAGACTATTATGACAGATGGAGCCCAAAGTCATGGACTAAATGAACTCAATGGACATTTTAGAGGGATGGCCCATAGGCTATGGGAATTATATCTGTGTATATATATCAAAAGACAGGGAAAGTGGTGGTGATTAATTGGAATGTATTGGAAAATGTGAGACCTGGGCATGACGTAGATGGTATAGAATAAGGTGTGGATACTGTCCTGGTTTTGGCTGGTATAGAATTAATTTTCTTCCTAGTAGCTGGTATAGTGCTGTGTTTTGGATTTATTAGGAGAAGAATGTTGATAACACACTGATGTTTTCAGTTGTTGCGAAGTAGTGTTTACCCTAGTTAAGGATTTTTCAGCTTCTCATTCCCTGCCAGTGAGAAGTTTGGAGGGAGCATAGCCAGGACAGCTGACCCAATCTGTCCAAATGGATATTCTGTACCACATGTTGTCATGCTCAGTATATAAACTGGGGGCGACCGCTTCTCGGGAACTGGATGGGCATCAGTTGGCGGGTGGTGAGCAATCGAATTGTGCATCGCTCATTTTGTATATTCTATTATTACTATTATTATTATTATTATTATTATTATTATTATTATTTCCCCTTCCTTTTCTGTTCTTTTAAACTGTTTTTATCTCAACCCATGAATTTTACTTTTTTTCCGATTCTCTCCCCCATCCCACTTGGTGGTGGTGGGGGAGTGAACGAACGGCTTTGTGGTGTTTAGCTGCCTGCCGGGTTAAACCACAACATCCCATTTTGACCTTTACTCTATCTGAATATCTCTTTCTTCTCCCTGGAGGCTGCAGAGAGCACAGGTGCTTTTATCTCCCTTCAGTAAACCACTCACTGACTCCTGTACTGTTATCTTGCCCCTTCTTAGTCCCCTTTCTCAGTTAAGAAAAGCCAGGCCTTTTGAGCCCCCCCACCATCAGAGATTTTCAGTGGTCTTGAATGCATGCTACTAAAGCTGACTGGTGTTTTCCAGTCTATATTAGCTAGCCAACCCCCCTCGAAAATGCAGTTCGTTTAGGTCCCACTGAAATCCCAGTCTCAATGCAAACAGCAGAGATGCCACTGAGATTTCTTCTGGCACGTATCATACAGTCAAGGTAATACCTTGCAGGGGCACTTTGTGTGCATCCACTGACTGACCTTTCTCCTTCATATCAGACCTTCCTCTCTTTCCCTGTCTCCTCTACAAAGGCAGTGGTGTTGACCTTGTCTCTGCCAAAGCTGCCTGCTGCAATCATCTCTCTTTTTATTTTAAAGCAAACAGATAGGCATTTCCTGTCATTCTGCCCCTGGTGCTGCTGGGAAGAAACTCCCTTAAATATCCATTTTTCTCCTGGAAGTCTCTCCTACCTCCTCTCCTTTGCTGTGACTCGTACTTGCTGAAGGTCACAGCATGAGTGTCTATGAAGACCCATGCCGGCTGGCCAGGCATAAAGGTATGGTGGAGAGCCCGGAGCTGCAACCTTCCCGCTGATGCTGCCCTTGGCTCCGTGCATGCCCATCTCCTGTGAGGGAGCTGGGGCCATGATGCTCCATAGTCCCCTGGTCTCTCCAGTCCAGATCAGGGCTTCGTCTGCCCTCCGTAGTGTTTCCTTCATATTTCCTTACCTGTCTGTCCTCATCCGCCATCTGTATCTGGTTATATGTTTTGCTTTGATGGGTACAAGGAATGCCTTTTCATTCTGTGCTTGTACAGTGCTAAGAACAAGTGGGCTCAGCATCTGAGGTAGACTCTAAGCCTGGCTGGCTAATACTGCCATGGCTAGTGAAGGGGAAATTCTAATTGTAACTGCTCAGCAGTGGCAATTTGTGACCAAGGAATGATCTGGCATGGAGGGCAAGAAAGCCCAACTGCAGAAGGGGTTAAACTGGCTGGAAGCAGTAATGCCAGAGGCAGACTCCCTCCTTGCAAGGGAGTGAAGTTTCCCTGGGTGATGAGATAAGAAACAGCCTCAGCATTGTCTTGTAAACCATCCTGGAATGTGAGGGCTCAGGGGCCCAAGCTCAGGGGTCACCTTTGGGCAGCAGAGCTGGACTGGGGAATGGACCCATGGCAGGCTGAGGTGCCCCATGCAACCGCTCAGGGGATTGGTGCTGGTGCCAGTGTGATGCAGTAGGTACAGTATCTACTATTCCATACTGCTCGCTTCTTTAATTCTACTGCTCGCTTCTGTAATTCTAAACAATGAAGACTTGTTGCTTAGAAGTTAGGTAAGTAGCAGGTGTTGTGTTTGCAGGTGTGTAGAATTGTAACTAGTCTAAATTGTGTATCCTGGAAGCATTGTTAGACTCTAGTGAAGAATAACCTTGGAAACTATAAACAAACGTGGTCCAAGTATGGCTCAGGGACAAATTGCGACCCTATAAGGAAAGGAGGAAAGAAGTTCATGAAGACTTCACTACCCTGCCGACCACCAGAGACCACCCGAGACCCCCAAGGAGACCCTAAAGACTTTAGTGCGCATGTTGTCTAGGATGATGTAATATTATAATTAGTTCTCGGAAATGTAATGAATATGTAAAAGAGAAATTTAAAATATGTATGAGAAGCATGGATGGCACCCCCTCAATCCAAAAGAGAGTTGAGAGGATTTCTAGGAATGGCTGGATGGTGTCGCCTTTGGATTCCAAATTATGGTTTGATGGCAAAACCATTGTATGAGGCAACCAAAGGCCCTGAAGAATTGTTAGAATGGACTCCAGAGTGCCAAAAAAGTTTTGATGACATTAAACAGACTTTAATGAAAGCTCCAGCCTTAGGACTCCCAAATCTGACCAAACCCTTTGAGCTATTTGTTCATGAGAAGAGACATGTAGCTATGGAGGTTTTGACTCAACTTTTGGGAGACTGGAAAAGACCAGTGGCTTACTTTTCTAAACAATTAGATAAAGTAAGCTCAGGATGGCCTAGCTGCTTGCGGGCAGTTGCGGCAATGGTTCTCATCATTCAAGAAGCTAGAAAATTGACATTGGGACAGAAAATAACGGTTCACATCCCGCATGCGGTACTTGCAGTACTGGAACAAAAAGGACATCATTGGCTTACCCCTAGTCGTTTGTTACAATATCAGGCTTTGTTAGTGGAACAAGACAACATCATTTTGAAAGTGAGTACAATTTCAAATCCTGCCTCTTTAATGCCAAGTGAAAAAGAGAGTGATCTTAACCATGATTGTTTACAAGTCATTGAACAGGTATATGCCAGCAGGCCAGATCTGAAAGATGTCCCTCTCCAAACTCCGGATGAAGAATTATTTACTGATGGAAGCAGCTTTGTTGTAAAAGGAGAAAGGAGGGCTGGCTATGCCGTGGTAACTTTAACCGAAGATCGAGAAGTAAAAGCATTACCTCCAAATACATTCGCCCAGAAGGCAGAAATTATAGCCCTGACAAAAGCCTTAAATTTGGCTAAAGGTAAAAGAGTCAACATCTATACAGATTCTAAATATGCTTTTGGAGTTGTGCATGCTCATGGAGCAATATGGAAGGAGCGAGGACTTTTATCTGCTAGCGGTACCCCTATAAAATATGGAACAGAGATTTTGAATTTGTTGGAAGCAGTACAGAAACCTAAAGAAGTTGCGGTGATTCATTGTAAGGCTCATCAAAAAGGGGACTCAAAAGTAATACAAGGAAATCGGAAAGCAGATGAGGCTGCTAAATGTGTAGCATTAAATACTATGATTTATGTTTTAATTCCTTCAAAAGAAATTCAGGTGGAATCCCCAAATTATAATGAGAAAGAAAATAAATTAGCTATGCTATTACATTGTAAGAAGAATGATCAAGGATGGCGGATAACTTCACATGGACAATGTATAGTAACCCCTGAAATTATGAAGAAATTAATGGTCAAAACCCATGCTGAAACACATATGGGAGCAGAGCCAATGGTGGAATCAGTAAAACGATATGCGATAGGAACCAAAATGTTATTGATTGCTAAAAGTGTGAGTAATAAATGTGAGATTTGTCTTAGGAACAATCCGAAAATACAAATCTGACCCCCTCCTGGAGAGGTAAAGAGAGGCATAACTCCCGGTGAGTATTGGCAAATAGATTTTTCAGAGTTACCGCGATGTAACCAATACCGATATCTATTGGTATTGGTAGATACCTTCTCTGGATGGCCGGAAGCTTTCCCGTGTCGAACCAACAAGGCAAAAGAGGTTGTGAAACATTTGTTGAAAGAAATAATTCCAAGGTTTGGAGTCCCTTTAGGAATATCCTCAGACAGGGGTCCACATTTTGTAGCAGAGGTTGTTAAAAACATGAGTAAGACATTAGGGATTAAGTGGGATCTCCATACCCCTTGGAGACCTCAATCTAGTGGGCAGGTGGAAAGGATGAATCAAACATTGAAAAGACAAATTTCTAAAATATGTCAGGAAGCCAAATTGAAGTGGATCGAAGCCTTACCACTTGCCTTGTTGAGGATTAGGGTGACCCCTAGAGCTAAAGAAAAAGTGAGTCCATTTGAAATTTTATATGGAAAACCTTATAATGTTAATTTGACAGGAGGATCAGAACAAATGCATGTAATAGGAGAAAAAGTATTGACTGAATATCTTTTATCTTTGAGTAAGGTGTTGAATTCTTTGCATAAGTATGTCCTTTTGAAGACACCTTTACCTCTTGAATTTCCAGTACACTCATTTAGTCCAGGGGATCAAGTTTATTTGCAAACGTGGAAGGACGACCCTCTTGGAGAAAAGTGGAAAGGACCTTTCCAGGTGCTGTTAACAACAAACACTGCTGTGAAACTAGAAGGAATAGACTCTTGGATTCATTATACGAGGATTAAGAAAATTCCTCCTGGACTGTGGACATCTGTATTTAAGGAACCATTGAAGTTAACTTTATGGCGTGTTCAATGAGATACTGGAGATGCTGCTAAATTAGTGTAATAATTTGATTTTTGAAAAGAATTAAATTAGGGAAAGAGGGAAGATGTGGAATGTGGTGTTGTTAATAATAATGATCAGTCAGATTGATTCTCAACTTTTGTTACCAAAATGGGATAGAAATCGAAATATCTGGGAACTTTTAGCCCGAGAAGTAACCAACATGTCCTCCTTTTGTATTGCAGCCGAGAATTCTGTGGGAGGGATGTATAGTTCTTGTTTGGTAGGAGTACCAACCCCATTGGAATTGATGAAGAATTACACAATGTTTCAAAGTTTTGACATTAAGTTAACTTATCATAGCATTTATAGTTTGGGAAAAACAACTAGATCCAAGGAGAGAGGGGTGTTAAGAGTCAAGGTGCGAGGAATGCTTCCAGCTGGGCATTGTGTTAAATTTATAAATTGCATTTCTAAATGTGAAAATTTAACACGTTTACAACCTCCTTTGAGATGTAACTCCACTCAACTTCAGAGTTATGCATGGGCTCATACTAAATTACCCCTTAGATGGTTTTTGTTATGTGGACGAATAGCATATTCCTATATTCCGGCGAATGTGACCGGAGGTCCGTGTTCAATAGGGAGGATAGCTCCGCTGCTGATAGACAAAAAGGACTTAGAACATGGCGGACAAACTAAAAGGAGTGTACATCAGATATCAGAGGATTGTGACTCGCAAGTCACTTTATACAGTTCGAGTGAGATGTCAGCTGCAGCTATCCTAGCACCCGGAGTTGGAGTAGCTATGAATTATCACACCATAAAACGGATTACTTGTGCTTTAGTAAAAGATATAAATTATACCTCCCAAGCACTTTCGGCTATTGGTATGGAAATGACACAGATAAGAGAAGCCACTCTTGAAAACAGGACTGCAATTGACTATTTACTTTTAAGACATAATCATGGCTGTGAAGAATTTAAAGGAATGTGTTGTTTTAATTTAAGTGATAATTCACAGTTAGTGGAGAAGAAAATCCAACAAAAGATTTGGCATTTGGGTTTAAAGAACGGGAAGGATTAGGTTTTTCTTGGTTATTCTCGTGGCTTCCAAATTTAAATTGGCTTAGACAATTATTTTTGTTTGTGGTATTGATCGTTATTTTAGTTATAATTGCATGTTGTATGATTCAATTTGTATCTTTTTGTAGACCAAATATTAGAAAATAAGTATTATGAGACTCATGACGCCTAACATCATAAGTCTCAAAGGGGGGAATTGTTAATGTTAATCATAATCAACTATAATCCTCAAAGTGTTATTGTCCTGTGTATAGCCCTCGCCCAGAACTGGGTTAAAAGACCAGTTAATAAGAAATCAGAATGATGAAGTTAGTGAGTGGGTGTTTGATTGGAGGAGATCAAGCTGTATATGTTTTAATTTAAGAACACTATGGTGATGATAGATAGTTTAGTTTGTTGTGGATTCTATATTGTTCGCTTCTGTAATTTTAAACAATGAAAATTTGTTGCTTAGAAGTTAGGTAACTAACAGGTGTGTGTTTGTAATTGTGTGGAGTAGTAATTAATTATAAACTGTGTGTTTTAGAGGTATTGTTAGATTTAGTGATAATTAATTTTAGCTATGGAAACTATAAACAAACGTGGTCCAAGCATGGCTCAGGGACAAATTGCGACCCTATAAGGAAAGGAGGAAAGAAGTTCATGAAGACTTCACTACCCTGCCGACCACCAGAGACCACCCGAGACCCCCAAGGAGACCCTAAAGACTTTAGTGTGCATGTGTCTAGGATGATGTAATATTATAATTAGTTCTCGGAAATGTAATGAATATGTAAAAGAGAAACTTAAAATATGTATGAGAAGCATGGATATAAACAGAAAGGTGACTAGACCAGGGGTGCTTGATTTGTGGCAAGTCCACCGAGCACCCAGGCCTGAATAAAACAATATCTCTCCTGAGCGTGTGGAATTGGTTACTTGCACGCCGGGCACGAATCCGCTTTTCGGACAATAGGAGCTACTGGTCAACAAGAGAAAACTTTCCTTTTACAGCCGCTTAAATATAAGTTAGGAAAACAAATAGGGATACAGAAGTTTTTGTATATGCCAAATTCTCCAAAATCCCTATTGGGGCGAGATTTATTAGAACAATTGGGAGCAGAAATAACATTCAAAAAGGATAAAATGGAATTTAAAATTAAAAATGAACAATTAATCGAAGTCTTAAGTCTGGCTCTAATACAAGCTGAAAAAGCAAAACAAATACCCCAAGAAATTTTAAATCAGGTATATCCAGGAGTGTGGGCCTCCGGGATACCTGGAAAAGCCAAAAATGCAGCACCAATAGATAGAATTAAAGCCAGGGGCTGACCCAGTTAAAATTAAACAGTACCCTTTGAAGTTAGAAGATCGAAAGGGAATAAAAGAAATAATTGATAATTTCTTGCAATTCGGACTACTTGTGGAATGTGAATCAGAGTATAACACTCCTATCTTACCTGTGAAAAAGCCGGATGGCAAAAGTTACAGATTGGTTCAAGATTTGAGAGCAATAAACAAAATTGTAGAAGATTTGCACCCTGTGGTAGTGAATCCTTATACATTGCTAACTAAATTAAAGAATGGTCAGATATGGTTTACCGTACTGGACTTAAAGGATGCCTTTTTCTGTCTGACCCTGGCAAAAGAAAGCCAAAAATTATTTGCATTTGAATGGGAAAACCCTGATACAGGGAGAAAGACCCAATTAACCTGGACAGTGTTACCTCAGGGATTCAAGAATAGTCCTACTATCTTTGGTAATCAATTAGCATGAGAAATTGAAACTTGGAATCCCCCATCACAAGATGGCACTCTGTTACAATATGTAGATGACCTTTTAATTGCTACAGAAACAGAAGAAGAATGTGTGCAATGGACTGTAAGTTTGCTTAACTTTTTGGGATTACGTGGATATCGAGTCTCTCAACAGAAAGCTCAGCTGGTACAATCACAAGTGACATATCTCGGATTTGAAATCTCGGGAGGACAAAGAGAACTCGGAGCGGAACGAAAAGAAGCTATTTGCCGCACACCAGAACCCAGGACGGTAAAAGAACTCAGAACCTTTCTTGGAATGACAGGTTGGTGCAGATTATGGATATATAATTATGGACTTTTGGTGAAACCACTGTATGAACTACTGAAAGAAAATCCGTTAAAAATAGTTTGGACGGGGGAAGCAAAGAGGGCATTTCAACAGTTAACAATGGAACTTATGAAAGCCCCAGCTTTAGGCCTCCCAGATATTTCAAAACCCTTTTGGTTGTTTTCTCATGAAAGACAGGGCATAGCGCTGGGAGTGCTTGCTCAACGATTAGGACCCTACAAGAAAGCGGTTGCCTACTTCTCCAAACAATTAGATGAAGTGAGTAAAGGATGGCCCGGATGCCTGCGAGCAGTGGCAGTCCTCAACATTCAGGAAGCTCGCGAGTTTACTATGGGTCAGAAAATAACGGTATTGGTCTCTCATACAGTTTCAGCAGTGTTAGAACAAAAGGGGAGTCACTGGCTTTCTCCTTCTCGATTTTTGAAGTACCAAACTATTTTGGTAGAGCAGGATGATGTTAATATACAGACTACTAATATTGTAAACCCAGCATCTTTCCTTAGTGGAGATAACTCAGAACCTGTGGTGCATGACTGTTTAGAGACAATGGAAGCTGTCTATTCAAGTCGACCGGACCTGAAAGAAGAACCACTGGAGGATGCTGAGGACTCATGGTTCACAGATGGGAGCAGCTTTGTGAAGCAAGGAGAACGTAAGGCTGGGTATGCTGTAACTACCACCCATAAGGTAATAGAAGCTAAATCTTTACCTGTTGGGACATCTGCACAGAAGGCCGAAATAATTGCTTTGACTCGAGCCCTAGAATTATCAAAAGGGAAGAAAATTAATATATGGACTGATTCTAAATATGCCTTTGGAGTGGTACATGCCCACGGAGCCATTTGGAAAGAATGAGGATTACTCGCAGCCCAAGGAAAACAGATAAAACATGCAAAAGAAATTTTACAACTCCTAGAAGCTGTAAAATTGCCAGAGAAAGTGGCCATTATGCATTGCAGAGGACACCAAAAAGGTAACACTGAACAGGAAATTGGAAATAAATTGGCAGATCATGAGGCCAGACAAGCCGCAGAAAAGATGGAAGTTGAGGCATTGGCTTTGATTCCAGACGGTAAATTTCAAGTGTTAAAATTAAATTTAGGCTCTGAAAGATATTCAAAGGAAGATAGGAATTTGATTGACCATTTAGGAGGGAAAGAAAAAGACGATGGATGGGTATATACACCAGATGAACGTATTATAATACCCTCCAGAATATTGTGGAAATTAATTTCAGATGAGCACAGCAAAACTCATTGGGGAGCAGATGCTTTGTACAAGGATCTAAACAAAAGAATAGTAGGTCGCAATTTGTATACTGTGGTAAAACAAGTAACGCAGCAGTGTGAAATTTGTTTGAAAAATAACCCTAACACAACCAATAGGGTACAGGTAGGGACAATTGGAAAGGGTAACATCCCAGGGCAACAATGGCAAATAGACTTTTCCGAACTCCCAAGAAAAGGGGGGTATCGGTACTTGTTAGTGTTAACAGACACATTCTCAGGTTGGCCATAAGCTTTCCCTTGCAGAACAAACAAAGCTCGAGAAGTCATCCGAGTATTGCTGAATGAAATTATACCTCGATTTGGAATACCAGCAGTAATATCATCAGATAGAGGTACTCACTTTTGCACACAAATAGTTCAACAACTTAGCAAAATGCTAGGGATTGAGTGGCAGTTACATACGCCACATCGACCCCAAGCAAGTGGGCAGATTGAGAAGATGAATCATTTGATAAAACAACAACTAGCTAAAATTTGTCAAGAAACTAATCTATATTGGTATCAAGCGCTTCCACTTGTGTTGCTTAGGATCAGAACAAAACCGAGAACTAAGGAAAGCATAAGTCCTTTTGAAATTCTGTTTGGAAGGCCATACCAATTGCAATATAGAGGAGAAGATTTGAATCAGTTAGGAGAAGGATATTTGCAACAGTATATGATTGCTCTAGGAAAACAATTGGACCAAATAGAAAAAGTTGCCTTAGGAACCAGAGCTAGGGGCCTAGACCAACCGGTTCACCCTTTTAAGCCAGGGGATTGGGTTTATGTCAAAGTTTTTGCAGGTCAACCGTTGGAAGAAAAGTGGAAGGGACCGTTCCAGGTGTTGCTGATGACTTTTACTGCAATCAAGATCAAGGAGCAGACACCCTGGATACACCATACTCGTGTGAAGAAAGCTCCACCTGGAGAATGGACTTCTGAGAGGACAGGACCATTAAAGTTGAAACTTTCTCGAATGCAGTAAATTGCACTTGGGACTTTGACGTATTATACACTGATATTAGCTTTTGAGTAAGGAATGAAAACACTAAGAGACTTGATATTCCTTTGTTGCTTTTGGATAGAATTACTCCATGAGGGGCCAGGGAATTCATGGAAAGGAAACCTACATATAGACTTGTTACAAAGAGCAGTCCAGATTGCTAATAAGTCAGATTGTTGGGCCTGTACTCATTTTCCGGAGCATTCAAAGAAGGGAGCTCCCTTAATTGGAATCCCTATACCAGCTAGTATATCTTGGAACACTCTGTGGGTAAACACTTCTTTTAACGTAAGTAGGGAAATGAAAGAACAGGAATGGATAATTGAGACCCCAACTCCAGAACAAAAATATTGTACCTGTGTACAACGGTGTAACCCCCCCAGAGGAATGGACAAAATCAGATGCCTAACAAAGACTGACTTTGTTGGAAATTATTCTGATTGTAATAAGACTATAAATGTTGGGGGTTTAAGACCTGTTGAATTTTTTAAATGGCCGGTACCTGAAGGGAGAGGTTGGTATTGGATTTGTGGAAACAAAGCCCGTAAGGTCTTGCCACCAAATTGGTCAGGGATATGTGCTTTGGGAGCAGTAGTACCACACATTACCGTGGTTGAGAAATTAGAATCTAAAATGTGGCTAAGAATATATCTTCGAAGAAGTAAGAGAAGTGGAAATAACCCATTGGTAGAGAGACCCACCGGGTTCCATTCTTTTGCACGATGGTTTCTCCCATGGTTAGGAGTTGGTGAACTAGAGAAAGCTATAGTAAACATATCTGCTATGGTTGAGAAAACTGGGAACGAAACCTATGATGCTATAAAGGCCTTGCAAGAAGTGTCTGAATTGGCAGAAATAACCCTTCAGAATAGAATGGCTTTGGACATGATGTTAACCTCTCAAGGAAGAGTATGCACAATGCTAAACACAAGCTGTTGAGTATACGTAGATCAAAGTGGTAGAATTTCTACTGATTTAGAAGAAATCTGGAAACAGACAAAAATACTCCATGAAATACAGAAAGATGACACTTCATATGGATTAGGGGAAACATTCAAATGGTTAACTTCATGGATTCCTGACCTTAGTCAATGGGTGAAAAAGTTGTTAGGTATTCTTATGATTGTTATATTGGGTTTTGTTTGCATATATGTAATAATACAGTGTTTTTGGAAATGTTGTTCTATAATTGGAAACCGAAGTTCTGAGAGGGTGAGACTAATATAAGAGGAACTACAGTGAAGTTCTCCTTTTATAGCCTCAAAGGAGCTTAATTTATTGAGGGATATAGCTTTAACTATATACCCTCAAAAGAAAAGGAGGGATTGATAGGGATTAACGTCAAGTAGGAAGGAACAATGAAGAGATTTACAGTTCTTTGGTTGAACTGATGCAGATGGTTAGGAATACCTTGTGAATAGGCCGACCTGACACATAGTAGATAAAAAGGCCTTGAAACTTAGTATTCTAGATAAGGAGGCCAACCTTGTATCTTGAGTAGAATAGATAAGAGGGTGGTGCTAGTGAGAATTGCACTAATTAAGCCAGGAGCTAAAACTAAGCATGCGTGAAGACTGAGACTTTTGCATATGTTAATGAATTCCGGGAAATGTAATGAATATGTATACTCTAACTGTATATAACTTCTATGGTTAAGTGATTTGGCACGCACACTAGGTGGAGCGATCCCCTGTGCGTCCAGCGCTGCAATAAAGAATACCTGCTTTCTAAAACTCCAAATTGAGTCTTAGAGAGTTTGTCAGGAACTTCTTCGTTTCAAACCTCTGGGGAGATATTAGCCATGTTATACCTTAGTCAGAAGTACCAGATCCGCCAGGAAACTCAGCATTTATCTATGCAGTATTTAGATGGCTGCATTATTCATTAATTGCTCAGGATCAAGACCCTGACTAAGCTCGCCCACTCACTGTTTCAGCCCTAGCTCATCAAATCTGTGTAACACAAATATCTCTGTCCCCTGTCTCAACCAGGTGCTATTGGAGCCTTTCAAGATTCAAGTCCCCACACTTACCTCTTCCAATTAAACACATAATCAATAATAGTTAACAATCATTCTGATACAACATTTCAAATTCTTATAACCTGTATTATGTATTAACCAAACTAACTAGAGATGCTAGCCCTTGCATAGTGGTAAACCCACCGGTCCTGTCCAAACCATTCTCCTGTTCTCAGCTGTCTCGAGCAAGAGTGTGACACCTTTCCTTGACAAAACACTTAATTCAGTATCCCTTCTCTATGTGGCTTCTGGGATTGGGAGAATGGCTCAGCTACACTCAGTAGTTTGTGTCCATTTTAGGAGACATCCTCACACAACAGCAGCTCTTCCTACTGTTTGCAGCCAGAGTTTCAAATAGCATTGTTTTTCTCAAATGGACATAGTTTCTTGGATCCCAAATCATCATTGTTTTGTTTTGTTTTGTTTTGATTTCTCTCTTCTGTCTTTTTGTATATCTGCAAATCTCCAGTGAAGCTAAGATTACCTTCTAGCAACACAAGCATTCTGTTTTTTCAGGGTTTTATTGACTAGAATGGCGGTATGGGACAACTCGTACTTCCTTGATAATGTTCTATAATAGAAGCAGTAAATAATCATGACAAACAAATATAAGTTTAATATTTTGGTACCATTTTCCACCAAACCAAATGAAAGATAACAGGGACTAGTAATTACCTTGTCTAAACAAGGGCTTCCTTGCTTGAAAGTCCTGCTCTACAAACATAAGCAACCTTTTTCAGACATTATAATGTCAAGGTTTATATGTCTAGTAATAATAGCTGTGATATGCATGATCACATCTTTAGTTATATTGCCTTTTATGGTGGAAACAATCATCTGTGACATGTCTATGTTATTTAGCTTTTTCCAAGAGACATAAACACATCTACAGAGACTCCACTTTTCATGTACCACCATCAGTCTGGTCTCATTTCCAGCTGTATCTCTGGCAGTCAGAATCCATATTTCATTTGAGATATTTTTTTAAGCTGATTTTTTTTAAGCATATATGAAATCTTTCTCTGGATTTTGTTCTACTGCTATTGTCAAATGCTCTACCAAGTGCTTTTGCAATAGCCAGATCTCTCCCAGGATTGCATTCAAGCAGCGAATCATAAATCTTCAGAGAAAATGAAATCCCTTTAGTCTTGGATAACATTTGTGAAGTTCATTTTGGTCATCATGATGAATGTTATATGATCGCTCTCCGCTGACATTGGCCTCTCAGAAATAAAGTTCTGAAACCTTTTACATGTGAGGACTAAGCATCCTTGTCTATGTAAGTGTACTGACTTCCAGTTTTTATTGATACCTATGGCATATACGTTAAAACTATCCAGATATGACCTTACACTTGTTAAGGTTTGCCTTCATGCCTCTCTGATATCCTTGATCAAAAAATCCCTGTTCAAAAAAAAAAGACTACCCTATAAGTCTTCAGTTGTATTAGTCACCTTTGCTGCCTGTGCTTTCCTTGCCATGCTCACATCACAGTCTCTAGCACTGTGGGCACATGTTCCCATCCTGTTATTACTGAATGATCCATCTGAGATCAGTTTGACAAGGAGGGCAGCGCAGCCCTGGGACAGGTTACTGAGAGATACTGGTGAATCTCCATCCTTGCAGGTTTTCAAGACCGGAGTAGATAAAGCCATGGCTGACCTGATCTGGTGCTGGTGAAAGTCCTGCTTTGAACAGAAGGCTGGATTAGATGTCTCCTCCCAGCCAGCATTTCTGTATGTCTAGTGTAAGTTAATGGTCCATTCGTCCTGAGCTGTGATACTGGCGAATGCTTTGCAGAGGATTTTCTGTGAGCTAATGGTGCTGTTGTCATCCTCTCTATCTAAGCAGAGCACTATGCAAATCCTTGGAAATTTTTTGAAGCTGTATAACCCATTGTAACGCCTCTGTTTTTAAATGCTGGACACTGTCTTGACTTGTGTACTTTGCCATAGTGTATTCAGATCAATGCTAGTTTTTACTGATTCCAGCTTTGATCCTGGTGACTCTTTCTTCCACTTGTCTATTTTCGTGCTGTTTTGTATCTCCCAGTGCTCACAGTGTACAACACTCTCTGCTTTCCCTCAGCTTCAGATGGAAGCAACCAACTACATTTGCCTGGCAAATTCTAACTGTCTTGTCAAAAGTTATTTCTGGGTCCTCTGGTTGTTCCTCAGAGAGTCTGGCACAAGGACCTCATCCCTAATCAGGGACACAGTTAACCCCTCCAGCCCGACAGTGAGATTGCCCCCTTGAGGTTCGATCATTCAGAAGACTTCTGTTTTCTCCCTTTTTTCCTGTTAACTCTATTTAAAAACATATAAACCATATGCTGAAGAGTCTTATGAAAGCCAATACATTTATACAGAGTGCAGTATTCCTCAAATTTATGTATGAGTTTCATAGTTAGCCCTCTCTGCATGAGTTAACTGAAAACTATTAAGAACATCAATAGTCTGAGAACCACTGATTGCCAGAAATAAAGCTGCTTTCTGATGATCTGCCCCCTTGTTGGTGGTTACAGCTTGCAGAGACAGGGAAAAGTCCTGTTTAAACCATCTCCAGTTATCCTTGCCACATCCATCAATTTCATGATGCCGCTTTTTAACTGCTCCCTTCTGACACTTGGGAATTTTTCTGAGGTTCATTTCATAGGTAGTGGCAGGTATTGTTCAGCAACTGGCCAGAATCAAGGTATCTATAGACTTGTGCTTCATTTGGCCCAGTGCATGACACAGGAGCTGGTCCCACGGGTGCATTTCAGAGCCCCTTGGAGGTACTGCTTCCCATGGAGAAATACCCTAGCAAGTCAGACGGTAGCTGAGCTTGCCCTTTCGCCAACTCCGCAATAGCTTTTCTCAAGAAAAGGAGGTTAGGGACAAACCGGTGACTGGCAAGGTCCCCTGACAGCCAGGCTCCTGAGGCAAGAAGGAAACCTCCAGGGATGAGACTTGTGTGTCCCCTATGTTTCAGAAGGTCACCTTATGAAACTGGGCTTCAACTACGTCTGCCTTGCCCTTATGCTTAGTTACTCGCCTGAGTACCTCTATTGGCTGCAGAAACACTGTGTAAAGTCATGTTTTATGTTTGGTGTGATTTAAACTTATTTTTTTGTTGCAGGGCTTATGGGTTTTTTTCCATCTAGATGTTGCATTATGTTGTCAAATTAGCTCTAAAAATAATCTCTTGACCTCGTTTGTCTTTTCCCATAGAAATGTCTCTTAGTAATGAAGTTTTAATTGCTTTATGCTGTCCTTATACCAATCAAGTATTTTTGAAATCCTTTTGGCCCTGGAATTTACTCTACAGGTCTGATCTTAGAATCATAGAATCATAGAATCATTAAGGTTGGAAAAGACCTCTAAGATCATCATGTCCAACCATCAACCCAACACACCATGTCCACTAAACCATGTCCCTAAGGGCCTCATCTACACGTCTTTTAAATACCTCCAGGGATGGTGACTCCACCACTTCCCTGGGCAGCCTGTTCCAAGGCCTGACCACTCTTTCAGTAAAGAAATTTCTCCTAATGACCAAACTAAACCTCCCTTGGCGCAACTTGAGGCCATTTCCTCTCGTCCTATCGCTAGTTACTTGGGAGAAGAGACCAACACCCACCTCACTACAACCTCCTTTCAGGTAGTTGTAGAGCGCGATGAGGTCTCCCCTCAGCCTCCTCTTCTCCAGGCTAAACAGCCCCAGTTCCCTCAGCCGCTCCTCATAAGGCTTGTGCTCCAGGCCCTTCACCAGCTTCGTTGCCCTCCTCTGGACACGCTCCAGCACCTCCATGTCCTTCTTGTAGTGAGGGGCCCAAAACGGAACACAGTATTCGAGGTGCAGCCTCACCAGTGCCGAGTACAGGGGCACGATCACCTCCCTGCTCCTGCTGGCCACACTATTCCTGATACAGGCCAGGATGCCGTTGGCCTTCTTGGCCACCTGAGCACACTGCCGGCTCATGTTCAGCCGGCTGTCAACCAGCACCCCCAGGTCCTTTTCCTCTGGGCAGCTTTCCAGCCACTCTTCCCCAAGCCTGTAGCGTTGCCTGGGGTTGTTGTGGCCGAAGTGCAGGACCCGGCACTTGGCCTTGTTGAACCTCATACAGTTGGCCTCAGCCCATCGATCCAGCCTGTCCAGGTCCCGAGTGCATCTCAGTTCCTAGATTTTTCCTTATTCAAATCACCATCTTTGCTTTTTGCTGGCCAAATAACTGGAAGATATTTCCTTTGATTCATTACCCATCCGAATGCCAGGAGTCTCCCTATAAAAGCATACAGTGCATGTTAATAAGACAGTGTACACTAATGACACCATTAGTGTATGCTGTTGTCCTGGTTTCGGCTGGGACAGAGTTAAATTTCTTCCTAGTGCTGTGTTTTGGATTTAGTATGAGAAGAATGTTGATAACACACTGATGGCTTAGTTGTTGCTAAGTAGTGCTTACGGTAGTCAAGGACTCTTCAGCTTCCCATGCTCTGCCAGGTGCACAAGAAGCTGGGAGGGAGCATAGCCAGGACAGCTAACCCAACTGCCCAACAAGGTATTCCATACCATATGACGTCATGCTCAGTATATAAACTAGGAGGCGTGGTCCAGGAAGTAGTGATCACTGTTTTGGGAATTAGCTGGGCATCGGTTGGCAGGTGGTGAGAAATTCTATTGTGCATCACTCATTTTGTATATTCTACCATCATTATTATTATTATTATTATTTTCCCTTCCTTTTCTGTTCTATTAAACTGTCTTTATCTCAATCCACAAATTTTAATTTTTTTTCTATTCTCTCCCCCATCCCACTGGGGGAGGGGGGAGTGAGCGAGCAGCTGTGTGGTGTTTGGCTGCCTACCGGGTTAAACCACAACAGTCCTTTTTTGGTGCTCAACATGGGGCTCGAATGGTTGAGATAACGACAGATCTAACCAAAGCGTGTTAAGGCAAATTTGTCATAAGCATTCATTATATTGGTTTAATAGTCTCTGGTCACAATGTTGATTTATTGGCTCTCAAAGTTGTGGGGCTGGCTCTCAATGTTGTCTTATGTAATACCTTACTTGCAGTATATGTTCCCTGTTGTGCTTTTTATCACCGCTCGGAACTGGGTCAAAGTTATCATTTTGCTGCACTGTGTAACACTGTTTTATGATATGATAAAATAATTGGTCGTGAGTCTAATCTGGTATTTGTACTCAGCATTGCCGTCATCTCCGTACCTCGGGAGCCACCTCTTAGAAACTAGTAATAATTACACCTCAGGGAATGAATTTAGGGGGGAGACAGGGTGAGACACTTTCCCCCACTCATTCATCTTCCCTTTCATATCTCCAGAAACACTTTTTTCTTCTATCCTCTTCATGAAGCCCTCCACAACAGTTCTTGAGAATTTTGAATCACAGAATCATAGAATAGTTTGGATTAGAAGGGACCTTTAAAGGTCATCTAGTCCAACCCCTCTGCCATGGGCAGGGACATCTTCAACTAGATCAGGGTGCTCAGAGCCCCATCCAACCTGACCTTGAATGTTTCCAGGGATGGGGCATCTACCGCCTCTCTGGGCAACCTGTTCCAGTGTCTCACCACCCTCATCGTAAAAAATTTCTTCCTTATATCTAGTCTAAATCTACCCTCTTTTAGTTTAAAACCATTCCCCCTTGTCCTGTCGCAACAGGCCCTGCTAAAAAGTTTGTCCCCCTCTTTCTTACAAGCCCCCTTTAAATACTGAAAGGCTGCAATAAGGTCTCCCCGCAGCCTTCTCTTCTCCGGGCTGAATAACCCCAACTCTCTCAGCCTTTCCTCATAGGAGAGGTGTTCCATCCCCCTGATCATCTTTGTGGCCCTCCTCTGGACCCACTCCAACAGGTCCATGTCTTTCCTGTACTGGGGACTCCAGAGCTGGATGCAGTACTCCAGGTGGGGTCTCACGAGAGCAGAGTAGAGGGGCAGAATCACTTCCCTCGACCTGCTGGCCACGCTTATTTTGATGCAGCCCAGGATACGGTTGGCCTTCTGGGCTGCGAGCGCACATTGTCGGCTCATGTCCAGCTTTTCATCTACCAGTACCCCCAAGTCCTTCTCGGCAGGGCTGCTCTCAATCCCTTCATCCCCCAGCCTGTATTGATACTGGGGGTTGCCCCGACCCAGGTGCAGGACCTTGCACTTGGCCTTGTTGAACCTCATGAGGTTCACACGGGCCCACTTCTCAAGCTTGTCCAGGTCCCTCTGGATGGCATCCCATCCCTCAGGCGTGTCAACCACACCACTCAGCTTGGTGTTGCCTGCAAACTTGCTGAGGGTGCACTCGATCCCACTATGTCATTGATGACGATATTAAACAGTACCGGTCCCAATACAGACCCCTGAGGGACACCACTCGTCACTGACCTCCATCTGGACATTGAGCCGTTGACCACTACCCTCTGGATGCGGCCATCCAACCAATTCCTCATCCACCGGACAGTCCACCCATCAAATCCATACCTCTCCAGTTTAGAGAGAAGGATGTTGTGGGGGACCGTGTCAAAGGCCTTACAGAGGTCCAGATAGATGACATCCGTAGCTCTTCCCATGTCCACTGATGTAGTCACTCCATCATAGAAGGCCACTAGGTTGGTCAGGCAGGACTTGCCCTTGGTGAAGCCATGCTGGCTGTCTCGAATCATCTCCCTGTCCTCCATGTGCCTCAGCATAGCTTCCAGGCGGATCTGTTCCATGATCTTCCCAGGCACAGAGGTGAGGCTGACTGGCCTGTAGTTCCCCGGTTCTTCCTTTTTCCCCATTTTAAAAATGGGGGTAATGTTTCCCCTTTTCCAGTCAGCGGGAACTTCACCGTACTGCCACGACTTCTCAAATACAACGGAGAGTGGCTTAGTAGCTTCATCCGCCAGTTCCCTCAGTACCTGCAGATGGATCTCATCGGGTCCCATGGACTTGTGCACCTTCAGGTTCCTTAGATGGTCTCAAACCTGATCTTCTCCTACAGGGGGCGGCTCTTCATTCTCCCAGTCCCTGCCTTTGAATTCTGCGGCTTGGGCGGTGAAGCTTGAGCACTTGCTGGTGAAGACTGAGGCAAAAAAGTCATTGAGTACCTCAGCCTTCTGCATATACCGGGTCTCCTGTTTCGTTCCAGAGAGGGCCCACATTCCCACATTTTCCCTAGTCTTCCTTTTATCCCCGACGTACCTATAAAAGCTTTTCTTGTTGCCCTTGATGTCCCTGGCCAGGTTTAATTCTATCAGGGCTTTAGCTTTCCTAACCTGATCCCTGGCTGCTCGGACAATTATATCCTTGGGATGTTCAAACAAGCATGTCCATATTGCTATGTCTCCTGAACGTGGTTCAGGTCTTGTTTAGGGATTAACAACTATTTAGGAATACCATCCAGAGAACAATCCGGGCGACAGGCACTGCGGCTACTTCAAGCCCCGCAACAGACACTGTGGCTACTCAAACCCTGGTGACAGGCACTGCAGTTACTCCAACCACCGCGACAGGCACTGCAGCTACTCAAACCCCAGCAAGAGTCACTGTGGCTGAACCAGAGAACCAACCTGTGCCGGTATCAGTCGCTCCTATACAGAAGAAGAAATACACAAGAAAAGCAGCTCGTTTAGTAAGGGATGAAGATGAACCTGGGTCATCATGACAACAGGAGGAGGAAGAGGCAGAACCCATAAATGAGATGGTAATCACCCGATCCCTATCCCTGAGTGAGCTGCGAGATATGCAAAAAGATTTCGTTGTTCAGGTGATCATAAATCACCTCCAGCACGGCTAATTCCCTCAGGTACTGGATACCTCTCTCCATGGTGGTCCACTTGCCTGGGTGACATATAACATCTTCCTTGAAGGGATACCTTTCCTTCACGCCTGACAGGAGTTGCCTCCAGAGGCTGAGGGCTTGTGCCCCTTGTCCAATCGCTTTGTCAATACCCCCTTCCCTAGAAAGGGATCCCAGCTGCTTGGCTTCCCTACCCTCTAATTCCAGGCTACTGGCCCCGTTATCCCAGCATCGGAGCAGCCAGGTGACAATGTGCTCGCCTGGATGATGGCTGAAATCATAGAATCATAGAATCATTAAGGTTGGAAAAGACCTCTAAGATCATTGAGTCCAACCATGGACTCAACACCACCATGCCTACTAAACCATGTCCCTAAGCGCCTCATCTACACGTCTTTTAAATACTTCCAGGGATGGTGACTCAACCACTTCCCTGGGCAGCCTGTTCCAAGGCCTGACCACTCTTTCAGAAAAGAAATTTCTCCTAATGTCCAATCTAAACCTCCCTTGGCGCAACTTGAGGCCATTTCCTCTTGTCCTATCGCTAGTTACTTGGCAGAAGAGACCAACACCCACCTCACTACAACCTCCTTTCAGGTAGTTGTAGAGCACAATAAGGTCTCCCCTCAGCCTCCTCTTCTCCAGGCTAAACAGTCCCAGTTCCCTCAGCTGCTCCTCATAAGACTTGTGCTCCAGGCCCTTCACCAGCTTCGTTGCCCTTCTCTGGACACGCTCCAGCACCTCCATGTCCTTCTTGTAGTGAGGGGCCCAAAACGGAACACAGTATTCAAGGTGTGGCTTCACCAATGCCAAGTAGAGGGGCACGATCTCCTCCCTGCTCCTGTTGGCCACACTATTTCTGATACAGGCCAGGATGCCATTGGCCTTCTTGGCCACCTGGGCACTCTGACGGCTCAAGTTCAGCCGGCTGTTGACCAGCACCCCAGGTCCATTTCCTCTGGGCAGCTTTCCAGCCACTCTTCCCCAAGCCTGTAACGTTGCCTGGGGTTGTTGTGGCCCAAGTGCAGGACCAGGCACTTGGCCTTGTTGAACCTCATACAGTTGGCCTCAGCCCATCGATCCAGCCTGTCCAGGTCCCTCTGCAGAGCCTTCCTACCCTCGAGCAGATCAACACTCCCACCCAACTTGGTGTCGTCTGCAAACTTACTGAGGGAGCACTCAATCCCCTCATCCAGATCATTGATAAAGATATTGAACAGGACCGGCCCCAGTACTGAGCCCTGGGGAACACCGCTCGTGACCGGCCGCCAACTGGATTTAACTCCATTCACCACAACTCTCTGGGCTCGGCCGTCCAGCCAGTTTTTTACCCAGCAAAGAGTGTACCTGTCTAAGCCGTGAGCCGCCAGCTTCTCTAGAAGAATGCTGTGGGAGACAGTGTCAAAGGCCTTACTGAAGTCCAGGTAGACCACATCCACAGCCTTTCCCTCATCCACTAGGCAGGTCACCTGGTCATAGAAGGAGATCAGGTTGGTCAAGCAGGACCTGCCTTCCATGAACCCGTGCTGGCTGGGCCTGATCCCCTGGTTGTCCCGCACATGGCTTGTGAGCGCCCTCAGGACGAACCGCTCCATAATCTTCCCCAGCACCGAGGTCAGGCTGACCGGCCTGTAGTTCCCCGGATCCTCCTTCCGGCCCTTCTTGTAGATGGGCGTCACATTGGCGAGCCTCCAGTCGTCCGGGACCTCCCCTGTTAACCAGGACTGCTGGTAAATGATGGAGAGTGGCTTGGCAAGCTCCTCCGCCAGCTCCCTCAGTACCCTCGGGTGGATCCCATCTGGCCCCATAGACTTGTGAGCGTCCAGGTGGTGTAGCAGGTCGTTAACTGCTTCCTCTTGGATTATGGGGGGGTTATCCTGCTCGCCGCCCCTGTCTTCCAGCTCAGGGAGCTGAGTACCCTGAGAATAGCTGCTCTGACTATTAAAGACTGAGGCAAAGACGACGTTAAGTTCGTCAGCCTTATCCTCGTCCTCGGTGGCAATGTTCCCTCCCGCATCCAATAGAGGATGGAGATTCTCCTTGGCTCTCCTTTTGTCATTAATATACTTGTAAAAGCATTTTTTGTTGTCTCTCACGACAGTGGCCAGGTTGAGTTCTAGCTGGGCTTTTGCCTTTCTAATTTCCTTCCTGCACGAACTAACAAGATCCCTGTACTCTTCTTGAGTTGCCTGCCCCTTCTTCCACAAGTGTTAAACTCTTCTTTTTTTCCTGAGTCCCAGCCAGAGCTCCCCGTTCAGCCAGGCCGGTCGTCTTCCCCGCCCGTTCTTCTTACGGCACTTAAGTGGTTTAATCTGGCAGGCAGCCAAATACAATGCAGCCACTCACTTACTCCCCCCCACCCCCCCAGTGGGACAGGGAGAGAATCGGAATGGTAAGAGTAAGAAAAACTCATGGGTTGAGATAAAGACAGTTTAATAGAACAGAAAAGGGAAAATAATAATAATAATAATGATAGAATATACAAAATGAGTGATGCACAATGCAATTGCTCACCGCCTGCGCTGACCGATAACCAAGTAGCGATCGCTACTTCCTGGATCACGCCTACCATTCATATACTGAGCATGACGTCACATGGTATGGAATACCCCATTAGCCAGCTGGGCTGGCTGTCCTGATTATGTTCCCTCCCATCTTGTGTACCTAGCTCAGTCAGTAGGCATGGGAGCTGTCCTTGGACTAGGAGGGCACTTAGCAATGACTGAAAACATCAGTGTGTTATCAACATTCTCCTCATACTAAATCCAAAACAAAGCACTAGGAAGACATTTAGCCCTATCCCAGCCGAAACCAGGAAAGGCACATGGGGACAGCCTGCTCCTGCGCCTTTAAGACTTCGTGGGTACACACCCCGGGGCACCCTGTGATTTTACCTGTGTGACCATGGAGAGGACATGAGGTAGTGGGATGGAAAATCTACCTCGACCCTAGAGGCACGGGTACGTGAGATGCAAGGAAAAACAACCACAAAAGGGGGTTCTCCCAGGAAAAATGCTGCTCCAGTCTCCAGTGAGCAGTTCCCCAGAGTAGAAGGGCTGATTCCACTTCCGATCTTAATAAAGGGACTTCTGATTCGCATCTACAAGAAGTGAGTAAGGAGTACTATGACCAGAACTAGAGGGGCCCTGCCTCCGGCCAGGTGGAGGAAAGGGACAACCAGGTTTACTGGACTGTGTGGATTCGATAGCCTGGCACATCAGATCCACAGGAGTATAACACTCTAGTGGGCAATAGTGCACAGTGTACCCTGACGCCATCAAGCTATAAAGGGGCAGAACCCATTTGTATTTCTGGAGTGACAGGGGGATCCCAAGAGTTAACTGTATTGGAGGCCGAAGTGAGCCTAACCAGGAATGAGTGGCAGAAGCACCCCATTATGACTGGCCCAGAGGCTCCGTGCATCCTTGGCATAGACTACCTCAGGAGAGGGTATTTCAAGGACCCAAAAGGGTACCGGTGGGCTTTTGGTAGAGATGCCCTGGAGACGGAGGATACTAAACAGCTGTCCACCTTGCCTGGTCTCTCAGAGGACCCTTCTGTTGTGGGGTTGCTGAAGGTTGAAGAACAGCAGTACCAATCGCTACCACAACAGTGCACCGGCAGCAATATCGCAACAACAGAGACTCCCTGATTCCCATCCATGAGCTGATTCATCGACTGGAGAGCCAAGGAGTGATCAGCAAGACTCGCTCACCCTTTAACAGTCCCATATGGCCAGTGCGAAAGTCCAATGGAGAGTGGAGACTAACAGTAGACTACCGTGGCCTGAACGAAGTCTCGCCGCCACTGAGTGCTGCCGTGCCGGACATGCTAGAACTTCAATACGAACTGGAATCAAAGGCAGCCAAGTGGTATGCCACAAATGACATCGCTAATGCATTCTTCTCAATCCCTCTGGCGGCAGAGTGCAGGCCACAGTTTGCTTTCACTTGGAGGGGCGTCCAGTACACCTGGAACCGACTGCCCCAGGGGTGGAAACACAGCCCTACCATTTGCCATGGACTGATCCACACCGCACTGGAACAGGGTGAGGCTCCAGAACACCTGCAATACATTGATGACATCATCGTATGGGGCAACACAGCAGAAGAAGTTTTTGAGAAAGGGGAGAAAATAGTCCAAAAAAAAAAAGGTCAAGGGACCTGCACAGGAGATCCAGATTTTAGGAATAAAATGGCAAGATGGATGTTGTCAGATCTCAACAGATTGATCAACAAAATAACAGCCATGTCCCCACCAACTAGCAAAAAGGAAACACAAGCCTTCTTAGGCGTTGTGGGCTTTTGGAGAATGCATATTCCATATTACAGCCTGATTGTAAACCCTCTCTATCAAGTGACTCAGAAGAAGAACAATTTCAAATGGGGCCCTGAGCAACATCAAGCCTTTGAACAAATGAAACAGGAGATAGTTCAGGCAGTAGCCCTTGGGCCAGTCCGGGCAGGACAAGATGTAAAGAATGTGCTCTACACCGCAGCCGGGGAGAATGGCCCTACCTGGAGCCCCTGGCAGAAAGCACCAGGGGAGACTCGAGGTCGACCCTTAGGGTTCTGGAGTCGGGGATACAGAGGATCCGAGGCCCGCTACACTCCAACTGAGAAGGAGATATTGGCAGCATATGAAGGGGTTCGAGCTGCTTCGGAAGTGTTTGGTACTGAAGCACAGCTCCTCCTGGCACCCCGACTGCCGGTGCTGGGCTGGATGTTCAAAGGGAGGGTCCCCTCTACACATCATGCAACCGATGCTACGTGGAGTAAGTGGGTCGCGCTGATCACACAACGGGCTCGAATCAGAAACCCCAGTCGCCCGGAAGCATGGACTGGCCAGAAGGCAAAGATTTTGGCATATCCCCAGAGGAGGAGGTGACGCGTGCTGAAGAGGCCCCACTGTATAATAAACTGCCAGAAAATGAGAAGCAATATGCCCTGTTCACTGATGGGTCCTGTCGCCTTGTGGGAAAGCATCGGAGGTGGAAAGCTGCTGTATGGAGTCCTACATGACAAGTCGCAGAAACTGCTGAAGGAGAAGGTGAATCGAGCCACTTTGCAGAGGTGAAAGCCATCCAGCTGGCCTTGGACATTGCCGAATGAGAAAAATGGCCAGTACTTTATCTCTATACTGACTCATGGATGGTGGCAAATGCCCTGTGGGGGTGGTTGCAGCAATGGAAGCAGAACAACTGGCAGCGCAGAGGTAAACCCATCTGGGCTGCCGCATTGTGGCAAGATATTGCTGCCCGAGTAGAGAACCTGGCTGTAAAAGTACGTCACGTAGGTGCTCACGTACCCAAGAGTCGGGCCACTGAGGAACATCAAAACAACCAGCAGGTGGGCCAGGCTGCTAAGATTTAAGTGGCTCAGGTGGATCTGGACTGGCAACATAAGGGCGAATTATTTATGGCTCAGTGGGCCCATGACACCTCAGGCCATCAAGGAAGAGATGCAACATATAGATGGGCTCGTGATCGAGGGGTGGACTTGACCATGGATGCTATTGCACAGGTTATGCATGAATGTGAAACATGCGCTGCAATCAAGCAAGCCAAGCGAGTAAAGCCTCTCTGGTATGGAGGACGATGGCTGAAATATAAATATGGGGAGGCCTGGCAGATTGATTATATCACACTCTCACAAACCCACCAAGGAAAGCGCTATGTGCTCACCATGGTGGAAGCAACCTCAGGATGGCTGGAAACATACCCTGTGCCCCATGCCACTGCCCGGAACACCATCCTGGGCCTTGAAAAACAAGTCTTATGGCGACATGGCACCCCAGAAAGAATTGAGTCAGACAATGGGACTCATTTCTGAAACACCCTCATAGACACCTGGGCCAAAGAGCATGGCATTGAGTGGGTATATCACATCCCCTACCATGCACCAGCCTCTGGGAAAATCGAACGATACAACAGACCGCTAAAGACTACGCTGAGAGCAATGGGTGGTGGGACATTCAAGCATTGGGATACACGTTTAGCAAAAGCCACCTGGTTAGTCAACACTAGGGGATCTTTCAGTCGAGCTGGCCCTGCCCAATCAAAACTTTTGTGTACTGTAGAGGGGGATAAAGTCCCTGTCGTGGACATAAGGAATATGCTGGGGAAGACAGTCTGGGTTACTCCTGCCTCTGGCAAGGGAAAACCCATCCGTGGGATTGCTTTTGCTCAAGCACCTGGGTGCACTTGGTGGGTAATGCGGAAGGATGGGGAAGTCCGGTGTGTACCTCAAGGGGATTTGATTTTGGGTGAAAATAGCCAATGAACTGAATTGTTTGATGTTAATTGCTATATAATACTGTATGTCATCACTTCTATGGTTGCTATATGTCATATCAATTATACTATGGTTGCTATCAATTGTATAGCAGTAAGAATCACCCAGATTAATGAAGAATGAACTCCAGTGAAACTAAGTAAAGTTCAACGATGATAGAACCAGATGAGTGCAGCAATAATCGGGTCAGAACTGGCTTCAGCATGCAACAATCCAACACCACGCACCATCTCTCCTGCCCTGAAAGGCTGTTATGACAGATGGAGCCCAAAGTCATGGACTAAATGAACTCAATGGAGATGTTAGAGGGATGACCCATAGACTATGGGAATTATATCTGTCTGTATATATCATAAGACAGGAAAAGTGATGGTGATTAATTGGAATGTATTGGAAAATATGAGACCTAGGCATGATGTAGACGGTATAGAATAAGGGATGGATACTGTCCTGGTTTTGGCTGGGATAGAGTTAAATTTCTTCCTAGTGCTGTGTTTTGGATTTAGTATGAGAAGAATGTTGATAACACACTGATGTTTTTAGTTGTTGCTAAGTACCCTGCTAGTCAAGGACTCTTCAGCTTCCCATGCTCTGCCAAGTGCACAAGAGGCTGGGAGGGAGCATAGCCAGGACAGCTAACCCAGCTGGTCAGTGGGGTATTCCACATCATATGATGTCATGCACAGTATATAAATGGGAAGCGTGGTACAGGAAGTAGCGATCGCTGCTTGGTTATCGGTCAGCGGATGGTGAGCAATTGCATTGTGCATCACTCATTTTGTATATTCTACCATTATTATTGTTGTTGTTGTTGTTGCTATTATTATTTTTATTATTATTATTTTCCCTTCCTTTTCTCTTCTATTAATCTGTCTTTATCTCAATCCATGGATTTTACTTTTTTTTTCCCGATTGGTGGTGGCAGGGAGTGAGCGAGCGGCTGTGTGGTGTTTGGCTGCCTGCCAGGTTAAACCACAACAGCTGTCCTGCAGCCTCTGATGACTGGCGGTGTTGTGATTTAACCCCAGCCAGCAACTAAGCATCACACAGCTGCTTGCTCACTCCCCCACGGTGGGATGGGGGGAGAGTCAGAAGAGTAAAAGTGAGAAAACTCGTGGGTTGAGATAAAGACAGTTTAATAGGTAAAGCAAAAGCCGCGCACGCAAGCAAAGCAAAACAAGGAATTCATTCGCTACTTCCCATCGGCAGGCAGGTGTTCAGCCATCTCCAGGAAAGCAGGGCTCCATCACGTGTAACAGTTACTTGGGAAGACAAAACGCCTGTTGTTAATTCTATCCCAGCCAAAACCAGGACAACGCCGTAACTCCGAATGTTCCCCCCTTCCTTCTTCTTCCCCCAGCTTTATATGCTGAGCATGACGTCATATGGTATGGAATATCCCTTTCGTCAGTTGGGGTCAACTGTCCCAGCCGTGTCCCCTCCCAACTTCTTGTGCACCCCCAGCCTACTTGCTGGTGGGGTGCTGTGAGAAGCAGAAAAGGCCTTGACTCTGTGTAAGCACTGCTCAGCAATAATGAAAACATCTCTCTATTATCAACACTGTTTTCAGCTCATATCCGAAACATAGCCCCATGCTAGCTTCTATGAAGAAAATTAACTCTATCCCAGCCAAAACCAAGACAGATGGACTTTATAAAAACTGCATTATCACTTAGTGAAATGTGTCACCAAGAAAAGGAAATGGGCCCACAAGCAGTGAGACCGCAAAGTCCATAGTTCCTCTGCTCTTTTTTCTTTTTACAAGACAAGAATTATTTTTGCATGGTGGTATACTTAGATCCAGATCAGTCTGCTACAGTTTTGAGCAAGCACACTTTCATTACTCTATCATCCATTTTTCTTCCAAAATATTTTTTAAAGCCTTGAAAGCATAAAGTATCAAACTGTTGAAATTCTATCAAATGATAAAACACATGGGCCTGATTCATTACCGGCATTACATAAATGATCTATGGAATTACATCAGAGATCATCTTGGGTCCTTGTGTCATTATGATGATCACATTCTAGTTTTACCAGAACTAAAATAAAATTGGAAGTCTAAACTATATTTTTATAAAACATAACTGCTTTACCCATTTTTATTATATGTGTCCTCTAGCTTGCAGTATACTATAGAGTAGCCAGGAAAAAATATAAAAGATGCATTTTATACATAAGCAATATGTTCTTCTGCCTACACTTGGGTACGTATTTGCCAACATATTTGCAGCTGTACCTAAGGTTCTTCATTAGAATAGAAAAAGGTCCTATACAAATCAATGAATAAAATAAATACTTCAGGGTTTATTTTATTTTAGTTTTTGAGGCATACTTTAACTAGAAATGTGATAACAAGCACATATGCAGGAGCATATTGAGACAGTACTTTACCACGAATATTTTAAGGAATGCAAGAAGTACTGGAATAGCCAAAATGGCATATATGCATATTATGCATACATCATAGTGTCTATATATGTATATATAACTTGAATTAAATATTTAAAAAATTGCAGAAATAATCTCATTTTATGATAGCATTGATTGGCTATTTTACTTGATGGTTATTTAAAACTGAATAATGCCCCAAAATAATTACATTTTAAAATAATATATCTAATCATGGAAGAAGTATTCAAAAATCATTTTCTTTTTCACTTGGTAAGGATTAAATAACAAAGTCTGTATTCTTTATTGCTGAATTCTACTATTGAACCAACTACATATAAGCAGTGCTGATTGCAATATAAAGAATTATTCTCTTGGGTCCTACTTGCATTCATTCTCATTCTACACTTTAAAAACCCATTCATCAATTACTCTGCTGTGGCAGCAGAGCTTAGCATGTGCATATTATCTTTCGCTCATATTCCAGTGCAGTCTTCTGGAGAGGAAGAGAGAGACTGCGTGTGCGTAGCATGTGTGACTCCCCTGCCATACACACATGCACACATAGATCTGTGTATACACATAGATCTGTGTATACATTCATAGCACATCACACGTAATTGCCGAGAAGCCCTTCACAGGGGGTGGATATAATAGTCTTCTCTCCACAGAATCTCTTGTAATGTTTGGAGTCTGAAACCAAATCAATCTTGTAAACAGCTAGGTGAGCATCAGTGCCAGGAGTTTTTTGATATGCAGTATAAGTGAAACGCTGCATAATATAAAATGATGGCGCTATTAATCCTATAGTACTAGTGATTCCCAGCCCCCTCCGCTATTGATACCAACACCATTGTCTCTGGCTTTAAACTTCATCAGTATGCAAACTGAGTGTCACTATGATGGGTGGTAACTTGGTTGGATGCACTTTCTACATTTCTGGCAAATGAGTATAATTATTTTCAGAGCTGCGGGCAACTCATGCATGTTTTATCCTCCATCTGGACCTGCATGCTACACAATAGTGATAAAAGATGATTTCCCTCCTTGGATGTTCATAGGCCATCATCGACACCGTCCTGATGAAATGGTCATGTATCCCCTAGCAATTCTATATCTGCCACAGCTTGACAACAAAATTATTTCCCTATAGTACTAAAATACTTAAAATATTCAAGCCCTCTGTGCATATATTTGTGTTTTGAAGCACTCCGCGTTAACGTAATGCAGTAATTCATAAACTGACAAATTAACTATGCAGAAATCTGAGCAGGGCCTTATGAGGTCTGCAAAGCAGCAGAAAAGAAAGCAAAAGCTTTTTGCGCTCTATAATAATAATTTTATCAAGTGTCGGAGGCAGGTTTTAGTCTCCCATTGTTAGTGCTTTTCACTCTTGGGCTTAGTTACTGTATGCTGAAGCTGAGATGCTTTGAATCACACTATTGTCATGATTGCAGCTCACGACAAACTGTACCATCATTGCTTGAGCAAAAAGGGGAAATATGAATTTTCATTGCTGACCATTTAAAAGGGAAAAAGATGAAGGCAAAAAGGCTAAAATAGAATTTACCAAAATTAAACATTCATGTCTGTGATAGAAAAGAGATAAAGTCCAAGAAAGAAGAATCAATATCTGCAAAGCTGATATTGCTCACAAGAAACAGGAGAAGAAAAGAAAGATCAGCTTCCTTTGTTTCTTTGTTATAAAATAATTTTAATGATTAAAATCCATCACTGTGATCACCCTCCTTAGTAAGCGCAGGCTGTCCTTACAGGCTCGCCATTGATCCCTAAATAGCTAGACATTGGGATTCTCATCACCTGTACCAACTGAGGCGAAGGACACCCTTCTCACTTTTACTGCAGGAGCCTGATTCCCCCCACAAATAAATTAAGGACTAATTTTGCCAGAACCTGGGAGAGGACTCAGTGTCTTCTGCTGCCCCTGTCCATCTGGCGCAGACACATCCAATGGATGGCCTTGCCCAGCACAGGTGAAATGGGGTGCGTGGGGCGCTGCACCCCTTGGGGCAGCCCTGCGTCCAGCCACACCACCTGCGAGCTACAGCCGAGCACGGGGACCGCCAGCATAAACACTCCTCATCGGGGCTGTGCCATGTTGCCATGGCAACAGTATAATAGATTTGCCCTTATTCAATCCCAGAGGCCACATTGAAGCATGATGCAAAATTTGCTGGAGCCTGAATTCCTTTCAAGTCATGGCTCATGTGTCAGGAAACAAGTCCATGTGCAGACAGCAGTAAACACAGGGATGGAAAGAAACCTTTACTTTCCCATGCTGCATGCTCGTGGTGACATTCAAAAGCAGAGACCCCTCCGAACCCTATTTCTGTCTTGTTTCCTGGTTATTAATTCACTCTTCAGATGGGGGAAGGGGTGGCAATGGGATGTGGGCAGCCATGGCAGGCGGAGGGCGGCCTGGCAGCCCCAAAGTGATTGCGCTCTGCGCGGGTGGACCCCGGCCCCCAAAACCACCATCCCCCAGAGGAAAGTGAGCCCCATCCCCAGGGCATGGAGCATCCCCTGCGGGGCCAGGGCCGCCCCGGCATCATCCTTGGTGCTGCGAAGCATGGGCAAGCACAGCTTAGAAGTGAAACCATCCCCTCTGCAAAGTTTATCTTAGTCATTATCTAAAGCGCAATGAGTTTAACAGTTTGCTTGGCTGTGGTAATGAGAATGAAACATCCTGCAGTCCTGAGGTCTGCGAGCCTCAGCCAGGCATGGGGCTTCTCTACATCACCAGTACAGCTGCTGTCCCTGTCACGCCAAGAATATATCTTTTATTTCAAAATCTCATGCTGATACAGTAGGTAACACTTCCACAGGCTGGCTCCTGATTTTTTCCCCCTGCAATTGCTCCAGAGTCAGGGAAGCCATCTCCGTGTTGGTGGAGGCCAGCCAGCCCTGACTTAGAGCTGTGGAGACAAGGAGGCATCCCTGGACAAGAGTGGGTGCTGTTATTGCTGAGACCCAAACACACACGTAAGAAACTTTCCAGTCCTACAACTAGACTTCACTTACTCATCTTCAGCATCTTTCCAGACAGGGTCCCCAGGCACCTTCTGCACCTGCCCCTCACTCATGGGACGCACCCCAACAGAAACCTGCCCTGGAGGAAGGCTGAAGGTTAGCATGGTGGCAGAACATCCCATGCTGGTACGTCAAGCTGTGTCCTCTGTAAACCACCAAATGCCCTGAACATGGTCTCACAGCCCTTCTTGGATGGTTTCTGTTGGGAATAGACTGCTTGAGGCATTTGCTGGCACACTAGGTGGCCAGGCTCTCTGCGGTGACACAGAAGAGCTGGCAAGGGACAACCAGCACCTTTCTTGGACTTTTTCCATGACTGATTGTTTTTTTCTCATTTTGCTCAGCTCCCAGCATGCACAGCTGTTCTGGGAGCCGTGCTATTTGCAGGGTGAAGACCCTCTGGTAAAGGCCTTGTGGTGTCCAGGTCATGGGCTGCGGCTGCTCTGCCGGCTGCCATGTGTTTGTCATGCACCCCTCCCCTGGGGCGCGCTGGCCACCCCGCAGCAGCCCACCTCAGCCCTTGCCCTGGCCCTCCTCGCTCCCCTTTGCCAAGGACCAGTGCAGTAGGCTGCTCCTCACCGATGGCTTCCCAGCAGGGCTCGTGGGGTGCGGAGAGAGACAGAGAGAGCTTCTGCAATGCAGATTATTCATTTTAAATATGTTTTTATTTCTTTGGCTGGTAAGATGGTTTCTTTTCTTTTATTGGTCTCTTGTCTTCCCTAGCTTGTATGCTGAAATTGGCACTTCATTTTCACTTCAATCCCAGCCTAATATTAATGCAGGCAATGATGTAAGAATGTGAAAAAAAGAAATCCAATCCTTACGCTCCATGAACCCACTGGTGATGGATTAAAAATATAACATATTTTTTCCTTATATATTATGGAAATAGTTCTTGCATGTCTGAAGACACACGGTATTATCTAAAGCACCCTATTCAGACATGCAAGCTAAGTTGCCTCTGCTATACTCTGAGTAAACAGGATCAGGCTAACTAACAGTGTTTTGTGTAAATGAGGCACATGTTAGATTGAGTGCATTCAGGTATGTTTATCTAGTTACGATTTTTCTTTGCAAGAGCCTTTCAGTCTCCAGTTTCCTTGTACAAATGTCCCTTGCACTGGGTATCTGGGAGATGGGGAAGGTCTAAAGAAGTTCAAGATTTTACAGCTCAGTTGAATACTGAGGAAAATGGATACCAAGGTTGGGTTAAGAATAAAGAAATTGATTCCGAGGGCAGTGGCACAATGGAAAAGGCCTAGGCTCCAGCAAAACATTTTCTTTATCATTGTTCTGCTATATAAAAAAAAGTCAGTTGTAATAGAAGGTGACAAAGGAGGGAAAATGTTATGGAAACTGAACATAGCAAAATTTTGCCAGTGATTTATGATATATGTGTTTTGATTGCTCCTATCCCACTGTTCAGCTTTTCCGCACAAAACTGTGGCATGGCAGACCCTGGTAATGGATTCCTTCCAACAGACCTCTGCCAATTCTGGTCTGTACTGGTTTTGGCTGGGATAGAGCTAGTATGGGGCTATGTTTTGGAATTGTGCTAAAGAGTGTTGATAATAGAGAGATGTTTTCATTATTGCTGAACAGTGCTTACACAGAGTCAAGGCCTTTTCTGCTTCTCACTCCACCCCACCAGCGAGTAGGCTGGGGGTGCACAAGGAGTTGGGAGGGGACATGGCTGGGACAGCTGACTCCAACTGACCAAAGGGATATTCCATACCATATGATGTCACGCTCAGCATATAAAGCTGGGGGAAGAAGAAGGAAAGGGGGGACGTTCGGAGTGATCGCGTTTGTCTTCCCAAGTAACCGTGACGCATGATGGAGCCCTGCTTTCCTGGGGATAGCTCTAAACACCTGCCTGCCGATGGGAAGTAGTGAATGAAGTCCTTGTTTTGCTTTGCTTGTGTGCACGGCTTTTGCTTTACCTATTAAACTGTTTCTAACTCAACCCATGATTTTTCTTACATCTACCCTTCCAATTCTCTCCCCCATCCCATTGTGGGGGGAGTGAGTGAGCGGCTGGGTGGTGCTTAGCTTCCTACTGGGGTTAAACCATGACATGGTCATTGATCCAGATATATATGCTGTCTCAGGAGCAAGAGGCTGCATCTACATTCTGCCATGAATGCTTTCAGGAGTAAGCTATTTCAAGCTTTAGTGTTATTACAGTTTTGAATATGTGTATAATGCAGTACTGTATATCAAACTAAACCCTACATAATACTGCAAATGTGACCCATTCTGTTTCATCTGTGGTACCAAGGAATGGGAGGATAATAGCGCAGAATTAAAAGGTTTTCTATTGTGGTTCTCCACTAATTACTACAATATTTTCAAGACACTACCACAAAGTGCCACATGGAATGTATTTATATTCAGATAGATTTCAGACTGTGTTAAAAATAGACAGTTTCACTTAAATCACATGGATATCTACTATATGCTCAAAAAAGCCTGTGGTGGGTTGACCTTGACTGGATGTCAGGTGCCCACCAAGCCACTCTATCACTCTCCCTCCTCAACTGGACAGGGGGAGAAAAACACAACAAAAGGCTTGTGGGTTGAGATAAGGACAGGGAGATCACTCAGCAATTGCCATCAGGGGCAAAACAGACTCGACTCAGGGAAATTAATTTGATTTATTACCAATCAAAAGTCAGAGAAGGATAATGAGAAATAAAACCAGATCTTAAAACACCTTCCCCCCACCCCTCCCTTCTTCCTGGGCTCAACTTCACTCCCGATTTCTCTACCTCATCCCTCCGAGTGGCACAGGGGGACGGGGAATGGGGGTTGCAGTCAATTCATCACATGTTGCCTCTGCCGCTCGTTCCTCCTCATGCTCTTCCCCTGCTCCAGCACGGGGTCCCACCCACGGGAGACAGTCCTGCATGAACTTCTCCAACAAGGGTCCTTCCCACGGGCTGCAGTTCTTCATGAACTGCTCCAGCGTGGGTCCTTTCCATGGGGTGCAGTCCTTCAGGAACAGACTGCTCCAGCTTGGGTCCCCCACAGGGTCACAAGTCCTGCCAGCAAACCTGCTCCAGCATGGGCTCCTCTCTCCACGGGTCCACAGGTCCTGCCAGGAGCCTGCTCCAGCGTGGGCTTCCCACAGGGTCACAGCCTCCTTCGGGTGCATCCACCTGCTCCAGCATGGGGTCCTCCACGGGCTGCAGGTGAATATCTAATCCACCGTTAACCTCCATGGGCTGCAGGGGGACAGCCTGCCTCGCCATGGTCTTCACCACGGGCTGCAAGGGAATCTCTGCTCCAGCGCCTGGAGCACCTCCTCCCCCTCCTTCTTCTCTGACCTTGGTGTCTGCAGAGTTGTTTCTCTCACATATTCTCACTCCTCTCTTCCAGCTGCTGTTGCGCAGCAGTTTTTTTCCCCTTCTTAAATATGTTAACACAGAGGCGCTACCACCGTAGCTAATTGGCTCAGCCTTGGCCAGCGGTGGGTCCATCTTGGAGCCGGCTGGCATTGGCTCTATCAGACATGGGGGGAGCTTCTAGCAGCTTCTCACAGAAGCCACCCCTGTAGCCCCCCCCGCTACCAAAACCTTGCCACGCAAACCCAATGCATGCAACAGTGTAGAAGAAATTATGTAATTCTTTTTTTTTTTTTTTTTCTCATAGCAAGTAGCTGTGGAGTTTTTCTAATCCATAAGGAGAAACTGAAATGGGTAAGCAGTGGTTTGGGACATCTGTAGGCCAGTCTACAGAGTTTAAATTTGTACAAGTCATACACAGTCATTTACAGACCAGCTCATTTCACTTAAATAAACACAGGAACACTTTCAACTAGCTAAAAAGATATTCATGAAGCAGAAGTGCTTTTTTTAGAAACAGGTGGAGCTTCCCAGGCATTAGATCAAAGGTGAATCTAAAAGCAATGTCACCAAACCAGGCAAGGAGCCTCCCAGTTGCCCATGGGTATTATTTTGCCACAGCTCCTTTTAACTTGGCTTTGAGTTGATTGGCTTAGCTACACAAAACCACTGTGGTTTTGGTGGTTGTTTCAAGTCATACAAAAGATTTTTTTTAAAACACGCTTGTAGAAAAAAGCAATAGGATGTGCTTTACAGGGGCGGGACCACAAAGGTTGTGTAGAAATCACTCCAAAAAGCTAGAGGATGAGGTTTCATGGTGCAGATCTGAGCCAGCAGGAGGAGGGCAGCCTCGCACCCTGCCAGGCCTGGGCTGGGGCTGGGGCATCACACCTCCCACCCCAGAGTCACTCAGAGGCCCACACCTCTGAGGGCTGCCGCCCACTCCTGACCTCTGCAGCCATGCTTGAACGCAATTCCCTTGTGCTTCTGTGGGGAAAAAACCCTTGGCAAAACCCCAATGCTTTAGGAGCCCTTCCTGTTGTAATGTGAGAGATCTTGCCTGCAGAACCTGTGAATGGGCTAAAGCCCTCTCTATGGAGTACTTGTATCAATCAAACCGGTTTCAGAGAGAAACTATCAATCTTTATTCTTATCTGTACAGAAAACACTTACAGGGCTCAAATCAAAAAGTATAATTTTATTATATAATTTAAAAGTCTGTTTGCAGAATTCTTCATATGGTATGATTCTCTCAAGGGCATTCCCTTAATTGATTTAACAATTATACATTGGGTATAATATTCTCTACGAACTAGGTGTTTTCCACAATTTCCAGAATTCCACAAAGTCTAAAGACTTTCAGTACTGCATAAAAAAAATAAAATCAATACTCAATCTTAAAGATAATTGACTTAATTTTTCTGTCCAACCCCCATTACAGAAAGACTATATACCCTAATGCAAGACTGTTTATGATTACAGAGCTCTGCTGAAAGCTATTTACCACTTTACCACTGTATGTTCCTGCAGTCTACCTCTGCTCCTAATTCTGTTTTGAACTCTGCTAAATCTGGCTCAGTTCTGCACGGTGGCAACAAGTTCTGTAATCTGGTTTATGTGCTGTGTGAAAAAGCAATTATTTCATTTTTAACGCGACATCTTTAGCTTAATTAAATATGGCTTTATTAATGCACCTTTTCTGTACCATTCATTATTTGACATACTTTCATTGTGTCCCTTTCTCTTTTGTGCTCTGCATGCAGGATCAGCCTGCACTGAGAAGCTCAAGTGAAGCCATTTCTCAAGGCTGGAGCCACACATGTTCTTCACATGGGCTCATGTTCACACACACCTCAATGCCGGTGCTCACTCAGGGGACAGAGCTCAGCATCCTTTTGACCTTGGGATGTTCCTTGCAGGGCAAAACACATACATGAGTGCTCCTGGTCTTTTCCACACCTCATGGTACGAGAGCTTTTCCAGCCCTCTAGACCTTTCTTGTCTCTGAAGTTGTCCCTGAGTTTTTACCATTTCTGTCACATCTGTGGGATGGAGTGATGAGAACTGAACACAGCCCTCCAGGTGAGAGCATACGCTTGATTTATATAATTGCATTGTGGTCTCTCGTATGTTATTCTTTAATCTGTTCATGATGGATCCTTACACCCTGGT
Organism: Calonectris borealis; assembly: GCF_964195595.1. Classification (NCBI taxonomy): domain Eukaryota; kingdom Metazoa; phylum Chordata; class Aves; order Procellariiformes; family Procellariidae; genus Calonectris; species Calonectris borealis. The sequence goes on from NC_134351.1 coordinate 15,783,621, forward strand.
AGCATTGCTGACTGTTGCTGTTGCTGAGCTAAGGTCTTCATCCGTTTGTCCATAGCAATGACTCCCAGGTGACTTACACGCTTTGAAAAATTATACTCTGGGTCTATTTTCTGAATATCTGCACTTAATTACTGATATCTCCACACAGCACTATTTGTGAGCACAATGAATGAGCTCTGTTGGGTACTGAAATGATTTCAGTATACTCTTTGCAGATGTGCTGTGCAGACATGCCCTTAGCATCTGAAAAATAATGTATGCGTAGGACAGACCATTCCCCCCCTCACATTTCAGATAGCAACACTGAGCTTCACCTGCCAAACTGCTGCCCCATATTCATCTTGCTTGTCTCAGCATGGGAATTTCCTCCAAATCTTTTCAGTGTTTGATTAATATTAATGTGAGGGTTATTGCAAGAGCTCTAACTCAACTTCTCAACTTCTTTTTAAATTTTAACAAATAGCTTAGGGATGCTAATTCTGGAGTGGGACTTGGTCAATCTTTTTTATTATGAAATGAAACAAAGCACCATCCTAAAGAAAATGTCAGTAGTTTGAAAGCTTTTTTTTTTTTTTTTTAATTCTTGTCCAGAAACAAAATATCAATTTCATGCAGAATCAAAGTTCTGGAAAAAAATGAATTTAAGACAATTGAGATCTTTCTTCCTCTGTAATTTTGATATGTTTAATTTCAACATTGCCCAAATATTTTTGCTTTGGCAGTTTGACTTTTATAGTAAATTGTAAATATAAGTAAAATAGTAACATTAAATGTTCATGTCATGAAAGGAAATTCTAGTTATAATGAAACATTGCAACATAATTAAATCTGTAAAGTTCATATGACTCATTTTGACCTTTTCCATAGCAAATTTCATTTAAATCAACACATTCCTGTGAGACACTGTGATTTAAATAAATTTGCTTTTTTTAAAAGCAGAAACCTGTTCTATTAAAAACACAATCAAAAGTTCCCACTGTTAACCTTTGCCGTTTCAACAATGTACAGCCTATTCTTCTTCTTTTGTGTCCCTTAGCCAGTTTCTGAAGCTGGAGAGTTTTTCCTCTGTGTACTTGGCCACTTTGTTTCTTTTGTAGCTTTACTTGGTGGACTATACTAAAAGCTATCGAAAGTCCATATAAATTTTATCCCTTATTCATTTATTAGTACATTCTAGGAGATTAAAGAGGCACCATTTTTGTTTGAAGAAACTGTGCTAATTAGACTACATTGTGATCTTTAATGCTTTTTTATTGTTTTAATTATAATTCCAACAGTTCAAAAACTGGCATGCCAGATTTTCCAGGTATTTTCCATGCATAAATTTTCAGATAAATTTTCCAGTTTCAGTGTGGTTGTGTGTTGTGGTTTAACCCCAGCCAGCAACTAAACCCCACGCAGCCGCTCGCTCACCCCCCCACTCTGGTAGGATGGGGGAGAGAATCGGGAGGGCACAAGTAGGAAAACTCGTGGGTTGAGATAAAAACAGTTCAGTAATGGAAAGAAAACAAAGTAGAACAGTAATAATAACAATGATAACAACAACAACAGAATATACAAAGCAGGTGATGTAAAATGCAACTGCTCACCACCCACCGACCGACGCCCTGCGTGTCCCAAATTGTGAAAGCCCTGCCTTTTCCCGGACCACGCCTCCTAATTATATACTGAGCATGACGTCACATGGTATGGAATACCCCATTGGCCAGCTGGGTCAGCCGCCCCTGCTATGCTCCCCCCACCAGCTTCCCATGCACCTGGCAGAGCATGGGAAGCCGAAACGTCCCCGGTGCAAGCACCACTTGGCAACAACCAAAACATCAATGGGCCATCAACGTTCCTCTCATGCCAAACCCAAAACACAACCCCCCCCAGCTACTGGGAAGAAAGTTAACTCTGTCCCAGGTGGAACCAGGACATTGTGTTTGCGTCAGCTCAGCCATTTCATCTTTAAGCCTTCCGGTGCTGCTGGGTGCCTTCCACTGAACCAGGTGACTTACTCCTTTACAATTTATCACTTTGCTTCAGCATCAAGTTTTCAGGGACACCTCTACCTCCGACAGCACCTCATTCTTAAAATCAAATACATTTTCTGAGCAAGAAAACCATGATTTTTGTTTATTATTATTTTCATGGAAGCTGGAATAAGGAAAATTTGGTAGATGAATTTTGCCTATCCAGATTTCAGATACCACTAGCTTTCATACATACGAAGACTGAGCTCTGCTGTCATCTTGTCCAGTACTGTTTTTCAGCAGGGTAGGAACACTTGTAGCAAATCAGTAGCCTAAGCATTGCTGGGCTTTTATAGACACTATGGAAAAGGGGAGGTAAATGAGATATGAGGATAATAATGAGAGTGTCTTGCAGAAGTTTACAGGGACCTTCCTCAAAGTGTCATGGGAAACCTGGGAGTAAAAAAAAAATATATTAACCAGCAAATAGGAGGAATAGCACAGAAATTATAATAAGTTTAGATGGGAAGTCATCTAGTCCAGTCACTTCCAAAACTAGTGTAGTAACCTGACAGCATGTCTTACTTTGTGCCTTTGTAAGTGCCCGGGTAATCAGACAGGGATCACATGGGGAGGTGACAGAAGCAATTGCATGTACACTTCAGACGTCATTTTTTATTAATTTCATGATTTTACAACTTTAAAAATATGCACACTCTTATCTATTTGTTAACATTTCTTTGAGAGCAGAACTGAGCTTTATGGGAAGAAGTGTCCTTTGATGAGAAGCAGAGGCCCAATCAGGTTGGTTCAGGGAGGTAACTGCCAGCAGATAGGAAGACCTGGATGAAGGCAACACCTGGATGAAAAGGTGGCATCACCTCTCTCCCCACTATAACCCAGGAACAAATTCAGCACTGGGCACTGGGTATAAAGATACTACAGACCCCTTGTATCTGTGCTAATATGACATGGGGTCAGAGGGGGTCCATCTACGTTTGCATGGTTGGTTTGGAGCAGCAGTGTGCTTGAGAGATGAGTCCCACCCAGGCTGTCCCCAGTTCAAAGTAAAACCTCTGAAATGCCTATCCTGCAGATTTTGGGCACCAACTGCTTTGATCTATTGATCTTCTTGACTTCTTGTTATGTAGACAGGAAAAAAAGGTGGCTTGAATCAACCTTATTTCAAGGACTGATCCAGGTTTGTAATCCCACAGTGCCTATAGCCTAGAAAACAAGCAAGCCTCACGCAAAATTCAGGACTCCCTACACACCCAGCCTCCTTCACTTCTGAATAACTGAGTGTTCAAAATAAATAAGCGGCATGGCCTCAAGTCCCAGGTTTTGCAGGACTGCATGAGCCAACCATCTCTCCCTTCAGCAGCAACTGAGCTAAAAAGAATTTGCATAAATGAAACATTTGCAGCAAAACATGACAGATAAAGCTGTGATCCAATGAGAGGGAAGGACTTTAAATCTGAAAGCAGATATCTCAGAGAAGAGTATGTAGGTAAGCAGAAAAAGGCATCGCTTTGAAATGTCTAATATCCATATTGCTGCAACCCTCACAAGTGCTTCAGAGATAAGATGAACCACCAGTTAAGACCTCAATGTTAGGTGGAAACCAATTATACAGCTTTTATAGTAAATAAGACGGTACACAACAGGGGCAGGAACAGACCCGTGTTAATTGCCACCCCATCCAGGTGTATATGAGAAGCACTGGAATTGAGTTTTGGCAATTTCCTACCAATGAAGTCTGCCATTGGCTGATGAGGAGCAGAAGACTGGAGAGCAGTCCTGTCCTCCACAGGAGCAGAGAAATGGCATCCACTGTCACTCTGACTTATCGCTCCTTTGCCTTCTTCCAAAAAAGCCTTTTTACCCTTCTGCTGTGCTCCATCTATGCTGCTCTGTTGAGGGTCACAAATACTTAAAATATTGAATTAAAGGAAAGGCGTACCTGGGTCTCATTCATTTTTTTCATAGGTCTTTCAGTATTTCTGGCAAGGAGATTTTTCTGGGCACTGGCCACATTGCAGGGTTATTGCTTTGGTGGAAGAATAGATGCAATATCAAGGAGGCTGGCAGAGTTTCTGGTCTGCACACTCTTGCCTTGAGGATTTGTTTCTGCCCGCCCGCCCAATCCACAGACTGAGATGACCCTGAGAGGAGGAGAAGAGTGACTGCAGATTTGCATCCCTCGTATCGTGACAATCACTTCATAAATAAACAATGTAAAACAAGCTTAGCAGGAAAGGCTACAAATAGCAACACTTCACAATATTAAAGGAATGTGTACAAATTACATATATCTGAGGTTATACCTGCCTGTTGTGCAGACCAAATCCTCTGGCTTTTACGCAGCCACTGGTGAAACCATTCCTTTTCAATGGGATCATCACCAGCCTTGATAAGGCATTTGACATGCATGTGAAGAGGTGTCTGAGCACATGACAAGGTGTTTGACCAGACCAAGCCCCTTGCGCTCAGCATACTGCAAGAAAGAAACTGGGAGAAAAATGAAGAAATTAAAAGCCAGTTCTCTATTTGTCAAAACACTAATTCAGGGCATCAAGCCTATTTCTCTTCTCTTCACAGGGAATGTTTAGACTTTATTTCAGTGTAACAAGAATTACTGAAACACCCTTTATCTAGAGAATAACTTGCCCAACTTAAAACCATTCTGTGTGCTGATTACTGTCAGAGAAAACATAAAATGGAAAAAATAAAGAATATACATTTAAACCAACCCTGGACAGCTTTCAGTTATATAGTTTTATTTATGAGAGATCACCAAAACAATTTCCAGTCTGAGCAATCCCTTCAGATGTGACTCAACAGCTACTCACATACATTTATATGTTCATACACATTTATCATCAGCTAATATCTGCCATTTCCTTGGTGTGCTAATCCATATACATGAAAAAAATTATTTTTAAAATGCTATTTTATCAGCAAGTTTTGATGTTAGGGTGATCTTTTCTTTTTAATTTATTTTTCTCATGTTCTTACATGGTGTTGTCAGTCACGATTTACAATATAAGGTAAAAGAATAATATCTCAAGTTCAGAAATTTGAGAGTGGGAAGACAAACAGTAGGGAGGAAGAGAAACATTTTTTCTTCTTTTTTCTTTTTTTTTCTTTTTTTTTTCCACTTTCAGCTATGCATTTGCCTAATAAGCCCCGAGACAATTAGGATCTGATGCTCTGAGGTGTTTTTGTAAGGCCCGCCACAAAGCTGGCAGAAAGTCCAATTCCCTCAGCTTCCGTGTAGCTTCGTGCAGGGCTGGGGAGGTACCAGCCAGGGAAGCCACTGCTTCTCTCCTCGGTGCTCCCACCTTTCCTGTGCTTTTCCAATCAATGCAGGCGGGGGGGAGGAAACTTGCTCTCTTTTATTGCCCTAGGGAAACACAGAAGACAGCTACAGTCAGCCCCTCTGTACTTTAGGATGAATATGGACACTAGCGTCTTTTCACCACAAATTCCAAACATTTTCCTTTTTAATAAATGGAGAGCTACTGCAGTAAGAGGACAGCTCTTTCTTATCTCCCTGCCCCCACCCCCGCCTTTCCCTCCTCCCAACAAAGCAAGAGACAAAACAAAGTCTCCCTGTCACGAATGGGTGGTTTTAAGGCCGCGTAAAGAATCACTGGCAAGGTATTGGCAAAGGGTGATTTTAATAGAAATTTATAGAAACGTGACCTAACAGAATTTTATGGCAATGTTCACTCTATTACTTATTACATGGATTAAGTTACACAGGGGAAAATCATATTAGAATTGTGTTGGAATGATTTGTACAGAGATTAAGAGTAAAAGGGTTAAAAGGTAAAAGGGTTAAAAGGTAAAAGGGTAAAAAGGTAAAAGGTAAAAGGTAAAAGGTAAAAGGTAAAAGGGGGATCCTCCCGTTGAGTCACGAGGTTCAGAAGAGATCCGACTGGACCCAATCTTGGACAATGGTTTATGTCTAATACAGAAAGGGATAGGAAGGACCTCCCGTTGGGAGGTAGATCCCTTTGCTTTCTAAACTCCTTCTCAGAAAGGAGCCTAGGTGCAGCTGGATCTACCCTTAGTCTCAGACCTGGGCAACGGTTTATGACTAAAGGGTTAAGGGTGTTTTAGCAGCAACTTAGAGTCTTACAATGCTTAAACATTGATCAATTTGACAGCTTGCACAAAGAATTAGTCAAGTTGCTACAAATACTACAAAGATTAAAACAACTTAACTACAGGTTATACTTGTTAGTAACTATATAGATAAGCGTGCAAAAAGATCTAGATCAATTAATACATATATAAACACAGATTATAACTGTAAGCGCGCAAAAGATCTAGATCAATCAATGCATATATATATGTGCATATGAATATGGTACCAAAGCTAAATGAAAGGCCTAGAGTTAGTTAATTTATAAAGGTATACCTGTTAAAAATTCCCTTCGAGTCCCGTGAAACTCATGTTAAATGCTTTGGCATTTCCCAACGGGCGAAGAGTTGAGCCCCGAGGAGCGTCTCAGCCCAAAATCTCGGGGATCCTCTGAGTATCGCAAATTCGAGTTTGCGGACTCTGAGAAGCGTCCCACTCAGAGGGAGATGCTGGGTGCAGCCCACTGCGGTCCAGGAGAGCTCAAAGGGTCTCACTTGGTACTGCTGTTTATAGGTTCGCAAGATGATTGGCTTTAGTCATCAGTAAATTTCCATTTTGGCTACTATCCGAGGTGGTCCAGGGTAGTAATTATGGTATTGTTTCACGGTAACAATGGTATTGTTCCACTTGAGCTATGATCCAGGTAGGGAAAGCTTCAGAGCCGTCAGAGATGACGAATTATCTCTTGTTTCTGTTCCCTACCTTGATCATGTAGCTAGTGTCCTTGGTACGATCAGTGTTGTTCCCCACCTTAGCCATGCAAGAGTGCTTGGTACGGTCAAGGGACGCTTAACCGCCCAACTCATACACAATGGCTAAAGCTTAACAGAAGGTTCTGAGATCGTATCGTAGCCCAGAGGAAAAGAAGGGGGTCCAACTCATACACAATGGCTAGAGCTTAACAGAAGGTTCTGAGATCGTATCGTAGCCCAGAGGAAAAGAAGGGGGTATGAATGCACCACCACAATCCACCCCGTGACTAAAGTCAATCCATCTGTCCCTCACAGAGTGGCAGTGTGGTCGCCTCTTGCCTCTGTGCCTATAAACAGATCAATGCCATATTCCAATTGTAATTGAGGGAAATTTTTGGTCGGTTTGTTTGATTATTAAGATTTTGTTAAATGTGATAGAGCAATCTTATATGTGCGAGGAGATTTTGATAACAGTGCTACTTGTCTAGCTATTTTCCACACTCTGACATACAGAACAATGTTTAACAACAAGCATAATATAACAGAAATTAGTAAAATTACAATGGGGTGTAAAATTCGATTTAAAGTCCTTGTTGCAGTCGGCGACCATCCGAATAAAGTGTCCCACCAATGATGTTCTCCATCTTTCCTCACTCTTTCTAAGACACGGTGTATTTCTTTTGTATCGTGATGGACAGTAATTAGAGTCTTTTGTCCATGATTTTGAATTCGTTGTAGTAGTTGGTTTAGGTCGTCGTGTTGCAAGAGTTTTCTCACCAATGTGAGGTTCATTCCAATGGGGGTAGGTAGTAAATTTTGATAGGGTGTGTAGTTTGATTGTAGCATCTGATGAGTTGTGACAGGGGCTGAATAGTTGAAGTCACATCCTATGATTTTGGTGAAATTACAAATACAGACATTTGAATGATTATTTGTTTTTACAGTGGTGTTATCTGTAAGTATAGAATCACAAAGAGTTCTTAAACAAATGCATCCGTTTCCAACATATATTAGTACAGTTTTGGGGGTTTCATCAGGGGCTTCCCTACCCTCGAATTCCAGGCTACTGGCCCCGTTATCCCAGCATCAGAGCAGCCAGGTGATAATGTGCTCGCCTGGATGATGACTTGAATCTTTTCGCATATCTCGCAGCTCACTCAGGGATAGGGATCGGGTGGTTACCGTCTCATTTATGGGTTCTGCCTCTTCCTCCTCCTGTTGTCGTGATGGCCCGGGTTCATCTTCATCCCTTACTAAACGAGCTGATTTTCTTGTGTATTTCTTCTTTTGTATAGGGGCGACTGATACTGGCACAGGTTGGTTCTCTGGTTCAGCCGCAGTGACTGTTGCTGGGGTTGGAGTAGTCGCAGTACCTGTCACAGGGGTTGGAGTAGCTGCAGTGCCTGTCGCTGAGGTTTGAGTAGCCGCAATGCCTATTGCGGGGGTTGGAGTAGCTGCTGTGCCTGTTGTCAGAGTTTGAGTAGCCGCAGTGCCTGTCGCCAGGGTTGTTCTCTGGATGGTATTCCTAAATAGTTGTTTAACCCTAAACAAGACCTGAACCACATTCAGGAGACATAGCAATAGGAACATGCTTGTTTGAACATCCCAAGGATACTCAAAATTCTCAAGAACTGTTGTAAGTAGCCTAAAGGAGAAAGGGAAGGTGAAGGAGTGGGGGAAAGTGTCCCCCCCATCTCCCCCATAGATTGGTTCTCTGAGAAGCAAAGGTAAAGAGTGTAATTATTAATAGTTTCTGAGAGCTGGCTCCCGAGGTATGGAGATGATGGCAATGCTGAGTAGAAATACCAGATTAGTCTCACAACTAACAATTTTATCATATCATAAAACAGTGTCGCCCAGTGCAGCAAAATGATAACCTTGACCCAGCTCCGAGCAGTGATAAACAGCACAACAGGGAACATATACTGCAAGTAAGGTATTGAATAACCCAACATTGAGAGCCAGCCCCACAACTTTGAGAGCCAATAAATCAACATTGTGACCAGCAACTATTAAACCAATATAATGAATGCTTATTAGAAATTTTGCCTTAACACGCTTTGGTCAGATCTGTCGTTATCTCAATCCTTCGTGCCCCACATTGGGTGCCAAAAAGGACTGTTGTGGTTTAACCCAGCAGGCAGCCAAACACCACACAGCTGCTCGCTCACTCCCCACCCCCCACAGTGGGATGGGGGAGAGAATCGAAAAAAAATTAAAATTTGTGGATTGAGATAAAGACAGTTTAATAGAACAGAAAAGGAAGGGAAAATAATAATAATAATAATAATAATAATAATAATAATAATAATAATAGAATATACAAAATGAGTGATGCACAATGCAATTGCTCACCACCTGCTGACCGATGCCCAGCCAGTTCCCGAGCAGCAGTTGCCCCCAGCCAACTCCCCCCAGCTTATATACTGAGCATGACATCATATGGTATGGAATAACCTTTGGCCAGTTTGGGTCAGCTGTCCTGGCTGTGCCCCCTACCAGCTTCTTGCTGGCAGGGCATGAGAAGCTGAAAAGTCCTTCACTAGAGTAAGCACTATTTAGCAACAACTAAAACATCAGTGTGTTGTCAACATTATTCTCATACTAAATCCAAAACACAGCACTATACGAGATACTAGGAAGAAAATTAACTCTATCCCAGCCAAAACCAGGACATGGGACTAAGGAAACCTCTGAGGAAAGTACTTTTAAAAGGACCAGTACTTCTGTGGATATCAAGAATTCCTTGGATAAAAGACTTATCCAAAATAATAGCAGCATATATGTTGGAAGGGATATTTAACCCAGTAGAAACGTGCTCGTAATGACACCTTTATAGACATCTTCACATCAGAGGAAGGGCAGTAGGTGAAACTAACTTCTGCTTGACCCTGCATGGCAGCCCTGGGTTCCCAGGATGACAGGGCTGGTAAAATGCAATGACTGATCCCAATTACAGTAAATTTTTCTCAGTATAAAAGAAACTTGAAATAAAAAAAAAAACCACCAATCTGAAACTAAAAAAAGCATATAATTTTAACACAAAATGGTTTAAGTACATTTAAAGTGGTTGATAAGCTGTTATAGAGCTGGACGATATGACCAGTACTGAAGAATTTACATGGGTTTTAAATCACAGCTTATGTTCAGAGGACCATAGATGACTGGAGATCAACAATTGCAATGAAATCTTTAGATTGCCATTTTGGAATTATGTCCATTAGTAGGCCAGAGCAATTAAACCAATTTTAAAGAATGAGAAAACTGTCAAAGTATATATATTTGCATTTGCAGATACAGTATATGAGGTTGGATTGAATATAATAATTTTCTCTCAACAGCATATATATACATACACACTTCCTACATTCATTTGTGAAAATCATAGAATCATAGAATCACAGAATCATAGAATCATTAAGGTTGGAAAAGACCTCTAAGATCACTGAGTCCAACCATCAACCCAACACCACCATGCCCACTAAACCATGTCCCTAAGGGCCTCATCTACATGTCTTTTAAATACTTCCAGGGATGGTGACTCAACCACTTCCCTGGGCAGCCTGTTCCAAGGCCTGACCACTCTTTCAGTAAAGAAATTTCTCCTAATGTCCAATCTAAACCTCCCTTGGTGCAACTTGAGGCCATTTCCTCTCGTCCTATCGCTAGTCACTCGGCAGAAGAGACCAACACCCACCTCACTACAACCTCCTTCCAGGTAGTTGTAGAGCGCGATGAGGTCTCCCCTCAGCCTCCTCTTCTCCAGACTAAACAGTCCCAGTTCCCTCAGCCGCTCCTCATAAGACTTGTGCTCCAGACCCTTCACCAGCTTCGTTGCCCTCCTCTGGACACGCTCCAGCACCTCAATGTCCTTCTTGTAGTGAGGGGCCCAAAACGGAACACAGTATTCGAGGTGCGGCCTCACCAGTGCCGAGTACAGGGGCACGATCACCTCCCTACTCCTGCTGGCCACACTATTTCTGATACAGGCCAGGATGCCGTTGGCTGCCTTGGCCACCTGGGCACACTGCCGGCTCATGTTCAGCCGGCTGTCAATCAGCACCCCCAGGTCCTTTTCCTCTGGGCAGCTTTCCAGCCACTCTTCCCCAAGCCTGTAGTGTTGCATGGGGTTGTTGTGGCCCAAGTGCAGGACCCGGCACTTGGCCTTGTTGAATCTCAAACAGTTGGCCTCGGCCCATCAATCCAGCCTGTATTCATTGAAGCTTATTATAGAGGTCTAACACTTCTCTTCATTTAATGCTATAAAATTAATCGCCCTCCATTTTTACCTGAAATGCAAATGATCATGTCATCTCCAACTGCATGCAGCTCTTTTTCTCATATGCTGAATATGATCCATTTTCCTTAAGCAGAATTAGTGCACGTGATTCTCTGAGGTTAGGAAAGATCAATGTCTCCTGGTGCTATTTCAAAGCTTTTGTTATGGTGTAGTATTCTTAACAAACAGGATTTCAGAAACGCAGACTGCAAAAATGTTAGACAAGTGAGCTCTAGAGGTTGTGGCCTTAGGAGAGCACAGACAAAAACAACAATGGCAACTCATAAATCTCCAGCATCTTCATGTGAGATTAGCCAAACATTACAACAAACACTTGCAAGAACAGAGGGATACAGCTACTCCTGAAAGAATATGACATGTGGTTTGAAAATATTTCTATAGAGCTCCATCCAGCTCCAACTGAAGCAAATGAATTGAAGAATTTTAATGGGAGCCAGAAAAAGCCTGTAACATTCATTTTTTTCAACTAGTATTCTATATTTGCCTAAGAGAGAATTTCTCAAAAACCAGACAGTCATCATCTAATTTTCTAGAAGTTAGACATCTAAGCTTAAAGCACAAAGATGTGCATGCTCACAGCATATATTCATTTTCCTCCATTTTGGTTATCAATCAACTGCTTGTGCATGAGGGTGACAGAGCAGACATCTACCATTCAAGAGTGAAAACCAGACATAATTTTTAACATGTGTTTCTAGCTGTCAGATCTTCTGCTTGCAAACATGGCAGACAAATGCTGCAGTCATAAAAATAATTTGTGATTGAATGATTTTAAGATATATCCTCTGTAGGAGTGAACTCAGAGTAACTATGCACCTCCTTTAGTCAGAAGGGATATTGACAGAAGGGGTGTTGTTCCAGAGGGACCCAAGGCAACGAAAAGTAGAGTTAAAATAATAACAAGGATTTATTATAAGCTTTTAAAATATTTTGTTGTTGTTGTTTTAGTGCTCATTATTCTGTCATGGAGCTTTGCTACACAATGGATATGATAACCTGGGAAAGGCTGTGTGCAAGTGAGGAGGAGCTTGTCCTGCAGCCTGGAGCTGTGCCCAAGTCCAGCCAAGGGCACGAGTCTCCGGTGAGCAGGAGGGGACCTGGTGTTAGGGCAGTGGTTGGGGCACTCAGCTGGCAGGGGAGAACTGGGAAACTGTCTCTGGCTCTCTGGAATGGGAATAAAACCTACATTAGTCTTTTACTGAGATTTCAACAAACAACTCCTGACCATCTCAATAGGAGTATGAAAATGTGAGCAAAATATCCTGGGGAAGTATCACAACTTTTCTGCCATACTGTGGCTAAGAGATTTAATAGCTACTGTCAACAGTGATTTCATTGAGTTAAAAATACAGTGAGGCAAACCAGGACTGCAAAGTAGTTTGTGACCAACCTGTGGGTGTGCCAGCTACCTTAGCAAGGTTTGTATTCAGCTGCTGTCCTCAGAAAATCGTTGTACCTTCCTAATGTGGAGTGAAAGCAAGGGTTTTTGGTTGTGCTCAGTGAAAGAGTCTGAGCAGTTATCAGAGAAATACAAGCACAGTAAGTTCCTACAAACAACTGTTTTGTATAAGCAATGACAATCACAAAGCTTATTATTTCCTTATTCAAGCAAGACAGGGGAACCTGAGAGCACCCATTTAAAACATAATAAAATTAGAGAAACAACAATGCTTCTAAATTGTGCCTTGCAGGTATCACCTAACAATTTTTGGCTTCTTTATCAAGCTGGGATGTTGAACACAAGTAGTTTGGGAACAGGGTATGCCCATTTGCTAGTGATGGAGCAATGGTTTGTGTCTGAAGCATTATGCAAGGGAAGTCAATTATCTGTGCTTACTCCCTAGCATACCTGCACCACAGAAGTGTCCTGTTGCTGTCCGGAGCAGCTCTGAGCTGGACACCGGTGGCTGTCCACACACATGAAGCACTGAAAATCTTGAGGAAAAACTCCCATCATGGCTCTGTAGATAGATATGTTTCTTTTGGAGAATAGGCATCTGGCTGGAAGTGCAGGGTAACTGCACACCCCTGAGTGCAGAGGACATTGTCTGTGAGTAAAAAGGAGATTTTAACTTTCAGCCCTCCACGTTATCTCTGTGGCATGGTACACAGGCAATCAAATTCACTTTGTCTTTTTCCTTATCTTCAGGGAAAGACGCTACAACTTCCACTTGCACCCAGTCATTTCAGACACTGCTGCAGTGTCCATGTCTGAGATTTCTGGTAAATGTGCAGGGAACACTTCTGCCACTTCAAAATAGGTGTTGCTGCTCACTCTGTGTTCCATGGAAAGCTGGACTTGAGGTCCGCGATCTCCTCCCCAGGACAGTTGCAATTTTGGCATTTCCAGTGGTCTTTTATGAATTTAACAAAGTACACTATCTATACTGCACTCCTGTGTGAACACACTACAGACCTTCTCCTTATCAGTCAACTCTTGTCTTAAACATTGCCAAGTATTTGTATCTCGTCCCCAGTAATGTTTTGTTTGATGGTTAGTTAAAGAACACCTGTAGCAGCCGATGACTTTTCCTGATCGTTTGAATGGTTGCTGAGATGGCTTCACCTATGACCCTTTCTGCTTTGATATTCCACTCCCCGTTTCTTTAAGCTTTCAAAACTCAAAGTCATAGAGTCACTCATTTTGCAGCTCCACAAGCAGTAGGCAATGGGAGATGCTTAGCTCTAAATCCCTATACCAAGTTCCCTGAATAGTTTTTAGTTGCCTTTTTGATAAAATTAAAGGTACATTGTCAACCATCAGCATCAACATTTGCATTCCTGGCTCTATACAAGTCGTCTTTGCCACAAATCCTTTACCCGCTTTCTCATTTCTTGCTATCACATCTCTTAGGAACATTGCAGTCTCTCATGCATTAGGCCCAGACTTCTAGAAATTGAGTTATTTCATTCTAACTAGTTCTTGTTTGGATAAATAACACAATTCTTCCCTTGTCTTTTCCTTTCTGCTTCTTAGAAATGTTTTGAAATGCATATATACATATACATATACATGGCAATCCTGCTAGTAATTATTATGCTCCAAGAGCAGAAATTTAATACAGTAAACACTTGGGTAGAAACAGAAATCAGTTCTCAATGATTTATGTTATGAGTGAAAATGCCTGCTAAATCAAAGTCCACCACAGCTGAGAGGAAATCCAAGACTAGATATCTACTTTGCATGTGGTTTTAATTATTATAAAGAATCAAACCTTTGAATCTCAGCACCTCTGTACTTTTGGGAAGATAAGATCCAGATCTGTCTGCTGTAAAGCCCTTTGCAATGCTACACCATTGGCAAGGAATATATATATTTCTAAGGTACTCGTGGTTTGTACTACCTCTGCATTTCCAGTCTGTGTGGTGTGTACTCAGAGTGCTGAGCTTCACTTTAAGTTGCAGATTTAAAAACACAGAAAAGCTAAAAGTAAAGTTGAACCAAAACTATTGAGGCCAGCTGATTTCATATAAGCCACGTGAAGCTGAGAATTTTGCCTGGTTTCCGCAGAGAATCATAGATCTGTCCATGCTCACTTGGAAAGGCTGCAGACCATCAGTGAATTAAAGAACAAATCTGTGCAGCATGTGCAGTGTGTACTGAAACTTGAACTCAGGAGAGCAGGAGAATGGAGGTGCACATGCACCATATTCCTTGTTAGACAGGACTTGGGAATGTAGCAGGTGCTGTACCAGGGCGTTCGTCTTAACTGAAAAGGAATTCTTATAAAAAGGGTGATCCTGAGAATGACATTAACATCCTGTGTAGGATGGCTTCGGGTCTAAAGCTCAAGGTAACAGATCTATTTAGGATGCACTGGAAGGAAAGCAGTGGGGTTCCCTTCTGGATCTCTCTGCAGAGCCTGGAACTGGAGAAGGGATGTCCAAATAAAAAGAAAGGGAGAAAAAAAGGTGGTGGTAGGAGAACAAGGGGAAAAAGCAGTGAACCCTTTCCAGCTTAATTTTAAAATCAACTGGGAGCTGCCATTTTGTATTAACATTAGGCAAACCCATCTCTCTGATGCCTTTGTCCTTTCTGCTCCCCCTGGAACAGTCTCTAGTAAATTTCTAGGATTCGAGTCCCAGATGATCCCATTCTTATTTCTATTCTTATTTGACTATGCTGATGGTTATATAGAAAAAGACACAGATTTTGAATCCTCTGTGACTCAGTCCTCTTGCAGCCTGTCTACTGCTTGATTGTTGCTACACTCTCTACTAGAGACAAACAAGGATTCCCATGGGCTTAGAAACATTTCAGCAGTAACAACAGTAAGGTGCTACCCTGAGTAAACGTCTGTGCAGCAGCCTGTAACGCTGCACATTGCACCCTTTGGAAGAGGAAATATAGCCCAGAATATGGGGTAGCAATGTCATTTTTCTTATTGCTGGCGGATGCTATCTTTGGAACTGCATCCATCCAACAACATGGTCAATTATTTGACATAACACAGATTATTTTATTTCATCTTGTTCCCTAGTAATTCTAAAGAAAGTCGTGAAGGAGGGAACCCCAGTCTTTGGAGCACATCCCTATAGAGACTCGCAGCCGTATTGCGAGAGCAACTCCAGCCCTGATCTGCACCGTGGTGCTGCTCTCTGGGCAGCTGTAGCAAAGCCCAGGAGAGTCACACCACCACGGGGTGAGCCTCGAGTCAGGGTGGTGATGGGCTTACATCTTCCCTTCCCTTTCCTCCTTGAGGCTTCAGTGGAGGATTTGGCTAAAGCAAGGGGGTTATGGCTGAGGTTACTTTGTGTTGTTGATTTTGCTCATCCTGCATTTTGGGGGTCTACATGTTGGAATCTGTAATAAAAACCCCTCTGCCTACCAGCTCACATGTTTGGTATCCCAAAGTGCTCCCACCATGCATGGTCAGCAAGTGCCATGAGGCAGAGCAGGGCAGCAGAGCCCTGTCAGGTGATGCACCAGCAGCCTTAGACTGGTTCATAAGCGAAGCCCAGTGTTTGGCTCCATGCCAGAGTGACCCCTGGGAGCCCTCCCTTGCCGTTTGCAGCCATCCCTCCCAGTGCTCCTTACTCAGTTTATAGGAAAATTCCAGTGATTTTAACAACAGTTTATAGAGCTATTGGGAGCTATTGAGATGGGTTAGCTAAGAGTAAATCAAGCAGGAATCTTTGAAACCATTTAAAAAATCACTCTTCTCTCTGGGATGAGTTCTAGCAAAGACCTGGTCCTGCTTCCACTGAACTCAGGGAGAATTATCTGCCACTAAATCAAAGGAGAGCTGGTTTAATGAGAAGATGTCTATGTCAGTCCATTTTCTCTTGCTGCCTGTCAGACAACCTAGTGGTGCCAAGGGACCTATCTGACCCTGGGTAATATCTTGTCCCTTGCAAGGTCCCTGCACAGCAATGCAGATGGTGGGGCAGGAATGGGAAGTCCCTTCTGAGCAGGACCCATGTGCACACCTGCCCATATCTGCTGGCAGGAAAGGTTTTGAGCAAATCTGCATTCATTTACATACCTTCCAGCAACGGTAACCATCTTCTCATTCTACAATTATGCAGTAACCAAATCCTATGAAAAAGGAAATAAATAGGGAGTTTAAATGGAGTTAATTTCTGAGGTGCCTTATTTGTAAAATCAAAGTATCTCCAGTATCATTTTGGTGGTCATAAATTTCTTGGAGGGGGGTGAGGCATGCCTATTGCCCATTTACTACTTAGAATCATAGAATAGCTCAAGTTGGAAGGGACCCTTGCCAGCCTATCAAAGGTAATTGGAAAGGCAAATTATTTTCAACATTATCTCTTGTAATGCAGGTGTTCTTTTTCTTATTTTTTTTTCTAAAAAAACTGCAATGCTGACCTCAGTTCCCAGATGCCTCATATCTACTTGAACATCTGTACTAGTACAGTGCTGGTCAGAAGATATGACCCTTAATCCTGAATGCTACTGAATTATCTGACCAGATCCAGCAAAATATTTAATAGAATCACTTAATTGTTTGAGCACATATAGATACATTGCATAACTAAATTTTTCCAGAAAGACCTTTTTTATTTTCTAGACAGATAATTATTCAATAAAATGAAGGTTTGGGTTTAATGAAATTGTTCACTTGAACTCAGCACCAAAAAATATACCTTGAAAAGTGAAAAAGTTCTGCTTTTGGAAAAATTTTTAACACCTACCTGTCTTGCTCGTTGACGTGGTTTAACCTGGCAGGCAGCCAAATACCACGCAGCCGCTCACTCACTCCCCCAACCCCCCCAGTCGGACGGGGAGAGAATCAGAAGGGCAAGAGTGAGAAAAACTCGTGGGTTGAGATAAAGACAGTTTAATAGAACAGAAAAGGGAAAATAATAATGATAATGATAGAATATACAAAATGAGTGATGCACAATGCAATTGCTCACCACCTGCGCTGACCGATAACCAAGTAGTGACCGCTACTTCCTGGATCATGCCTACCGTTCATATACTGAGCATGACGTCACATGGTATGGAATACCCCGTTGGCCAGCTGGGCTAGCTGTCCTGGCTGTGCTCCCTCCCAATGCTTGTTTTGTTGTTTTTTTTTTCTTGAGCTGAATGTCCTTGACTAACAGGGTACTTAGCAACAACTGAAAACATCAGTGTGTTATCAACATTCTTCTCATACTAAATCCAAAACACAGCACTAGGAAGAAATGTAACTCTATCCCAGCCAAAACCAGGACAGTATCCACTCCTTATTCTATACCATTTACGTCATGCCTAAGTCTCACATTTTCCAATACATTCCAATTAATCACCACCACCTTTCTTGTGTGTGTATATATATATATACACACATACACAGATATCATTCCCTTAGTCTATGGGCCACCCTCTAAAATGTCCATTGAGTTCATTTAGTCCATGACTTTGGGCTCCATCTGTCATAACAGTCTTTCAGGGCAGGAGAGATGGTGTGTGGTGTTGGATTGTTGCATGCTGAAGCCAGTTCTCATTTCAGTATTGCTGCGCTTGTCAGGTTCTATCATCGCTGCACTTTGCTCGGTTTCATCGGAGTTAGTTCATTCTCATAAATCTGGGCGATTTTTACTGCAATACCATTGATAGCAACCATAGAAATAATGATATACAATATCATATAACATTTAACATCATACAATTCAGTTCATTGGCTATTTTCACCCAAATTCAAATCCCCTTGAAGTACACATTGGACTTCCCCATACTTTCGCATTACCCACCAAGTGCACCCAGGTCCCTGAGCAAAAGCGATCCCACGGATGGGTTTTCCCTTGCCAGAGGCAGGAGTAACCCAGACTGTCTTCCCCAGTATATTTCTTATGTGCACTAGAGGGACTTTATCTCCATCTACAGTACGTAAGGGTCTTGACTGGGCAGGGCCAGCTCAATTGAAAGATCCCCTAGTGTTGACTAACCAGGTGGCTTTTGCTAAATGTGTGTCCCCATGCTGGAATGTCCCACCACCCATTGCCCTCAGTGTTGTCTTTAGCAGTCCGTTGTATCGTTCGATTTTCCCGGAGGCTGGTGCATGGTAGGGGATGTGATATACCCACTCAATACCATGCTCTTTGGCCCAGGTGTCTATGAGGGTGTTGCGGAAATGAGTCCCGTTGTCTGACTCAATTCTTTCTGGGATGCCATGTCGCCATAAGACTTGTTTTTCAAGGCCCAGGTTGGTGTTCTGGGCGGTGGCATGGGGCACAGGATATGTTTCCAGCCATCCGGTGGTTGCTTCCACCATGGTGAGCACATAGCGCTTGCCATGGCGGGTTTGTGGGAGTGTGATATAATCAATCTGCCAGGCCTCCCCATATTTATATTTCAACCATCATCCCCCATACCAGAGAGGCTTTACTCGCTTGGCTTGCTTGATTGCAGCGCATGTTTCACATTCATGCATAACCTGTGCAATAGCGTCCATGGTCAAGTCCACCCCTCGATCACGAGCCCATCTATATGTTGCATCTCTTCCTTGATGGCTCGAGGCGTCATGGGCCCACCAAGCTATAAATAATTCACCCTTATGTTGCCAGTCCAGATCCACCTGAGCCACTTCAATCTTAGCAGCCTGGTCCACCTGCTGGTTGTTTTGATGTTCTTCAGTGGCCCGACTCTTGGGCACGTGAGCATCTACATGACGTACTTTTACAGTCAGATTTTCTACTCGGGCAGCAATATCTTGCCACAATGCGGCAGCCCAGATGGGTTTACCTCTGCGCTGCCAGTTGTTCTGCTTCCATTGCTGCAACCATCCCCACAGGGCATTTGCCACCATCCATGAGTCAGTATAGAGATAAAGTACTGGCCATTTTTCTCGTTCAGCAATGTCCAAGGCCAGCTGGATGGCTTTCACTTCTGCAAACTGACTCGATTCACCTTCTCCTTCAGCAGTTTCTGCGACTTGTCGTGTAGGACTCCATACAGCAGCTTTCCACCTCTGATGCTTTCCCACAAGGCGACAGGACCCATCAGTGAACAGGGCATATTGCTTCTCGTTTTCTGGTAGTTTGTTATACAGTGGGACCTCTTCAGCACGCGTCACCTCCTCCTCTGGGGATATTCCAAAATATTTGCCTTCTGGCCAGTTCGTGATCACCTCCAAGATTCCTGGGCGACTGGGGTTTCCTATTCGGGCCCGTTGTGTGATCAGTGCGACCCACTTACTCCACGTAGCATCGGTTGCATGATGTGTAGAGGGGACCCTCCCTTTGAACATCCAGCCCAGCACCGGCAGTCGGGGTGCCAGGAGGAGCTGTGCTTCAGTACCAACCACTTCCGAAGCAACTCGAACCCCTTCATATGCTGCCAATATCTCTTTCTCAATTGGAGTGTAGCGGGCCTCGGATCCTCTGTATCCCCGACTCCAAAACCCCAGGGGTCGACCTCGAGTCTCCCCTGGTGCTTTCTGCCAGAGGCTCCAGGTAGGGCCATTCTCCCCAGCTGCGGTGTAGAGCACATTCTTTACATCTTGACCTGCCCGGACTGGCCCAAGGGATATAGCATGAACTATCTCCCGTTTAATTTGTTCAAAGGCTTGATGTTCCTCAGGACCCCATTTGAAATTGTTCTTCTCCAAAAGCCCACAACGCCTAAGAAAGCTTGTGTTTCCTTTTTGCTAGTTGGTGGGGACATGGCTGTTATTTTGTTGATCACATCCATTGGGATCTGACGACGTCCATCTTGCCATTTTATTCCTAAAAACTGGATCTCCTGTGCAGGTCCCTTGACCTTACTTTGTTTTATAGCAAAACCGGCCTTCAGAAGGATTTGGACTATTCTCTCCCCTTTCTTGAAAACTTCTTCTGCTGTGTTGCCCCATACAATGATGTCATCAATGTATTGCAGGTGTTCTGGAGCCTCACCCTGTTCCAGTGCGGTGTGGATCAGTCCATGGCAAATGGTAGGGCTGTGTTTCCACCCCTGGGGCAGTCGGTTCCAGGTGTACTGGACGCCCCTCCAAGTGAAAGCAAACTGTGGCCTGCACTCTGCCGCCAAAGGGACTGAGAAGAACGCATTAGCGATATCATTTGTGGCGTACCACTTGGCTGCCTTTGACTCCAGTTCATATTGAAGTTCTAGCATGTCCGGCACAGCAGTGCCTGTCGTTTTGTCATCAGATCCAGAGACCTTCTCTCCCCCTTGAGGGTTCTGAATAGTGTTGAACAGGGCTCGGTAGGCATGGGCCAGGTCCCAGCACGTTGCAGTGATCTGGGTCTCTCTGGAATTGCGAGGGTGCAAGTATACGTTTTCCAAATGTTTTACTAGTTTTTCAGGATTCTGCACTTGTTCAGGGGTGAAGCTCCAAAACATTGGAGGTGATCACTGTCCTAGGCACCCTACCATCCCTGAGGCAAGGACAGCACATGGAGGCTCCACAAGAAGTGGAGGATCCCCTGCCCTCTTGCCACCAGGCAGAAGGAGGGGATCCAGGTGATGGAAGGGAATGGACACAGGTCCCTGCTCGAGGTGCCAGGCGAATCCCCACCTGACCTCCCTCACCTCAACCTTCCCAGTTGCCCTTACACAACAGATTTGGGGCCCTGGAACTTGAGGGCCAGACAAATGAGGATGTAGATGAAGGCCCATCCAGGGGGTTGCCTGAGGCGAGTCAGTCAGCCCCACGCATTACGACTGCCTCTGCTAAGAAAAAAAGGAGGGTAATTGTCATAGGTGATTCCCTTCTGAGGGGGACGGAGGGCCCAATATGCCGGCCAGACCCATCCCACAGGGAAGTCTGCTGCCTCCCTGGGGTCCAGGTTAAGGACATTACTAGGAAGCTCCCTAGTCTCATACAGGCCTCCAATTACTACCTGCTATTGGTTATACAGGCTGGCAGTGAGGAGGTTGCAGAGAGAAGTCCCGAAGCGATCAAAAGGGACTTCAGGGCACTGGGGCGACTGGTGGAAGGATCGGGAGCACAGGTAGTGTTTTCCTCGATCCCTTCAGTGGCAGGGAGGAATACTGAAGGGAACAGGAAAACTCATCGGATCAACACGTGGCTTAGGGACTGCTGCCATAGGGGGAATTTTGGCTTCTTTGACCATGGGGAGGTTTACACGGCACCGGGCCTGCTGGTGACAGATGGAGTTCAGCTGTCTCACAGGGGGAAAAGGATTCTCGCTCATGAGTAGGCGGGGCTCATCGAGAGGGCTTTAAACTAGGTTCGAAGGGGGAAGGGGATAAAACCAGGCTCACTAGAGAAGAGCCTAGGGGCGGCATGCCAATGTCAGGGGAGAAATCGGCAGCCCAACTCAAGTGCATCTACACCAATGCACGCAGCATGGGCGGCAAACAGGAGGAGCTGGAAGCCATTGTGCAGCGGGGTAGCTATGACTTAGTCGCCATCACGGAAACATGGTGGGATGAGTCTCACGACTGGAGTGCTGCAATGGATGGCTATAAGCTCTTCAGAAGGGACAGGTGAGGAAGGAGAGGCTGTGGGGTAGCCCTGTATGTTAGGGAGTGCTTCGACTGTCTAGAGCTCAATGGTAGTGATGACGAGGTCGAGTGCTTCTGGGTAAGGATGAGGGGGAAGGCCAACAAGGCAGATATCCTGCTGGGAGTCTGTTATAGACTGCCTAACCAGGATGAGGAGGCAGACGAAATATTCTACCAGAGGCTCGCAGAAGTCTCCCAGTCGCTAGCCCTGGTTCTCGTGGGGGACTTCAACTTTCCGGACGTCTGCTGGAAATACCACACGGCAGAGAGGAAACAGTCGAGGAGGTTCCTGGAGTGTGTGGAAGATAACTTCCTGACGCAGCTGGTAAGCGAGCCTACCAGGGGAGGTGCCTCGCTTGACCTGCTGTTTACAAACAGAGAAGGACTGGTGGGAGATGTGGTGGTCGGAGGCCGTCTTGGGCTTAGTGACCATGAAATGATAGAATTCACGATTCTTGGTGAAGTAAGGAGGGGGGCCAGCAAAACGGCTACCATGGACTTCCGGAGGGCAGACTTTGGCCTGCTCAGGACACTGGTCGAGAGGGTCCCTTGGGAGACAGTCTTGAAGGGCAAAGGGGTCCAGGAAGGCTGGACGTTCTTCAAGAAGGAAGTCTTAAAGGCGCAGGAGCAGGCTGTCCCCATGTGCCGCAAGAAGAACGGGCGGGGAAGACGACCGGCCTGGCTGAACGGGGAGCTCTGGCTGGGACTCAGGAAAAAAAGGAGAGTTTACCACCTTTGGAAGAAGGGGCAGGCAACTCAAGAAGAGTACAGGGATCTCGTTAGGTCGTGCAGAGAGGAAATTAGAAAGGCAAAAGCCCAGCTAGAACTCAACCTGGCCACTGTCGTGAGAGACAACAAAAAATGCTTTTACAAGTATATTAATGACAAAAGGAGAGCCAAGGAGAATCTCCATCCTTTATTGGATGCGGGGGGGAACGTTGCCACCAAGGACGAGGATAAGGCTGACGTACTTAATGCCTTCTTTGCCTCAGTCTTTAATAGTCAGAGCAGTTATCCTCAGGGTACTCAGCCCCCTGAGCTGGAAGACAGGGACAGCAAGCAGGATAAACCCCCCATAATCCAAGGGGAAGCAGTTAACGACCTGCTATGCCACCTGGACGCTCACAAGTCTATGGGGCCAGATGGGATCCACCCGAGGGTACTGAGGGAGCTGGCGGAGGAGCTTGCCAAGCCACTCTCCATCATTTACCAGCAGTCCTGGTTAACAGGGGAGG
The DNA here is from genome assembly GCF_964195595.1 of Calonectris borealis. Lineage (NCBI taxonomy): Eukaryota > Metazoa > Chordata > Aves > Procellariiformes > Procellariidae > Calonectris > Calonectris borealis. Next base: position 15,806,877 of record NC_134351.1, read on the forward strand.
TCCCGGACGACTGGAGGCTTGCCAATGTGACGCCCATCTACAAGAAGGGCCGGAAGGAGGATCCGGGGAACTACAGGCCGGTCAGCCTGACCTCGGTGCTGGGGAAGATTATGGAGCGGTTCGTTTTGAGGGTGCTCACGAGCCATGTGCGGGACAACCAGGGGATCAGGCCCAGCCAGCACGGGTTCACGGAAGGCAGGTCCTGCTTGACCAACCTGATCTCCTTCTATGACCAGGTGACCCGCCTAGTGGATGAGAGAAAGGCTGTGGATGTGGTCTACCTGGACTTCAGTAAAGCCTTTGACACTGTCTCCCATGGCATTCTCCTAGAGAAGCTGGCGGCTCACGGCTTAGACAGGTACACTCTTTGCTGGGTAAAAAACTGGCTGGACGGCCGAGCCCAGAGAGTTGTGGTGAATGGAGTTAAATCCAGTTGGCGGCCGGTCACGAGCGGTGTTCCCCAGGGCTCAGTATTGGGGCCGGTCCTGTTCAATATCTTTATCAATGATCTGGACGAGGGGATCGAGTTAGTTTGCAGACGACACCAAGCTGGGCGGGACTGTTGATCTGCTCGAGGGTAGGAGTAATTGTACGAGATTCAACAAGGCCAAGTGCCGGGTCCTGCACTTGGGCCACAACAACCCCATGCAACACTACAGGCTTGGGGAAGAGTGGCTGGAAAGCTGCCCAGAGGAAAAGGACCTGGGGGTGCTGGTCGACAGCCGGCTGAACGTGAGCCGGCAGTGTGCCCAGGTGGCCAAGAAGGCCAATGGCATCCTGGCCTGTATCAGAAATAGTGTGGCCAGCAGGAGCAGGGAGGTGATCGTGCCCCTGTACTCGGCACTGGTGAGGCCACACCTCGAATCCTGTGTTCCGTTTTGGGCCCCTCACTACAAGAAGGACATTGAGGTGCTGGAGCGTGTCCAGAGAAGGGCAACGAAGCTGGTGAAGGGCCTGGAGCACAAGTCTTATGAGGAGCGGCTGAGGGAACTGGGGTTGTTTAGCCTGGAGAAGAGGAGGCTGAGGGGAGACCTTATCGCACTCTACAACTACCTGAAAGGAGGTTGTAGCGAGGTGGGTGTTGGTCTCTTCTCCCAAGTAACAAGCGGTAGGACGAGAGGAAATGGCCTCAAGTTGCGCCAAGGGAGGTTTATATTGGTCATTAGGAAAAATTTCTTTACTGAAAGAGTGGTCAAGCCTTGGAACAGGCTGCCCAGGGAAGTGGTGGAGTCACCATCCCTGGAAGTATTTAAAAGACGTGTAGATGAGGCCCTTAGGGACATGGTGTAGTGGGCATGGTGGTGTTGGGTTGACGGTTGGACTCGATGATCTTAGAGGTCTTTTCCAACCTTAATGATTCTATGATTCTATGATAATAGAACAGAAAAGGGAAAATAATAATGATAATGATAGAATATACAAAATGAGTGATGCACAATGCAATTGCTCACCACCCGTGCTGACCGATGACTAAGCAGCGATCACTACTTCCTGGAACACGCCTACCATTCATATACTGAGCATGACGTCACATGGTATGGAATACCCCGTTGGCCAGCTGGGCTAGCTGTCCTTGCTGTTCTCCCTCCCAACGCTTGTTTTGTTTTGTTGTTTTTTTTTTTTCTTGAGCAGAATGTCCTTGACTAGGAGGGTACTTAGCAACAACTAAAACATCAGTGTGTTATCAACATTCTTCTCATACTAAATCCAAAACACAGCACTAGGAAGAAATTTAACTCTATCCCAGCCAAAACCAGGACACTCTGATCAACATTTATCTCCTCTCTCTGAAAACATTTCAGAGAAGAAATATAGGAAGGCAATAAAAATGTAGTACAATGTAAAGTAAAAGCAAATGAAGAGCCTTGCAACTGTTAGATTTGTAAATTTTATTTATTCATAGTGCTAAATGTTATAGTATTTCCCTGGACCACATCCATAGCACTGTTTCCTTGAGGACTAAGTACTGCAGATTATTTTGCTGGGTTGAGTTTTTTTATTTCATGCTGCTACCTAAATAGTGGATGGCTGCCAGTTTCTTCATGTATGTTCTTTTGGGCCTGGTTACTGGTTGGGGAGTCTTTCTAGAAAGGCTTTTTTTCCTTAAATAGCTGTTTTAAAAGTTTGATTATTGTTTGCACTTTTAAATGTGTAAGCATCTTAGTAAGCATAGAGGTATATATCTATGTAATGTCATCTATATTTATCTCCTACCTAAAGCTGTGCATGCATTCATTTTACTTAACTGTTCTTCTGGTCCTGCACAGTCCCTTACCTGTTCCAAGAGAAAGACTGTTAGTTATAGCTTTCAAATGTAACTCCCCAGCGAGAAAACACAGCAACATAGAGAGTTTTTCTTTTGTCTGTATGGGGTTTTCGGGAGGGGAGGGAAGAGGTGAAGTGTGTCCAACGGCCAACCCAAGCAAGGCTGCTGCCTCTGGCTGGGTGACTTCGTAGCCTGCAGGAGAGGCAGAGCAAGCACGGGACCTCCTAGCCATGCCCACCCGACCTCCAACCTCCCCACAGCTCTGAAACTGACCGTCCCTGTGGTTTATATTTGAGAAGCATTAATTTTAAGCAACATGGGTAAAAACAGACTCTATCTTTTGTGTTACAGTGTTTATTCTCTGAATTTGTCTGTAACCTACCAGCTACAGGTACTGCAGTCCAAAAAGTGCATGAGGTTGAAATGACAGAGCAGTGCAGAGAGAAACTAATCATGATGGTATAAAAGAAGGTTCCTGTAATTTCAGGATAAAAAGTTACCTGAGTAAGTTAAAAATATCTTTGTAGAAAAGAGGCATCACCCTGAGATCAGTTTATGACCTCATTTACACCATCAGCACCCCATCACTGGTGTCAGCTTTCTGGGATTTGTACCATTTCCAGGAGAGCGCACTCTTCCTCATGTGCTGAGCAGCTGGTCATGAGGTCCCTCGATGGCCCGCTCCTGGCCCTGGAGGTTCACAGCTGGACAGCACAGGGACCCATGCACCTCTGTGTGCATATCAGCCTTCACCCCTCAGTGCTGGCTGCTTGTTGCTGTCCGGACTGATGGCTTTGCCAGATCCATTACTCCCATGCTCAAAAACCAGGCGCCCCACTTCTTGTGTGGTTGGTTCTGGGTGTTGACCAACAACAAAGATATCTTTACACCAAGGGCTGCAAGTTAAGCAACACGTGGCTCTGTTGAGTTGACCAATCTAGTCGGCCACATGCCAAAAAACCCACTTGTGATGTGCTTTTCTACCTCATTTTCCTTACGCGCCAAACCTATTTGTCTGCAATGTCCTTTCCCCGCTGTCAGCCAGACTCCCCTGATGACATCTACCACTACCCTCTCTTGTTCAACAGGCTGCTCACCCAGGATTTCTTTCAAACCACCTTACACAGTATTGCTTGAAAAGGTGACACTGATATCACCAGAGATAAGTTTCCACTGTGAAATTCTGACATACAAATGAGTTTAAAATTTCTTCTTTCTCTGCTGCTGTCTTGGTGACTGTGAAAGTTGTGACTGAAGTAATAATTGATGGGTTTTGGCAAGTGCAGCTTTTCAGTAACTCTTGAGGAAACTGATGCCCAGAATAACTATATAAAACAGTAAATATAAAACAGTTTAAAGAGGAATTGAATGAGTCACACTCATCTTTTATATTAAGACATAAAAAATGTCCATGTTTGCAGACTTTTTCCATCTTACGGAGAGGGAACATGCAGATCCTTGCATGTCATATTCTGCTATCAGTTAGTGGGGAAATCAGCTGTCTTCAGTGGGGATATGTGGGTATAACTGAGGGCAGTATTTAGGTCTATATCTCCAATCTCACTGAAAAATGTGTTAATTTAAAAATAAAACAAAGCTCTGGGAATTTTTCAGGATTCTATTAATTAATTTCAAAAGTTCCATTAGTTTGATGGAAGAAAGGCCATACACTATAATTATCTTCCAGCTGGTGACTCGTGATTTTGAAGTAGATTTAGGGACACAGTCTCAGCCTCTGGCTCCTTTGCTTTACTGAGGCAGCACAGAGCAACCAGAGAGTCTAAAGTAGCCATATCGGCTTGATGTTCTCCACCAGTTTCCCACTCCTGTCCTCATCTCTCAATGGAAAGTGCACACCAGATCTCCCTGGTGGGTACTCCAGCACGGGGTCAGCATGGCAAGACACATCTTTTAGGAAAATCCATAGTCTGCTGTAAGCTACGTCATGCTGCTTTGGCCCCAGGAAAGGTCAATCATAGGGAAAGAGGACAATGAGTTCTTCTTCTGTGTCTGCTCAGCTGCCCAGAGCACCACCTTCCTTTGGCTGGGAACCCAATCCCACAAGGATTTCTTCCAAAGTGTCACCCTGAGAATAGCATCGCTGGCTGACAGGTTTGTCACGTCCCACTGGCTCCCAGATGCAATTTGCTCAGTGTACAAATAAAACCTGTCTTCCCTCAGTCCTGGACTTGAAGACTCAAGTGAATTTGACAGCCAGTCTGGGCTTTTTTTTTCTTTGCTCTGGTAATGACATGTGAAAGTGGAAATTCAAAAGTTTCCACAGAAATGCTGTCTTGCATATTTTACTTTTCCCCTTCATTTAGAGACATAGCCAAACATGGGAGTTTACTGAGAAGCTGACTGTACACTGGGAGTCACCAGCACCAGGAACCAGGACTTTGGAGGTGCATGAACAAGGGAGGAGGGAGCTGCAGCGAATACTGCTCCCGGTCCTACTCCTGCTGAAGCCAATAGCCAAGCCACTGCCATGCCAGGACCAGCGCTGGGAGGAGACAGGCACAGTTGGGATGGGGAGCTGGGACAAATTGACACTGGTGGTAGGATATGAGACATGAAGCAGCAAAGGGTAGTAGCAGAAAAGGACAGGGTCTGCTCACAGCTTTAGAGGAGGAAGGGGAGTCCTGCAGCTGTGTGGGACCTTGCAAAACTTTGGGAGGCTGTAGAGAGTGGACAGCATAATGAGGGACGCCAGCATGCCAGCTGCAGTGGGCCCAATACGGGATCAGCAGTGGACCCCGAGAGAATGGATTTTGGAGGCAAGACTTGTAGTGAAGGATGAAGAAGTAGGCATAGGTTATATTCAGCTTCACGCATCCCAAACTTAGCTGCAGCTCAGCTATAGACAGGAAGAAACTTTGGCAGCATCTTATTTTATTCTAAAATAGGTCATCTTTACCCAAGTGTCACCATTATCTAAAATATATCTGATACATCTTGGCAAATCTTTGCACTTAAGAGGTTAAGATGAGTTGTACCCTTAAAAATTAAGAATGGCTTAGATATATCTCAGCTTTCCAGACAAAGAGGACTTCTGGCTGTTAGCCATGAGCTAGCAACATTTACCTCTAGATTCAGGAGTTTTCAAGTCACCAGCTATGGAGTGCCCACTTAGTTTAATGAGTTATACAGAGGGCACAGAGCCAGTTTAGTGACATGCCACCAGCACTCAATAAATAAAATAAATTAAAAAAAAATTATTCACATTTATCTTTTAAATCCCCACTTAATCAATAACAATGAACATAGTGACTATCTAAGGAATTACATTGGAGTCCATTCATTTTAACGCTTGTGAGCTAACTCTGAAACAATAGCACCAAAGCCAATTCATCAAGTATATAGGTATACCTCACTTAGGCAACTTGATAAGAGAATGGCCAGGACAGAAAGAGGTGCACCAATTTCACTAAGTAAGACCCATTAAATAATGAAGATACCTGCAATACTGTCCTTCTCCTCTTGGAGACTTCAGAGGAGGTATGTCACTGCCTTCCAAGATAACACTGCCCCAATAAAATCAATATGTCCTTGTCTCTTACATCAGGCATCAGTAGCTAGGCACTTTAAGTTATATGTCTCCCTTGAAATCAGTGAAGGTACAATGACACTGGATTGAGGAGAATCAGCCCCCTAAAATGGTTGCAGTTGTAGAAAACATAAGAGAAATCCTGGTGTGGAAAGAACAATTAAAAAAGAAGATTTCAGCTCACTCCAATCTGGACCGAGTCCATTGCTTTTCCCCATCTTTATGCCATTCCCCTGCCCAGAAATCCTTCAGAGCCACAGGCTGAGCATTGGAGTTATAAGTGATCAGCACAGAGGACAAAAGGCTCCTGTACAAGATAATTAGCTCCACCTGGCTCAGACCAAAGCCTCTTAAAAGTATAGCTCCCCACATCTTCCTTCTTCAGCCACGACCAGCAGTAATAATTAATAGAAAACCTTATAGGCAATGCCTCATTTCAGATACTTATCAGCCATGTCCACCTGATTTGCAGTGTGCCCTGCACCGTTGCATTGGTCTGCAATGGTGGGGTGCTGGGTGCATCCACCTGCTCTGCCGTCGTGGCTGCTTGTCTGAGGCCTTCTGAATACCCCTTCTCTTTTGGGGTATGGACTTGCTGCTAAGTTTGGTGTGATATATTTCCCTTGGGGTGATAATTTCATATTGCCTACAAGGCTACCTCTTGTGATACTACTGCTGTCTTCACACCTTGTTTCCCATTCTAGATGCTGGCAGAGTAATTTTGGAAAGTGGAGAGAAATATTGGGTTCTCAATGTACATCTTGAGTTTTTTAATGTCCCCTTGCTAGTTCCCAGGGACTCTCACATGAGTTTCAAAGCATGCTGGCATTTCAGCTTTGGGTACTCAGTGGGACAAAATGTTAGCACGTGACATCCATGCTTCATTACTTACATCCAGCCAATGCTACATGCAGACTAGACTCCAGCTCCACAGCCTGGTGCAGTCCATTGGAGAGCCCTGGGGGGGGAGTCCCGTGCTCCCCAGGGTTGAAGTCATTGCAGAGCTCCCCCAAAGGCTTCCCTGTGCCCTGAATTCACCTCATCCCCTAAGCACTGCTGGGTGCTGTATTGGGTTTGCATGGCAAGGTTTTGGTAGCAGGGGGGGCTACAGGGCTGGCTTCTGTGAGAAGCTGCTAGAAGCTCCCCCCATGTCCAATAGAGCCAATGCCAGCCGGCTCCAAGATGGACCTGCCGCTGGCCAAAGCTGAGCCAATCAGTGACGGTGGTAGCACCTCTGTGATAACATATTTAAGAAGGGGAAAAAACTGCTGCAACAACGGCAGCCAAAGGAGAGGAGTGGGAATATGTGAGAGAAACAACTCTGCAGACACCAAGGTCAGTGAATAAGGAGGGGGAGGAGGTGCTCCAGGCGCTGGAGCAGAGATTCCCCTGCAGCCCGTGGTGAAGACCATGGTGAGGCAGGCTGTCCCCCTGCAGCCCATGGAGGTCCACAGTGGAGCAGATATCCACCTGCAACCCATGGAGGACCCCACGCCGCAGCAGATGTATGTGCCTGAAGGAGGCTGTGACCCCGCGGAGAGCCCGCGCTGGAGCAGGCTCCTGGCAGGACCTGTGGCCCTGTGGAGAGAGGAGCCCACGCTGGAGCAGGTTTGCTGGCAGGACTCGTGACCCTGTGGGGGACCCACCCTGGAGCAGTTTGTGAAGAACTGCAGCCCGTGGGAAGGACTCATGTTGGAGAAGTTCGTGGAGGACTGTCTCCCGTGGGAGGGACCCCACGCTGGAGCAGGGGAAGAGTGTGAGGAGTCCTCCCCCTGAGGAGGAAGGAGCGGCAGAGACAACGTGTGATGATCTGACCACAACCCCCATTCCCCGTCCCCCTGTGCCACTCGGGGGCAGGAGGTAGAGAAAATCGGGAGTGAAGTTGAGCCTGGGAAGAAGGGAGGGGTGGGGGGAAGGTGTTTTAAGATTTGTTTTTATTTCTCATTATCCTACTCTGATTTGATTGGTAATAAAATTAATTTTCCCCAAGTCGAGTCTGTTTTGCCCATGATGGTAATTGGTGAGTGATCTCCCCGTCCTTATCTGGACCCACAAGCCTTTTGTTGTATTTTCTCTCCCCTGACCAGTTGATGAGGGGGAGTGATAGAGCAGCTTGGTGGGCACCTGGCGTCCAGCCAGGGTCAACCCACCACAGGTGCTTAGGAGGATTTCTTCCCTCCAGGACAGAGCTGAGAGCCGTAAATAGAAAGTATAGGGAAAGCTCCTGCTGTGTTCAGCTAAATTAGAAAATTAAAGTACAGAAGGGCAAGGAATTTCTTGATTACTTGGTTAATTCAAAGGTCTGTGCATTTGGGGATTTTCTTATACAGAATAAATGTAGCCTATTTTTAAACATTTCTCTTTCCTTTGCACCTTTAAGCAAGCAGCATCTATACTGTTTGGACACGCTGTTTAAAAAAATTCTCCTATGTTACTGGGGACACAGGAGTTATTAAGGAAAGACGATTGTCCCTTTTAACTATCATTACTAATCACGCAAGAGAAAGCTCCATCCGTCCGTTGATTTAGATTTGTCCCTTAGTTTCAGTATTATTAATTACATGAGTTATTGTACACCAGTTTAGTGGCAGCTAAACTCCCCGGTTCTTTGAGTTAACTCTTTCATTTGCAATTTCCCACTGGAGATCTGAAGTCAAGTCACTGACTTTGAATGCAAATAGTCTCCACAGGCAGTTTCTGCAAACCAGAATGAAGTTATTAAAATGAACTAGTGGCTTCGTTTTGATCTGCATGTGCATCTCTTCCCTGGAAGGAAATCAGAAGACACTTAAGATTCCATTTATATGCCTAGCCCAACACTAGGGTTCTGACTTGCGCATATTGCATGGAAAATAAAAGGGTTCATTTAGTCCTCTAATCTATTGTTATAAGCCTAATTATTTTACATGTCTTCATTTTATTAATGAATTGCTGCTTTTTACATGCATCTTCTCCATTGCTTCTGTTTAAACCTCCTGGTGGGAAGGGATAGATTAATTTTGTTGTGCCTTAATGAAACTGTATGCTACATTAGATTTAACCATTTGGCATGCACTGCCAACATCACCATTATGCATAATGAATTACTTTTTGTGAGTCCCAAACTAACACAGACTTTCAATGTTCCTCTGTAGATATTGCAACAACACAGCTGGAAGACATACCAAGTTCAATCATTACCTTGAACTTACACGGAAACCTAGAGCAGTTGCTCTGTGCTTGACACAAGAATGCAGCTTTTGAAAATTTTTCATAAAGAAATGGGAAGTTGACTTAAAAAATGCAAATGCTTTCAAGAGAAGATGTGGAAAGCTCATTAAGCTTTGCTATTATCTACCATTAACTGTGTTTGATATGCATATGCATGTGGGTGGATATGTATGCTGGGTCTGCAGCCACACGCAGAACCCCCAACATATGCTGGGTCTGCAGCCACACGCAGAACCCCCAACGAGGCAACACGTGCTTTGCGCAGGGACCAGCCGACCTTCCTGCCCTCTGTGCAGTTTACCTGTCTGCACATGCATAACACAGATAAACACCTGTTTCACCTGTTAAAGCTTTTAACACGTGAACTCTTTGCCTCAGCAGCCAATCTGCTGACCCTGACAACATTTCTCTTGCCCAGCTTGCTGCCAGTGAAGTGACATTGATTAAACATGCAAACCAAGCTCCCTTCTCCCAGGTCCAGCGTCCTATCACCTTCGGTTTCTTTGTTTGCTGTTCATCAGAGGTGCTCAGCCTGTTCATCACTGGGGCAGAGATATGCAGCTCTTCAAGAGTCAGGGACTCAGTGGCTCCTTTCACCACTCCTCCAAACACCTGGCTACACCTGAGGACATGGGGGTCCCAGGCATGACCTGCAGCAGCAGGACCCTTTCCCAGGAGCATGACAGTTGAGTTATCCAAGGAGAGGAGAACTAAATGTGGTCCCATGCACCTATTCCTGTGCCTTGCGCCAGGGCCAGTTAACATCTGGCCATTGCAGCTTAACCTCCATCACACCCACAGCTGTCATAGAATAGAATAGAATAGAATAGAATAGAATAGAATAGAATAGAATAGAATAGAATAGAATAGAATAGTTTGGGTTGGAAGGGACCTTTAAAGGTCATCTAGTCCAACCCCTCTGCCATGGGCAGGGACATCTTCAACTAGATCAGGGTGCTCAGAGCCCCATCCAACCTGACCTTGAATGTTTCCAGGGATGGGGCATCTACCGCCTCTCTGGGCAACCTGTTCCAGTGTCTCACCACCCTCATCGTAAAAAATTTCTTCCTTATATCTAGTCTAAATCTACCCTCTTTTAGTTTAAAACTGCTCCCCCTTGTCCTGTCGCAACAGGCCCTGCTAAAAAGTTTGTCCCCCTCTTTCTTATAAGCCCCCTTTAAGTACTGAAAGGCTGCAATAAGGTCTCCCTGAAGCCTTCTCTTCTCCAGGCTAAACAACCCCAACTCTCTCACCCTTTCTTCATAGGAGAGGTGTTCCATCCCCCTGATCATTTTCGTGGCCCTCCTCTGGACCCACTCCAACAGGTCCATGTCTGTCTTGTGCTGAGGACTCCAGAGCTGGACGCAGTACTTCAGGTGGGGTCTCACGAGAGCAGAGTAGAGGGGCAGAATCACCTCCCTCGACCTGCTGGCCATGCTTCTTTTGATGCAGCCCAGGATACGGTTGGCCTTCTGGGCTGCGAGCGCACATTGTCGGCTCATGTCCAGCTTTTCGTTCACCAGTACCCCCGAGTCCTTCTCGGCAGGGCTGCTCTCAATCCCTTCATCCCCCAGCCTGTATTGATACTGGGGGTTGCCCCGACCCAGGTGCAGGACCTTGCACTTGGCCTTGTTGAACCTCATGAGGTTCACACGGGCCCACTTCTCAAGCTTGTCCAGGTCCCTCTGGATGGCATCCCATCCCTCAGGCGTGTCGACCGCACCACTCAGCTTGAGTCGCCTGCAAACTTGCTGAGGGTGCACTCGATCACACTGTCTATGATGTCATTGATGAGGATATTAAACAGTACTGGTCCCAATACAGACCCCTGAGGGACACCACTCGTCACCGACCTCCATCTGGACATTGAGCCGTTGACCACTACCCTCTGGATGCGACCATCCAACCAATTCCTCATCCACTGGACAGTCCACCCATCAAATCCATACCTCTCCAGTTTAGAGAGAAGGATGTTGTGGGGGACCATGTCAAAGGCCTTACAGAGGTCCAGATAGATGTCATCCATAGTTCTTCCCATGTCCACTGATGTAGTCACTCCATCATAGAAGGCCACTAGGTTGGTCAGGCAGGACTTGCCCTTGGTGAAGCCATGCTGGCTGTCTCGAATCACCTCCCTGTCCTCCATGTGCCTTAGCATAGCTTCCAGGAGGATCTGTTCCATGATCTTCCCAGGCACAGAGGTGAGGCTGACTGGCCTGTAGTTCCCCGGGTCTTCTTTTTTCCCCTTTTTAAAAATGGGGGTTATGTTTCCCCTTTTCCAGTCAGCGGGAATTTCACTGGACTGCCACGACTTCTCAAATACAGTGGATAGTGGCTTAGCAGCTTCATCCGCCAGTTCCCTCAGGACCTACAGATGGATCTCATCAGGTCCCATGGACCTGTGCACCTTCAGGTTCCTTAGATGGTCTTGAATGTGATCTTCTCCTACAGTTCTCCCAGTCCCCGCCTTTGCCTTCTGCGGCTTGGGCAGTGAGGCTTGAGCACTTGCTGGTGAAGACCGAGGCAAAAAAGTCATTGAGTACCTCTGCCTTCTCCGTATCATGGGTAACCAGGTCTCCCGTTTTGTTCCGGAGAGGCCCCACATTTTCCCTAGTCTTCCTTTTATCCCCGACGTACCTATAGAAGCTTTTCTTCTTGCCCTTGATGTCCCTGGCCAGATGTAATTCTATCAGGGTGTCGCGAATGAGTGGTTTAGAGGCCGCTTAAAGAATCACCATCAAAGATATTAGCAGAAAGTGATTTTAATAGAGATTTATAAAGGTGCGACCTGATAGAATTCGATGGCAAGGTTCACTCTATTACTTATTACATGGGTGAAACATATAAAGGAAAATCATCTAAGGGTTTATATTTCAGGGACTATATGTGTTTGGCAGCAGTCTAGGTTTCATTCACAATTTAGCAACACTTAATTATCAACTAATCATTAACAAACTTAAGTAACGCCTAATCATTAACTATTCAATATTTGCAAAGTGAGTTAGTAAGTCTACTACAATCACAACTTAATTACAGATTATGCTTACTATTAGTTCACACACACAGAGAAACATATATATATATAAAAATATACAGAAGGTATACCTGTTAAAAATTCCCCTCGATTTCAGTGAAGAAATATTCACGTCGAATGTCTAGGCATTCCCTCTCAACGGGCGAAGGGTTGAGCTTCGAAAGGGACTCACCCAGGACCCAGTGGTCCTCCGAATATCGTAGGCCTGAAAGATTGCAAGCTCTGAGAGGCGTCCCACTCAGAGGGAGATGCTGGGTGCAGCCGCTGCGGTCCAGGAGAGCTCAAAGGGCCTCACTTAGGACCACTGTTTATAGGTTCGCAAGATGGTTGGCTTTAGTCATCCGTAAATTTCCATCCTGGCCACAGTCCCAGGTGGTAATTACTAAAGAATTCTCAAGGTTTCGATGTTGTTCTACTGGACACCCGGGCCAGACAGTAGGAGTATGTTCCCAGCCTCAGCTATGCAGAGTTTCTGATACAGTCAAGGAGCGCTCAACTGCCAGACTTCAATACACCAAGGCCGAGGTTTCATGGAAATTTCTGAGATCAACAGGCGGCCCAGATCAACAAGTGGCCCAGGGAAGAAAAGGGGGGGTATGAATGCACCACCACAATCCACCCCGTGACTAAAGTCAATCCATCTTGATCACAGAGTGGCGGTGTGATCGCCTCTTGCCTCTGTGCCTATAAACAGATCAATGCCATATTCCAATTGTAATTTGAGGGAAATTTTTGGTTGGTATACTTAATTATTAATATACTTAACTATTAAGGTTTTATTAAGTACAATTAAGCAATTTTATATATGCGAAGAGGTTTTGGTATTAGTGCCATTTGTTTAGTTATTTTCCACACCTTAACACATAAAATAATGTTCAACAATAAGCATAGCAGAATAGACAATAATAAAATTGTTATGGGATGTAAAACCCAATTCAAAGTTCCTGTTGCTGTTGGTGACCATCTAAATAAAACATCCCACCAGTGATGTTCTCCATCCTTCTTCACCTTTTCTAGGACATGATGTATCTTCTCTGCGTCATGATGGACCGTAATCAGAGTTCTTTGTCCGTTGTTTCGAATCTGGTTTAGCAATTGACTCAGGTCATCATGTTGTAACAGTTTTCGTACTAATGTAAGATTCATTCCAATGGGGGTAGGTAGTAGATCTTGATAAGATGTATAGCTTGATTGTAGCAACTGATGGGTTGTAACAGGAGCTGAATAGTTGAAGTCGCATCCCATAATCTTAGTAAAATTACAAACACAGATAATTTGAGTGGTTAGATGTTTCCACAATTACGTTATCTGTAAATATAGAATCACAAAGAGTTCTCATGCAAACACATCCATTTCCGACATATATAAGTACAGTTTCAGGGGTTTCATCAGGATGTATTTCAAAATTACAAACATTTTGTTCAGTGTCAAGACAAATGTCTTGAGCTTTGATGGTATTGCTTTCACAAATAAATCCCTGTTGTTCTCGCACAACACATGCGTCAACATCAATAGTTTGCCATTTATTCCCATTTTTTTGGGCCCATACTCTATGTTCTAACGGGTAGAGTACCGTTCCATTGTGATTTAATCCCAGTGCAATGATTTGGTATATGATATATACCGAAGCATTGCGTATTGTCAAAACAAAGGCTGTGACTTTGCTGTCAGTGGAGTCATAAGTAAAATTGACTAGACGCCACCAAGATTGAAATTCTTTTTCAAATTTAGTTTCATTATCCCAAATTACTTTTCGGATTTCAGTGGGCAAGGTGCCCTCATCACCTTCCCTTATAATTGCTGCCACGGTAGATTGTATCCATAATTGAGCCTGGATGCAGCTAAGAGCTAGAGAAATATTATTTTGAATTGTGCCAAATGTGTTTGTGATTAGTTGGTGGTCCTTTTCATTAATTCTTTCCCATGTAGGCAATATATTAGCCAAAAGCCACTGGCTCGTTCCTAATGCTGTCAAAGATGATCGTAATGGGTGTTCTAATTTAAGTAAATCACTTGTTGCCAAATTTATTTTGTTTGCTAAAACTTCAGCATCCATGCTGTTCAATATTCCTAGTCCCATTCCCAGGATGCCAGTTACATCTCTCCTCGATCGTTTTGGAGAGGTGAGGGTTTGCCCATGTAGCCACGCTAACCATCCTGTAAAAGATGTATTCAGGAATGGTGAGCAAGCAGGTTTAATTGTAGAGATATCAACTTGCATTGATAGCTCCACTCGTTTTAGAGACCACGATGGATTAAATAGCACCTGCTGTTGTCCTATGTTCTTGATTATATAGGGACCAATGTTATAAATGTGAGGAGACAGTTTGATAGGAGGCTGAGTTGGTGAATATGGTTGTGCGGTATCAATCCTGAATTGAAAACCTAAGCTGGAATGAGAGTTAGGGTTTGTCCAAAGACACCTTACGAGTACTGAATGGGATATAGTAAAAGTATACCAGCATTCGTGTTTAAAAGGACAGGTATATATGTTGTCTTTTCCTTCAATGTTGTTTACAACAACGTGTAAGGTTGCTGTCATACATTTAGTATGATTTTCAATTCGGCATCCTATCGAAATGGTGTCTCCTTTGGTTCCCTTTAAGGATGGAATTTGTTGGTTTTCATTTTCGTCTTTAATAATCCATTCCTGCCTATGAAAGGTGATGTTATTGTGTAGTACTATTGCAGATAAATTTAGATCAGGTGTAGGTACGTTAAAAAGTATGTATGCATCAACCCACGGCCACCCTGTCGTACACAAATTCCAAATTTTTCGTTCACTAATCATAAAATCAAACAACAGTTCTACACCACGATTACTCCAGAAGCAGAATGTGAGTACAGGTTGCGTGAAAGTGAAATTGTACCAACAATCTGGCTCTGGTGTCTTATAGCAAGACTTCTCATTGTTTTTAGGTTTAGAGAAATTGGTGTAGTATATTTTAATTTTAGTGGATTTTCTGTGGGTAGATCTATTGATTACACGGCACCCTATTTTTATTTCTTCCCCTGGTGTGGCTTGAAGTGATAAAATTTGATGAATGTTATCGTTATTGTGAGATATCTTAATTTCTTTCTGGTGTAGTGTCTCCCATCTCCATTCATCTTTTGAATATGCCTCGTTCCCATGTATAACTAAAATAGCAAGGTTCAGGTTTGTCTTTTCTGTTGGTAGGGTTCCCATACTTCCAGTGTAATTTAGTAGTGCATGGTCCCAGGGATCTTGTGTCTGAACTAAAAGGATTATACTTATCTCGACTAAAAAGAAAAATAAAATTGGGTTGGGGAGATGCTGCTGCTGTTGTTGTTGCCATCGGTATAGGTTCATCTTCTCCTGTTAAAAAAAAAGAAAGAAGACGTTTCGGTGGGGAAGGCCGAACGGGTTACCCCTTTTAGAAAGAAGGAAAAATCCATCTAGTACTGATTCTATGTTTTGCACCACTGCTATCAGTAGCTTCCCAAGCAAGTGGGCCACGGGGTTTAGTTAAAGTCATAGGCACAGTTCCAATTTGTGGTAAATTTACCATAATGGGTTGTCCTGGCTGTAATGTTAGCGGACATTTTCTTTCATCAGTAGGGGGGGTATTAGATTTAGCTTTTACAAAGGGCTTCCAGTGGGTCCGTATCGATTGTTTAATTGATGGAGTACTTCGGAAAGTCGTGTATCCCACTGGACTTCATGTGGCTTAAGGCTCTGTTTTAATAAGCCATTAGCTTGTTCTATCATCCCATTTGATTGGGGGTAGTAGGGGGTGTGGAATACCCATTGAATTTCTTTCTGTTTTGCCCATTCTTGCACTTCCCTATTTGTGAAATGTGTGCCATTATCACTTTGGATAGCATCAGGAGTAGGTAGACTAGAGAACCAAGAAGATAGTCCTCGTACTGTGTTTTTCCCATCAGCTTTTCGGCATTTAGTTGCCATAAGCAAGCCGGAGACTACTTCTGCCCCTGTGAGCATATACCGATACCCTGTAGAAGATTTTAGTGGCCCAATGTAATCAATTTGCCATGTAGACCACAGAGTCTTTCCCTGACTGATATGTAAGGGGGGTGCTTTAGCAGGGTGATTCGTTTGTAATTTTAATCTACATTGAGGACATTCTGTAAGAATAATTTCACAGGTTTTCCTGTTTAGGGGCCAACCCTTACTTTGTGCAGCAAAATAAAGTGCTTCTTTACCTGTATGACCTAATTTTTGATGTAGCCATTCTCCCAATCGATACCACTCAGAATTTAAGGAATTTCCTATTTTTATTTTTCTAATTTTTGCCAATTCATCTACCTTTTGATTCCAGTTTGTGGCTGGTTCATTATTTTTTGGCATGAGCTTTCACCCATCCCATCTTGAATGGAGTGTTTCTGGCTATTTTAAGGAATAGTTGCCAATCTTGAGATCTGGAGATCTATTTACTTCCCAGTTCCTATCCCACACGGCATAGGAGTCGACATAGATAACTTTTGCTCCGTTTTGTGCTGCTAGAACAACTGCCCTTAATTCTCCTACTTGTGCACTACCTTCACCTTCTTCTATGATTTGTTTGCCAGTGTTGATGTTTAATGCAGCAGCCTTGTATTGCCATTTGCCATCTATTCTCCTTGCTGAGGCATCAGTAAACCAAGTATCTTCTGATGGTGTTCCCTCGGTAAAGGGAGGTGCATTTAAAATAGGTGAGGGTTTAAAAGGTTGTTGTAATGCTAATGGGTCTGCATTTATAGGCATCTGTAATTTAGAGAGTTTAGTGTGTCCTTCAGTTAATCTCATTTCTTCTGCAATTTCTGTCAAATAAGCATACCATTTCCTAATTGTAGGCTTTTGTGCAATTCCTTCTGGGGGGGCAGTCCCCTTCAGAACTGCTTCTAATAAATTAAATGGACCTCTGGTTTGTACAGGTTGTTCCTGGTGTGTTTTCTCAGCTTGTTTCACTGCTCGGACTAAAGACAATAGTCCCTTTTCCCACTCGGAATATCTCTGTTCTGTCTCTTTAAGTGCAGTCGAACTGAACATCAAAGGTCTTTTTGGTCCATCTGGGCCAGCTTGGAATAGATTACAATAAGTACTGTGTTCAGCAAAACCCCATTCTGCTATAATAGGGTCGTGGGGGTGTACTGGTCCCAATGATTGATATGCTTTTAATTCCTGAATTAGAGTTTTGACTGCCTCTTCATGTTCTGAATTCAATTCCCATGATTTTCCTTTTCGTAAAAGTGAATATAGTGGGCGAGCAATGACAGAAAATCCAGGTACATGTTTTCTCCAATATCCTAAAGTACCCATAAGCTGTTGTAATTCTTTCTTAGATTGGGGCATCCGCAATTGTTCTATTTTACTTAGGGTGTCCGGTGGAATTGTTGCACTACCTGCAATCCACCAAGTACCTAAAAATTTTACTTCTTTACTTGGTCCCTGACATTTCTCAAAGGGGATTTCAATTTCCGCATTATGTAACACTTGCCACACTGCTGTTGCTGCTTCCCCCACCTCTTCAGAGGAGAGCTCAAAGGGCCTCACTTAGGACCACCGTTTATAGGTTCGCAAGATGGTTGGCTTTAGTCATCCGTAAATTTCCATCCTGGCCACAGTCCCAGGTGGTAATTACTAAAGAATTCTCAAGGTTTCGGTGTTGTTCTACTGGACACCTGGGCCAGACAGTAGGAGTATGTTCCCAGCCTCAGCTATGCAGAGTTTCTGATACAGTCAAGGAGCGCTCAACTGCCAGACTTCAATACACCAAGGCCGAGGTTTCATGGAAATTTCTGAGATCAACAAGCGGCCCAGATCAACAAGTGGCCCAGGGAAGAAAAGGGGGGGTATGAATGCACCACCACACAGGGCTTTAGCTTTCCTATCCTGATCCCTGGCTGCTCGGACAATTTCTCTGTATTCCTCCCAGGCTACCTGTCCTTACTTCCACCCTCTGTAGGCTTCCTTTTTGTGTTTGAATGTGTCCAGGAGCTCCTTGTTCATCCATGCAGGCCTCCTGGTGTTTTTGCCTGATTTCCTCTTTGTTGGGATGCATCGCTCCTGAGCTTGGAGGAGGTGATCCTTGAATATTAACCAGCTTTCTTGGGCCCCTCTTCCCTCTAGGGCTTTGTCCCATGGCACTCTACCAAGCAGATCCCTGAAGAGGCCAAAGTCTGCTCTCCTGAAGTCCAGGGTAGTGAGCTTGCTGTGCGCCCTCCTCGGTGCCCTAAGGATCTTGAACTCCACTCATCCCATCCATCTGTGACATCTCACGGTCAGAAGAGTAACAGAAGTTGTTTGAACCAAGAGACAAAAGTGACATACCCCAGCTGTCGTGGTTTAATCTGGCAGGCAGCCAAATACCACGCAGCCACTCACTCACTCCCCCCGCACCCCTCAGCGGGACGGGGAGAGAATTGGAAGGGTAAGAGTGAGAAAAACTCATGGGTTGAGATAAAGACAGTTTAATAGAACAGAAAAAGGGAAAATAATAATAATAATGATAGAATATACAAAATGAGTGATGCACAATGCAATTGCTCACTACCCACGCTGACTGATAACCAAGTAGCAATCGGTACTTCCTGGATCACGCCTACCATTCATATACTGAGCATGACGTCACATGGTATGGAATACCCCGTTGGCCAGCTGGGCTGGCTGTCCTGATTATGTTCCCTCCCATCTTGTGTACCTAGCTCAGTCAGTAAGCATGGGAGCTGTCCTTGGACTAGGAGGGTACTTAGCAACAACTGAAAACATCAGTGTGTTATCAACATTCTCCTCATACTAAATCCAAAACACAGCACTAGGAAGAAATTTAACCCTATCCCAGCCGAAACCAGGACACCAGCATGTGTCTGTTAATTACTAATTGGCCAATGTGCTGACGAGCCTCTACTGCATTGGCAACATCTGCCTTGCTGGCTTGTCTGCCTCCACCACCACTCACCTTCAGCCTCTGTGTCCCCAGCTCTGAGCACTCAGCTCTGTCTCTTTCACATGTGTCCCCTCTGAGCTCTGCTCACCACCCTGTCCTTGCTGGACAGAACAAAGTTGTCCTGGTTCCAGCTGGGACAGGGTTAACTTTCTTCCCAGTAGCCTGGGGGGTGTGCTGTGTTTTTGGGTTCGGTGTGAAAGGAGCGTTGATGGCCCATTGATGCTTTGGCTGTTGCTGGGTGATGCTTGCACCGGGAGGGGGGAGCACAGCCGGGGTGGTGGACTCAGCTGGCCAATGGGGTATTCTATACCATATGACATCATGCTCAGTATAAAAACCAGGTGTGTGGGGGGGCTCGCCCCCCTCGTTCGTGACACGCGGTCGGCGGTCGGTGAGCGGTTCTGTTGTGCATTGCCTGCTTTGTGTATTCTGTTATTGTTGTTGTTCTCACTGTTATTATTACTGTTCTACTTAGTTTTATTTCAATTATTAAACTGTTTTTATCTCAACCCGGGAGCTTTCCTACTTGTGCCCTCCCAATTCTCTCCCCCATCCCACCGGGGGGGTGTGATCGAGCGGCTGCGTGGCGTTTATTTTTGCTGGCTGGGGTTAAACCACGACAAAAGTTAACCCTGAAGCAACACTGAACCCTCAGGTAGAAAGCAGCAACTCTGTGGGGACTATTTTATTGGCTATATTCTCTTTTAACTCATAAAGAGCTTGACATGCCTGTGAGAGGAGTTCACACACCTGAGCAAGATAAGCAGCATTTGGACCAGTGTTCTGAAGTGGATTGAATGTAAGAATGATAATAATGCATTTATAATACAAAGACATTTTCTTTCCTCCCGGTAACAGGAGATGCTTTCAGATTCACCTCAGTGATTGTTGTCCCAATGTATCTTTTTACTTTTTTAACCTTAAAATCTTCTTAGAAGTTCTGCACGTGCAGAAAACCATCTCTGTTGCGGCAGAGTTTAGTTAGTTGGATCTAATTTTGAAGCTGACCCTGCTCTGAGCAGGGCCATGGCAGTCTCCAGAGGGTCCTTGCAGTTGTGCAGCCCCTGTGACCTCCAGGGACAATATCCAGTAGATTTTCTCCAATCTTCTGACCTAAACCTATAGAGATGGTTTCCACATACACATAAAGGCAGCTTCTACTTCATAAAACAGCTGGAGGAAGGAGTTGCTCCTTTATCTTTTCTGTCCTAGCAGAGTGATTAGTTCTTTCCCCAAGACCCAGTTATAATTTCCACTTCTGCCTTAGAGGATTTATATCCTTTTGAGAAGTGAGCCTTACCTACCACAACCTAGGCTCTTTTTGGCCAAAGGTTAAGGAGGAGAGGTTACCATAATGAACACTTACAGGGAAGGCATGGTCTGTAATAAGAACAGCTTGCATTCTTATTCCTCTTCTATCACTATTTACTTATTTTATGTAGCCAGTGCATAAAATGCATAAACAACCTTTAGAAGAAGACTGGGCATCAGGCCCCCTCCCCATGACACTCCTACCTGTGTCACCCATTCTGCCTGTAGACCTTCATGACTGTTTGCTCCCCTTATCCTGCCAGGCATATCGAGTCTCACCAGGGCTGCCTGGTTCTTCCCATGGCCTGATGTAGACAGGTTGGGTACCTCTTCCAGCTGCTGGATGCCTAAAAACAAAGAAGGTGTCTCACCTTTCTGTGACAACAGTGTCTTTCTTAAACATACAACTTTATATATTTAAATATGTCTCTCTAAATATATTAACACGTATACACATGCATATAAACATATATATATGTGTGAATGTGACCATACATAGCATTTCCAAAGTTTTTCCCTTGTAACTAATGACAGTGCTCTTCTAATTGGGGGATATTTTTCTCCTTTCCGAGCAGATGTGTGCTGGTTCAGTCTTGCAGATGTCATCCATTGCTTCTGAACATGTGTGTGGAAGACAGCCTTTTTAATCTCCTGTAATCAGCTCCAGGAGCCCAGACTCTGAATTTGTGAGAACCAGCGCAGACACAGGATTCTTAAATGCTGCCTGTATCTAGTCTGTGCCAATATAGCTGTTATAAATACCAGTGTGTATGATAAGCTGAACAAGGTTCTCAGACAAAATCTGACACTAGGCAAAACAAAGCATAGGGAAAGCCAGTTCTGTGAACCCTTTACTGATAAGCGTTTAGAACTCATCAATGAAAATTAGGAGCTATTAATCCTGCACATATTCCCTGCAATTTTTAATTACAGTCATTTAAACTAATGGGTACAGTGCAAGACTGCAAGCAGGGACACCGGCTATAAAATTAAATTTTCAGAGATATACTTTTCTTTGTTAAAATGTCCTTGAAAAATACAAACAAAACTGCTTGGCAACACCAAGGCAAGTCAAACATTTTCCTCAGCTGGCAAGGTTCTCTTCTAAAAAATCCTTCTTTGCTTGCCAATAGACAATATTAATGACAAGGACTGGACCTGAAGGGATTTAATGCACAAAAACTGCATTAAAGTTACATTAAGGGGTACATTGTAAAGTCTGATTTATTTTAGATCCATGAAAGCAAGGAAATTTATTGTCAAAGCTGAGTCTCTTGGCTGACGCTCTCTGTTTAACTCACCCCGGACTTCTCCGTCACTGAGGAGTAGGGCATATGTAAATTCAGGCCCTTCCATCAGTGCCTTATGGTGCTCAGGCCCAAACAATGTGCAGCTCCATGTGTGATGTCTGGTGCAAATGACTCAAGAAGCTAACTTGTGTATTTGCAGAAACTTTGCACCACAGTTACATCTGCTGTATTTTTTTTATCTTCAACTTTAAAAAACAATTGCTGCCAGCTGAAGAACAGTGAAAGAAATGAACCTCTGTGACCCCAGTGCCAGCAGGAAGGCTCAGCAGAGCACCCTGCTTAGCACCCCTCATCCTGAGAAGCTGCAGAGGAAGTTGGTGAACATCCAGTGAGTGCAGGTTGGCCATGTAGATGTGCCAGGCTAAGGAGAACTGGATGAAAGATGTTGGTGTAACAGCCCTGCTGAATGAAGTTCTCAGTCTAAATACAGAGATGGAGAAGAAGAGGTTTTACCCCAGGTTAGGGACGATTCTTCTGGGGAAAAAGGCAATAGCTTAATTTCCAAGGCCCATGCAGTTCTGCCCCATCTGATGAGAGTAATGGTTTGGACTTGGAGCCTTCAGAAACACCATAGATACCACACAGAGGAGCACCTAGGTGGTTATGCAGCACGCAGAGCAGTCCTTAGAGACCCACAGAACATATGCTGCATCTTGGAGGTAATTCAGCTATGGGGGAGCCATGTGTAATGTTGGGTGTCAGGATACCTTGGTTATATTCTCAGTCTAGGGATTAGAGTTGGGGTTGCAGATCGTGTAATCGGGAATTTCAATTTGGCATGCAAAGGGAATTGACTTAGATATGTCACTTTAGAGACCTGGGTTCTCTTCCCTGGCAGAAGAATGTAAAGCCTAGCTCAGTAACGACAGTGGTGTCTTGTGGAAATATTAGCAACAGTCTTTGGAAGAGATACTCTTAGAAATTCTGGCTTTCAGCCCAATACAACTTTCCTTAGGTTACAGGGTGTCTTAAACAGGGAAGTTTTCCTCTTGCATTTCACCTTATCTGCAACAGACATGGGCAATTTGGAGGAGGTGTGACATTTGGTTATCCATGAAGTTAAGGACTTCCACTGTAGGAGATAAAATGTAAAATTTAGCCCACTGTCTTGAGGTGAGATTGTCATTTTAGGGATTTTAGACCCTCTTACAGCATTCACATCACTTTGGCCAACATTTTGCATGGTGCGGTGCCTGTGGTGAAGCAGCAAAGCACATACTCAGGCCCATGAGGAGGTTTTAGAGGGGCTGAATGTTTGCCTACCTCACTGGTTTCTACAAAACAGGGCTGGGAGGATTTGCTATGAGGTCCTGTATTTCTGGTCAGATGCTTGTCACTGAGCATCAGCTCTTACATTTTGCAGAGAGCTGCTGGAAACAGGGATAATCCCAATGAGAACACTGGTAGGAAGCGATCCCAGGGAAAGGGCTCTTGCAGACCTCACACAGAGACCTTTTGCAGCAGCAGTACTTAATTGTCAGCATCTAGATGGACAGATCGGTGCAATCTGGCACCCGCGCAATACAGGGCACCTGAGCCAGCTTCCCAAACCACACCACCTCTCAGCTTCGTCATGCACCCCAAAGTCAGCATGCAGTCTGCCTAGTTAAAGCAGGCTCGTTTGAGTCACTGTGTTAACCACACAGTCCTGCTGCCCCCAGGCTGTTTGTCTCTCAGCCCCAGATCTGCCATTTCCCTTCTGCTGCATCTCAATCACCCCAAACTTATTATCACACAGAACTGTGGACCACCATCATGTCTGGCTTCAATCAAAAGCCAGTAATGAGTAAAATGAACACACTCTATCTAGATGTTTGTGTCAGGCTGTTAATGTACAAACTGATATTGAATTAAAGTTTCAGTGGATAATTGACAGTGAAACACAGATGGTGAATCACCAGTGTTGAGGGGAGATTCATCCCTCGTTCTAAAATGCTCTAAGGACTGTCATCAGGAGGAGCATCAACTATCTCCTGAATAGTTAGAATAAGGGAGACCTCTGAGATTTGATCTTGGGGGTATGCAAACTAGGGGTAGTTTTCTTTCATTTCTCCAGCATTACCTTTTTTAAACCCATGCTGACTATTTTGGAAATTGGAAATAAAACCTTTTATTTGAATTTTACATCAGTTGACTTGAGTTAGCATGACTTTTACATGACTGGTTAAAATCAAGCTATTCCTTCTGTCAACAAATGTGACAAATCTAAAAGCAGGAGATTGGGACACCTTAAAAGTGCTCTGGTGATCTAAATGCATGTAGTAAGTGAAGGAGGTAGTCCCTCTTGCCTTCCCTGCCTCTGACATATGTCCCCACTGCCTCTCTTTCATCAGATTTCGCAATCAAATTGTTGAGAAGTGTGTCAGACCAGCCTGCTGACTGAGTGGAGAGCCAGTTACCAAAATAAAAAAGCATGAGTTTTCCTCTAAATGTGCTATCCTGTGTAAAAAGTGGTCAATCTTACACAAGTGCAGTGCAGTTGCACTAGGGGCCTAATGACAGTGTAGTGAAACCAGTGGAGGATTTTTGGGGTAGCTAAAACCAAGGACCACAAAAGCATCCTGGCCACATCCAAAAGCAGAAGCTTCAGAGCTGCCCAACTCCCAGAAGTTTGCTTAGACCACCAAGCTACAATATCATCTTTCGATTTCCTAGTTTAATGGCAGGAACAGTTTTTTAAAGATCATCTATGCTCGTACTTTAAAGATATGGAAGATTTTTCTTGTATAATATTCCTCTTAACTAGCATAAAATTTAGCAGAGGGCCAGAATAAATCTCTTTCAAAAACATACAAACATTGACATTTATTTATCCAGCAGACCATAGCCAGAGCCATGCTTTTATATTCACACAGGTCAACTGTGTAAATACAGTAGATAATTCTTAAAACTCATATAATGTACTCAATAGACTGTAATGCTTCTTTTTTACCTATGTTTGGTGCATGAATGCAAAAGAAGTTAGGAAGAGTGCTAGGAAGTAGTTCCAAGAATGAAAAAGAAAGTCCTGGAAATGAACCAGTACCATTCCCATAACAGGGGTACAAGGTCCATGTGGAAAGAGCCATCTCCATTAACAGACCTGAACTTTCTCCATTAGTTTTGGTTCCATTCACAGGAACCAGCGACGAATTTTCAGTATAATCCATCAGTGGCTGCTTCCACCCAAACTAATTACCTTTCCATTTCACATTTCTATAGATGTAGATTGTTATAACAGACCCTGAACATCTTTTTTCAGGCCCTACGTTGAAGTTTCAATCGGGCTGTAATTGCCCAGCAAGAGAGGACCTGCTCTGGAGAGACCCCCTCCCAGCTCCAAATTGGGAATAGGAATTGGGAGTGCTCAGCTCAGCCCAAAGTACTGAGTTCCCCAAGCTTTGGGTCCAACACTTTATAGAAACATGAGAAATCACCACTGTGTGCTTTTCTGCCTCTTTGCACTTCAGTCTAACTTGACTCCCACCGAAGTCAGTACGATTTAGAAGTTAATTTCAGTGGGGTCCTTCCTGAATTTTTCCTGGTCATTTCTGGGACAAGATGCAGAAATACTGAAGCAAAGTCCTACATGACAGACATGAAGATGTGAAGGTGCTTTGCTCCAGGTCCTAGATGTTCCCATATGCTCCATGTAGCTCTCCAGCATTTGCTTGTTTTGATGTGACCCTGCACACCTGAGCAAGCAGTACTACAACCAACACCCTTCGCATACACATCATTTTGACGCAGGAGCTGGTGTATACCTATCGCTAACAGCCTCTTACAATGGGAAAGAGTGGAAAGAAAATGAAACCTGGAGACAATTCTTTGCTCATTGGTGGCATTCAGTGTTGTACACAAATCTGCATTTCATATAGATGTTACCCAAAACATGGTCCTGTGTCAAATGCATTATTGCAAATACTGTTCAGGGAACTGTAATGGTCCCTGTAGGCTCTCACGAGTTCCCAGCCACCACAGAAATCACAGCAGGTGAAAAGGTGGGTGAGAAATGATTTTGCCCCTCATTTCTTCCATATTTCTTGGAACCACCTCATTGCTGCTCTTCACCAATGCTGTGATGTTAATCTCTGATCCTGGCCAGCCTGGGGTCAGCCAGTTTGTATATGTATATGTATATTATTTATTTCTATTTATATTATTTCTATTTCTATTTATAAATAAGCTATTTAAGGGATGTTAATTTGAATTTTCTTAGATTGTTTTTTTACTAGGTATGTGCTGGCAAGTCAAAGAACAAAAAAACCCCAACACCTCCCCCATTTTAAACACAGAGGAAAAATATTATTAGAAACAAATGAGAAATCAGCATTTTGTCAGAACTGAAATGTTTGCTAATAAACTGAACATTTTTTCCCGTAGGCCAAGTAGCTTACTATTATTTTTCAAATTACCGGATTCACTCTGCGACAAATATGCTTATTTTCCATATTTACTCTAAATGCATTATAGCAAGAATGAGATTTCTGTGATTTCACTGCTAAATTACAGATACCAGAGTAGAGAAATTTGGGGTTGTATTTCTTTGGGCATGTAGATAGCTTTTAGACCGCCATTTAAAACTTTTCTTGGCAAGAAATGGAATTTTCTAACGCGTGCTCGTCATTTCAGAGTCAATGGAATATGCGTTCCCTGACAACTTAGATGTTTTGGAAAATCCCATCTAAGAATAAATTTAAGAACTTTTTATAGTCACAGATTTCCTTAGGGTATTAAAGTCGTTGAGCTTCTGTGCAATATGTGAAGGGATTTGTATAAAGTTTTTACAAGCTGAAATATTTTTTAAATGTTGTATGAAATAGCTTCACATTAGCAACTATTTATGAATTATGAAGCCAACAATTAAAGTGTATGTATGAGATTAAGAATGGAAATGGATATGAATCATAAGCTCTTCTGATGTGGAGAAGGACAGCAATCATTTAGATGAGACACCCCTCGGGAGGATCAAAAAAATTCCCATTACCTTTAATTTGGCACTGACCCAACTATCTTAAAATATATTTTGTTTTCCTATGGTTCTGTGCTTTAACTAATTCTGCTTCCATTCCATTATAAGATAGATTATTAAAAAACCCAACTCAAATTATTTCTCTACCACAGCAGTGCAATGCTATTGATGCAAACCTTCACAGCTGAAAGGAAAATGGGATCCATTAACTTAATATTTAAATGGTTTTCAACATTTTATTAGACATTTTAAAGTTTTTGCTGTACTTACCCAGGAAGTTTTTATGCAGTCCCTCAGCTGAAGCACAGTACATACTAGAATGGCCTTTGATAAAAACTGTATTGACTCAACCTTTTAAAATAAAGCTTTCTATCTGATATGGCATGAAAAATGTTTTTCTACATAATAGATAATAGTCTTCATCCACATTTCCTGTCCAAAAGACAGACTTTTGGAGCAGTATCCTAATTTCTTTCTGTGCATTTTTAATATGGTTTCTTTGACCAGCCAGGACACTGTCCTGGTTTCGGCTGGGATAGGGTTAAATTTCTTCCTAGTGCTGTGTTTTGGATTTAGTATGAGGAGAATGTTGATAACACACTGATGTTTTCAGTTGTTGCTAAGTGCCCTCCTAGTCCAAGGACAGCTCCCATGCCTACTGACTGAGCTAGGTACACAAGATGGGAGGGAACATAATCAGGACAGCCAGCCCAGTTGGCTAACGGGGGTATTCCATACCATGTGACGTCATGTTCTGCATATGAATGGTAGGCGTGATCCAGGAAGTACCGATCGCTACTTGGTTATCGGTCAGCGCGGGTAGTGAGCAATTGCATTGTGCATCACTCATTTTGTATATTTTATCATTATCATTATTATTTTCCCTTTTTCTGTTCTATTAAACTGTCTTTATCTCAACCCATGAGTTTTTCTCACTCTTACCCTTCCGATTCTCTCCCTGTCTGACTGGGGGGGTGGGGGGAGTGAGTGAGCGGCTGCGTGGTATTTGGCTGCCTGCCAGGTTAAACCACGACAGTCCTTTTTGGCGCCCAATGTGGGGCTCAAAGGGTTGAGATAACGACACATCTGACCCGAATGGGTTAAAACAAATTTGTTATAAGCATTCATTATATCAGTTTAGTACTCGATGTTCACAATGTTGGTTTATTTGCTCTCAGAGTTGTTGGATCTGTAGGGTGCGGCTCCACCAATCTATCTCCCTCTCACACTCCCTGATACTCCTTAAAACTGTCTTTATCTCAACCCAGGAGTTTTTCTCACTCTTGCCCTTCCGATTCTCTCCCCGTCCCGCTGGGGGTGGGGGGAGTAAGCGAGTGGCTGCCTGGTATTTGGCTGCCTGCCAGTTTAAACCACAACAGACATAAAATAACCGTCATTGTCAGAAAGTGATTTTATTTTGATTTCCAAAGCATAACATAATAGTTATGCACTTTCTGTCTCTTACCATCCATTGAGAGCCTGACCCAATTACCAGTAGTTTTATTGTTGACTTTGCTGGGTGCAGGACTGAGCCCTCAGCGTGCAGTACTGCACATATAGCTCATTGCCACTGGGTTTCGGCTTTGCCCTCACTGAGGGGGCCTCTCATGCCACACAGGAGGGGACCGCGTGGTTGCGATGCGGGATGGGTGTTACACGCCGTGGGGCTGCAGAGACAGGGTGGCCTCACCCATGACCCCAAACCTCGGCATTGTCGTCCAAGCACTTGTTTTCCCATAGCCGTGGGCACAACTGCAACCGCAGCAGAGCCACAAACCCTCCAGTGAAGGTCCTTACTGCAGAGTTGCTCTGCCAAAACCACACAGCAGCTGGTGGTGGATTGCTGGGCGGCAATGATGCCGGAGGAGGCTATGCCCTCTCTGGACAGTCTGCACAGGTGGGCAATGCTTGGAGGATTCAGCAGTCAAGCAGCATGGGGAGAGAAAAGTTAGAAGTATAAGGATAGGCAGAGAAGTATTTTCAGATTGAACAGTGAAAGAAGATGCAAAGAAAATGAGCAGAGGAAAGAGACCTGATTTCAGCTGAAGTCTCAGTTAGCCAGTCTGCTGGAACGAGGCTTTTCCTGAGCTGCTGCAATACAGGATCAGGCTGTCTGGGTTGAACATACTGGCCTGAGAGTTTTCACATTTTCAACCAATGCATTAACAGCAATGGCACGACACAAAAAAGCTTGCAGCCTCACCCTGAGTTTTGAAGTGAGAGCAGCAGCAGGTTCAGTGACGACAGGAGCCTAATTCCAGAGTTTTGTGGGTGGGACCAACAGCACAGAGAGAAGTAATGCTCCAGCACCCCACGGCCAGCTTTCTGGGAGGACCTGAGGCAGGATTAGGCTACGACCCTGCAGGCAGATGCAAAGCCATTAACTTCTGAATTAAAATGATGGGTGGCACCTTCAGGAGCAGACAAAAGGTTAAGTGGTGCAGGATGGGAGAAGGAGAAAGCTGGGAATAAAAAAAGATAGAGTGTAGAGAGGAGACAGCAAAAGAGAGCTTCAGCAGCAGGAAAAATGACCCTATTCCTTAAAAACATGGGGTGGTGGCTGAAAGAGACATAGATCATGTAGTTTTCCCAGAAACGGTATAATTTTACACAGAACCGCTACGTAAAATCCTATGGAGACAAAGCAGGGATCTGGTGAACGCTGCAGCTAGTCAGTCAGCCCCAAGGGAGGGTGCAGTATCAACCACAGTTAGTTACTTGGACACATGTCTGTACTATGGAAAAAAGGTCTTTTTACCATCAGATTACTCTTCAGGCCAAATAACCTCATTTGAAATGCCCCTTAGCAGCAAATGCAGAGGCA
Source organism: Calonectris borealis (assembly GCF_964195595.1). Lineage (NCBI taxonomy): Eukaryota > Metazoa > Chordata > Aves > Procellariiformes > Procellariidae > Calonectris > Calonectris borealis. The sequence continues at coordinate 15,836,238 of NC_134351.1, forward strand.
GTTTAACATGGCATTGGCTAAACAGGACATCTTTCCCTCATCTTACAGCCTCTCCAGGTTGACACAGAGGAACAGGAAAGAAATTCAGGGAGCGCATTTCTGGGGGATGTTCTCTGATCCTTCCTTTTCCTCTGTTATATAATCCCTAAGTGACATGTTTCAGTATTTTCAGCCATAAATTCTTAAGACAGATTCTATAAGAAATCTGCATAATCTGAGGAAATGTTCCCTTTTCCACTCTTCAAAGTTAGGGAAAAAAAAAAAAAGCCCCAAAAAACCCAAAAACTGTTTCTCTGCAGAGAAACAGACTCAATGAAGTAAATTACTTTTACAGCGTTTTCTTAAATTGTTAAATTATTAACAAGAACAGTAATTGGAAAGTAGCACCTTTAAGAAAAAAAGGCTTTGGTGTGTTAAAATAATGGGAACTATAATTTTTAGAGCTGTATACAGTACAGTATGTACAGAAAAGTAATAGTTGTCTCCATTAATTTTTAAATCATTCTCCTTCGTTAGTCAAGGTGCTATTTTTCAGGCTGCATCCTTTGTATGGAAGCTATAATGTTGCCTGCTGTGCAAGAGAAACAGGTGAGAAAAGAGAGAAATAAAGTCAGTAGGGGCCAAATCATGCTCCCACAAAATTCATGGAAGTTTGTTCCGTTGTCTTCAATGGAAGAAAAACACTGAAATACAAAACCTAGTAATTTTACCTTCTGTAAATGTTGAGAAAAATCAAGCACGACACAGTTTGGGGATGGGAGGCTGCTTGCTCATATGTCTGTATCAATGTAACAAACTTCCTTTCATTTAAAAATAGTATTTCAAAACAGTAGATAATAATCTTGTGATCATTTGCCCTTCTGTCTGTAATGGTATAGCCTGGTCAACAGGGAATTGGCATAGCAAGTTCTGGGCAAAACCTAAAGTTCCTGAATTCAGGCTCTCTGGAGTAATATGAGTAAGAAAAAAGTGTGTTTTACCACTGAGAAAGATTCTGTATATAAAGATTTTGTTTATTTGCACTCAAATAGCTTAATCTGCTAATGCTAAACCTTTAACAATCTAGTTCTCAACAGAAAAAAAATACAACAAAAGACAAAACAACAAGAAAAATTTAAGTTACTGCTCCATTTCTTATAAAAATGCTGATGGTTGAAAAGCACACATCTGAATATATTTGCAAAGTGGGAGGCAGCAGGGATCTTTTAATTGACTCTGGTGGTTTTGTAGCACGTATCAGACTAAAACCACGAAGTCCTAACCCCTAGGAAATTCCTCTGCCACACATATCTTTAAATATACGAGTTGTCCCGGTGGCTTAGATGGGATCGCTTTTACACGTGAAGCTCAGCTGGATGTGACTGTGTCATGGCTTTTCCTGCAGCAGCCCCCTCCTCTCCCAGCCCAGGCCCTCACCTGCCTGGCTGTGGGTCTCTGCAAAAGCATCACCTACGCACACACCATGCCAGCATTTTAATCCAAGCAAGTTAGAGAGAGGCTAAAGAGTGAACCAGCTTTGATGCTGGTTAAAACCTGTCAAGAAAAGAAGTTAACCACAAATGCCTTTGATCATCGAGTGAGCATCCTCGACATCCTCGACAAGAGGAATATTTAGAGCTGTCCCCCACATATGGCTCATAGCAGCCATCCCTAAGAGAGGGAATCTCCCACACACTTGAAGAAACAACAAACAGTATGCATAAGTTTTGAAAAGCTTGTTTGAATATAGATCATAATTTGATTCTGCTCTATTACTCCTAAAAACATATAGAAAGGCTAATATTATTCTTCTATATGTGCCAGGCAACAGGTCCTATAATTACAGTGGAAATCTCTGGCAAGTATAGAGGGAGAGCTAAATATCTTGTAGGATCCATGAATATTCTATGGATAGCTGAGTAATCAGCCTCCAAATTAAGGTGCTTGCCAGATCAGAACAGTCAGAGCTGATTAATCATGCTTGGTTTATTGGCATTGTCTGAGCATCCCGCAGATTAAAGCAGAAACTGGTTTAATAGGACATGTGAACAAGATTTGACATATTTTTTTAAACTGATAAATTTGGATGTTTGCAAATAGGGTGTGATTAACCAGACCTGATTCTACTTGACAAACATAATGGTATTTTAGGATTTTTAACAAGGTTCTCAGGGCTTTCAATGTATTTTGATGGTCACTTATCTGTGGTGAAGTTCCATTGAAGGTGATGGCAACGTCCTTCCAGTGCAGGAGTTTGCCCCTAATCTGCAAACAATCTGGACCAAACGTAACTACCAATAAAGTCAGTGGTGGACATCAGTGTATACATATAAGTTAGCATCAGAATCACAAACCTTATAAACACAATAGCAAGCATAAACATCAACAAGCTTTGTTTGGGAACAGAATACATTTGACAAGATCTCCTTAACACCAGGCAGGAGCTCCCTGGGGTGGCAACAGCAGTGTCTTCTTCACAGCCCCAATTCTTCCCTCTCAGAACCGCCCCATCTCTGCACGGGCATTTGCATCTCTCCAGCAATGTCTGGGACAAATACATCTCATGAAGGAAGATATGAAGAGACAAAGAGTTTTAAAGAAAAACCAGCAATATAACAATCCAGAAACAAAAACCCCAAAGTTTGCACAAGCATCATACTCTTCGTTTCAGTTATGAGTCATGTTTCCTTGTCCACAGCACAGAGGTATTTAAGAAGCCTGTTCCACTAAATACTTGTATCTGAAACCTTCCTAGATAGTTTAATGGGCTACATTAAACATCCACCCGAGGGTACTGAGGGAGCTGGCAGAGGACCTTGCAGAGCCGCTCTCCATCATTTACCAGCAGTCCTGGTTAACTGGGGAAGTCCCGGACAACTGGAGGCTCGCCAATGTGATGCCCATCTATAAGAAGGACCGGAAGGAGGATCCGGGGAACTACAGGCCGGTCAGCCTGACCTCGGTGCCAGGGAAGATCATGGAGTGGTTCGTTTTGAGGGCGCTCACGAGCCATGTGGGGGACAACCAGGGGATCAGGCCCAGCCAGCACGGGTTCATGGAAGGCAGGTCCTGCTTGACCAACCTGATCTCCTTCTATGACCAGGTGACCCGCCTAGTGGATGAGGGAAAGGCTGTGGATGTGGTCTACCTGGACTTCAGTAAAGCCTTTGACACTGTCTCCCACAGCATTCTTCTAGAGAAGCTGGCGGCTCACGGCCTAGACAGGTACACTCTTTGCTGGGTAAAACACTGGCTGGACGGTCGAGCCCAGAGAGTTGTGGTCAACGGAGTTAAATCCAGTTGGCGACCGGTCACGAGCGGTGTTCCCCAGGGCTCAGTATTGGGGCCGGTCCTGTTCAATATCTTTATCAATGATCTGGACGAGGGGATCGAGTGCTCCCTCAGTAAGTTTGCAGACGACACCAAGCTGGGCGGGAGTGTTGATCTGCTCGAGGGTAGGAAGGCTCTGCAGAGGGACCTGGACAGGCTGGATCGATGGGCTGAGGCCAACTGTATGAGGTTCAACAAGGCCAAGTGCCGGGTCCTGCACTTGGGCCACAACAACCCCAGGCAACACTACAGGCTTGGGGAAGAGTGGCTGGAAAGCTGCCCAGAGGAAAAGGACCTGGGGGTGCTGGTTGACAGCCGGCTGAACGTGAGCCAGCAGTGTGCTCAGGTGGCCAAGAAGGCCAACGGCATCCTGGCCTGTATCAGAAATAGTGTGGCCAGCAGGAGTAGGGAGGTGATCATGCCCCTGTACTCGGCACCGGTGAGGCCGCACCTCGAACACTGTGTTCCGTTTTGGGCCCCTCACTACAAGAAGGATATGGAGGTGCTGGAGCATGTCCAGAGAAGGGCAACGAAGCTGGTGAAGGGCCTGGAGCACAAGTCTTATGAGGAGCGGCTGAGGGAACTGGGGTTGTTTAGCCTGGAGAAGAGGAGGCTGAGGGGAGACCTCATCACGCTCTACAACTACCTGAAAGGCGGTTGTAGTGAGGTGGGTGTCGGTCTCTTTTCCCAAGTAACTAGCGATAGGACGAGAGGAAATGGCCTCAAGTTGCACCAAGGGAGGTTTAGGCTGGACATTAGGAGAAATTTCTTTACTGAAAGAGTGGTCAGGCCTTGGAACAGGCTGCCCAGGGAAGTGGTGGAGTCACCATCCCTGGAGGTATTTGAAAGACGTGTAGATGAGGCCCTTAGGGACATGGTGTAGTGGGCATGGTGGTGTTGGGTTGACGGTTGGACTGGATGATCTTAGAGGTCTTTTCCAACCTTAATGATTCTATGATTCTATGTGGGAGACAGATCTTCTTATCTCCAGATTACAGACTGAATTCAACCCAGGTCAACTATCTGACAGTATTCGAAAACACATTGAGAGCATAAGGTAGCATATGGCATATGAAACAGAAGATGACAACAATTTAACAGCAGTGCTGTGGTTGGTCTAAAGATGGAATATGAACATTTATGAAGGGAGAAGTAGTATCTTTTCTTAAGCAAGCGGATGGAGTTGGATAAAGTAGGTAAGTTTTCAGGCTTGCCATTCCTTCACCTGGTCTGACCAAGCAGTAACGAACTCCAAGCCAAAACAGGTCAGAGGCAAAGAGGCAGTGATTCAGTCTGAAAGAGACGCTGGTCTAAGGTTCATTAAATCATCCTCATTTCCCATCCTCTCCTAAACCTCCTCTGCTCTACAGATGCCAAAAATGTGTTTCATACTCTGCTCTCAGGGAGCCACCATATATCTCTGGCCTTGCTAACAGCCAGGTCTCCTCTCCTCTCCGTACCTTCTCCTATTTTATCCATTCCTCCACCTCTTCTCCTGCCCAAGAGCCTCATATACAAGTGCTTCCTGAGTAAAAAAAGGGTGGGAGAAGACAGCACTGTTTATTTTCACAAAGCCTCTAGAGACATAATCTCTGAAGCCTTCTCCCTCCAGCCAGGTGAGATTGAAAATGGTCATGAAGTTAGGAAGTTACTGAGAAGGAGAGACAGATGCACCCAGAGCAGGCCCCTAGATCATACGAGACTCAATTCCATAGGAAACCTTGCTAAAAAAAATGCACTGCTTGATGTTTTTTCTTATCAAGTACTTCGTATTCATCTTGTCTACCATTCACGGTAATTACTGTAGCACAGCCAAAGCTGTTGCATCCACTATGTGCCTGAAGTACTGGAGTTTGCCTCTTCCTTTTTTACGCTGTAAAAATATATGTATATATATGTATATGTAATAACTAATATCAAGCAGTGTGTCGTGGTTTAACCCCAGCCAGCAACTAAGCACCACACAGCCGCTCACTCACTCCCCCCGGTGGGATGGGGGAGAGAATCGGAAGGGTAAAAGTGAGAAAACTCGTGGGTTGAGATAAAGACAGTTTAATAAGTAAAGCAAAAGACACGCACGTGTCACGAATGAGTGGTTTTAGGGCCGCGTAAAGAATCACTGGCAAAGATATTGGCAAAGGGTGATTTTAATAGAAATTTATAGAAACGTGACTTAACAGAATTTGATGGCAAGGTTCACTCTATTACTTATTACATGGATTAAGTTACACGGGGGAAAATCGTATCAGAATTGTGTTGGAATGATTTGTATAGAGATTGAGGATAAAAGGGTAAGGGGAGACCCTCCCGTTGAGTCATGAGGTTCAGAAAAGATCCGACTGGACCCAATCTTAGTCTCAGACTTGGACAACGGTTTGTGTCTAATACAAAAAGGGATAAGAAAACCCTCCCGTTGAGTCACAAGGTTCAGAGTAGACCCCCTTGCTTTCTAAACTCCTTCTCAGAGAGGAGCCTAGGTGCGGCTGGATCTACCCTTAGTGTCAGACCTGGGCAACAGTTTATGACTAAAGGGTTAAGGGTGTTTAGCAGCAACTTAGAGTCCAACAATACTTAAGCATTAATCAATTTGACAGCTATACAAAGAATTAGTTAAGATACCACAAATACTAAAACAACTTAACTACAGATTATACTTGTTAGTAACTGTACAGATAAGCATGCAAAAAGATCTAGATCAATCAATACGTATATATATGCATATGAATATGGTACCAAAGCTAAATGAAAGGCCTAGAGTTAGTTAATTTATAAAGGTATACCTGTTAAAAATTCCCCTTGAGTCCCGTGAAATACTCACGTTAAATGCTTTGGCATTTCCCAACGGGCGAAGGGTTGAGCCCCGAGGAGTGTTTCAGCCCAAATCCCGGTGACCCTCCGAGTATCGCAAATTCGAGTTTGCGGACTCTGAGAAGCGTCCCACTCAGAGGGAGGTTCTGGATGCAGCCCGCTGCGGTCCAGGAGAGCTCAAAGGGCCTCACTTGGTACCGCTGTTTATAGGTTTGCAAGATGATTGGCTTTAGTCATCAGTAAATTTCCACTTTGGCTACTATCCGAGGTGGTCCAGGGTAGTAATTATGGTATTGTTTCACGGTAACAATGGTATTGTTCCACTTGAGCTATGATCCAGGTAGGGAAAGCTTCAGAGCTCTCAGAGATGATGAATTATCTCTTGTTTCTGTTCCCTACCTTGATCATGTAGCTAGTGTCCTTGGTACGATCAGTGTTGTTCCCCACCTTAGCCATGCAAGAGTGCTTGGTACGGCCAAGGGACGCTTAACCGCCCAACTCATATACAATGGCTAAAGCTTAACAGAAGGTTCTGAGATCGTATCGTAGCCCAGAGGAAAAGAGGGGGGGAGGAATGCACCACCACAGCACGCAAGCAAAGCAAAACAAGGAATTCATGTACTACTTCCCATCGTGTTGTGGTTTAACCCGGCAGGCAGCCAAACACCACACAGCCGCTTGCTCCTTCCCGCCACCACCAAATGGGAAGGGGGAGAGAATCAGGGAAAAAAAAAAGTAAAATTCGTGGATTGAGATAAAGACAGTTTAATAGAACAGAAAAGGAAGGGAAAAAAAAATAGAATATACAAAATGAGTGATGCACAATGCAATTGTCACCACCCGACAACCGATAACCAAGCAGCGATCGCTGTTTCCTGGATTACGCCCCCTATTTACATACTGACCATGATGTCATATGGTATGGAACACCCCGTTGGCCAGCTGGGCTGGCTGTCCTGGCTATGCTCCCTCCAAGCATCTTGTACACCTGGCAGAGCATGGGAAGCTGAAAAGTCCTTGACTAGCAGGGTACTTCGCAACAGCTAAAAACATCAGTGTGTTATCAACATTCTTCTCATCCTAAATGCAAAACACAGCACTAGGAAGAAATTTAACTCTATTCCAGCTGAAACCAGGACAGTATCCACTCCTTATTCTATACCATTTATGTCATGCCTAGGTCTCACATTTTCCAATGCATTCCAATTAATCACCACCACCTTTCTTGTCTTTTCATGTATATACACACAGATATCATTCCCTTAGTCTATGGGCCATCCCTCTAAAATGTCCATTGAGTTCTTTTAGTCCATGACTTTGGGCTCCATCTGTCATAACAGTCTTTCAGGGCTGGAGAGATGGTGTGTGGTGTTGGATTGTTGCATCCTGAAGCCAGGTCTGGTTCCATTATTGCTGCGCTCGTCCGGTTCTATCATCGTTGCACGTTGCTCAGTTTCATCAGAGTTCATTCTTCGTTCATCTGTGTGATTCTTACTGCAATACTGTTGATAGCAACCATAGAAGTGATGACATACAGTATTATATAGCAATTAACATCATACAATTCAGTTCATTGGCTATTTTCACCCAAAATCAAATCCCCTTGAGGTACACACCGGACTTCCCCATCTTTTCGCATTACCCACCAAGTGCACCCAGGTCCTTGAGCAAAAGCAATCCCACGGATGGGTTTTCCCTTGCCAGAGGCAGGAGTAACCCAGACTGTCTTCCCCAGCATATTCCTTATGTGCATGACAGGGACTTTTTCCCCATCTACAGTACACAAAAGTTTTGATTGGGCAGGGCCAGCTCGATTGAAAGATCCCCTGGTGTTGATTAACCAGGTGGCTTTTGCTAAATGTGTATCCCAATGCTTGAATGTCCCACCACCCATTGCTCTCAGTGTAGTCTTTAGCAGTCCGTATTATCATTCAATTTTCCCAGAGGCTGGTGCATGGTAGGGGATGTGATAGACCCACTCAATGCCATGCTCTTTGGCCCAGGTGTCTATGAGGGTGTTTCGGAAATGAGTCCCGTTGTCTGACTCAATTCTTTCTGGGGTGCCATGTCGCCATAGGACTTGCTTTTCAAGGCCCAGGATGGTGTTCCGGGAGGTGGCATGGGGCACAGGATATGTTTCCAGCCATCCTGTGGTTGCTTCCACCATGGTGAGCACATAGCGCTTGCCTTGGTGGGTTTGTGAGAGTGTGATATAATCAATCTGCCAGGCCTCCCCATGTTTATATTTCAGCCATCGTCCTCCATACCAGAGAGGTTTTACTCGCTTGGCTTGCTTGATTGCAGTGCATGTTTCACATTCATGGATAACCTGTTCAATAGTGTTGTCCTGGTTTTGGCTGGGATAGAGTTAAATTTCTTCCTAGTGCTGTGTTTTGGATTTAGTATGAGAAGAATGTTGATAACACACTGATGTTTTCAGTTGTTGCTAAGTACCGTGCTGGTCAAGGACAGCTTCCGTGCTCTGCCAGGTGCACAAGAAGCTGGGAGGGATCATAGCCAGGACAGTTGGCCCAGCTGGCCAACAGAGCATTCCATACCATGTGACGTCATGCTCAGTATATGAATGGTAGGCGTGTTCCAGGAAGTAGCGAACGCTACTTGGTTATCGGTCAGCGCAGGTGGTGAGCAAATGCATTGTGCATCACTCATTTTGTATATTCTATCAGTATTATATTTTTTCCCCCCCTCCTTTTCTGTTCCATTAAATTGTCGTTAACTCAACCCACGAGTTTTTTCTCACTCTTACCCTTCCGATTCTCTCCCCGTCCCACTGCGGGCGGGGGCGAAGTGAGCGAGCGGCTGCGTGGTTTTTGGCTGCCTGCCAGGTTAAACCGCGACAGTCCCTTTTGGCACCCAACGTGGGGCTCGAAGGGTTGAGATAACGACACATCTGACCCAAACGGGTTAAAACAAATTGTTATAAGCATTCATTCTATCAGTTTAGTAGTCGCTGGTCACAATGTTTGTTTATTTGCTCTCAGAGTTGTTGGATCTGTTCTTGGAGTGCTATGTAGCACCTTACTGGCTGTATATACTGCTGTTTGTTGGTATTTATGTGGGGATTGTCATCCCTGGGAGATGGATTAAGGTCATTGCTTTGCTATACTGTGTAACACTGGCTTATGGTATGATAAAATTATTCGTCATGAGACTGTACTCAGCACTGCCTTCATTCCTGTTCTTCGGGAGCTATCTTTTGGAAACTATTAGTAATCACACTTTTTACCCCTTCTCCTGGGAGAGCCAATTTATGGGGGAGACACCTTCCTTCACCTTCCCCTTCTTCTCCAAGCTGATTACAATAGCTCTTGAGGATTTTGAATATCCTTGGGATGTTCAAACCAGCATGTTCCTATTGCTATGTCTCCTGAATGTGTTTCAGGCCTTGTTTAAGGTTAAACAACTATTTAAGAATACCACCCAGAGATCTGCCCCCAGGCTGGATAGTTATGAGTGGCAGGGTGTGTGGGATAGTATGGGCAAGTGCCTAGGACAGTGGTCACCTCCAATGTTTTGGAGCTTCACCCCTGAACAAGTACAGAATCCTGAAAAACTAGTAAAACATTTGGAAAACGTATACTGTCACCCTGGCAACTCCAGAGAGACCCAGATCACTGCAACGTGCTGGGACCTGGCCCATGCCTACCGAGCCCTGTTCAACACTATTCAGAACCCTCAAGGGGGAGAGAAGGTCTCCGGATCTGATGACAAAACGACGGGCACTGCATCTACTCCAACCCCCGCGACGGGCACTGCAGCTACTCCAACCCCCGCGACGAGCGCTGCGGCTACTCCAACCCCCGCGATGGGCACTACAGCTGAACCAGAGGACCAACCGTTCCTGGTATCAGTCGTCCCTATATATAAAAGAAAATCTTGGAAGCGAAAGTCAGGTCATTTAGAAAGGGATGATGGAAGCGCAGGGCCATCATGAGGAGGGGAGGTGGAAGAGGAAGAACTCATAAACGAGACGGAAACCACCCGATCGCTATCCCTGAGTGAGCTGCGAGATATGGGGAAAGATTTCAGCTGTCGTCCAGGCGAGCATATTGTTACCTGGCTGCTCCGATGCTGGGATAATGGGGCCAGTAGCCTGGAATTATAGGGGAAGGAAGGCAAACAGCTGGGATCCCTTTCCAGGGAGCAAGTACCCAAAGATCCAGATGAAGCCCAGTGCATGCGACCCATGTGGCGGAAGTTGGTACGGACTGCACCAGCGTTGCATGCCAGTTCGTTGGCAGTACTGTCCTGGAAAGAGGAAGAAGCACCAACGGTGGATGATGCGGTTGGCAGACTCCAGGATTTCGAAGGAACTGTCTCCTTCTCTCTTGTCTCGGCTGTGGAGAAACTGTGCCGGGAGGTCCATCAACTCAAAGAGGATATGTCCTATTCTCCACCTGTACGGACCAGTATCTCAGCCATTAGGAGTCAGTGTTTTTCTGCTCAAGAGAGAGGATATAGAAGGTACACACCACGGGGCACCCTGTGGTTTTACCTGCGTGACCACGGAGAGGACATGAGGCAGTGGGATGGAAAACCTACCTTGACCCTAGAGGCACGGGTACGTGAGTTGCAAGGAAAAACAACCACAAAAGGGGGTTCTCCCAGGAAAAATGCTGCTCCAGTTGTCAGGAAAAACCTGTCTCACGACGGTCCAGTTTCCAGTGAACAGTTCCCCAGACAAAGTAGAAAGGCTGATCTTTGGATTGTAATGAAGAAATTCTTGACTCGCATTTACAAGAAGTGAGTAATGAATTCTATGACCAGGACTAGAGGGGCCCTGCCTCCGGCCAGGTGGAGGAAAGGGACAACCGGGTTTACTGGACTGTGTGGATTCGATGGCCTGGCACATCAGACCCACAGGAGTATAACGCTCTCGTAGACACCGGTGCACAGTGTACCCTGATGCCATCAAGCTGTAAAGGGGCAGAACCCATTCGTATTTATGGATTGACAGGGGGATCCCAAGAGTTAACTGTATTGGAGGCTGAAGTGAGCCTAACCGGGAATGAGTGGCAGAAGCACCCCATTGTGACTGGCCCAGAGGCTCCGTGCATCCTTGGCATAGACTACCTCAGGAGAGGGTATTTCAAGGACCCAAAAGGGTACTGGTGGGCTTTTGGTAGAGCTGCCTTGGAGACGCAGGAAATTAAACAGCTGTCCACCTTGCCTGGTTGTGGTGAATAAGGACACGGACTCCGTCTGAGAAGGCACGAAGACGAAGACGAAAATCCTCTATTATACAGCACAAGCGCCTTTTTATACCTCACATTATGCCACGTATGCACTTCAAAGAATTCCCTAGTACATCCCCTAAGCAAAGGTCATCTCGACACTCTTCCGCTAATTTCCTTATCTTTGTCACGTCCTCAGAACCGCTAACTGCCACCTCTTATCTCCCTTTTTCCCACGGCTTCTTTCACTTTCCATCTTCCCATGGCTTCTTATTTACCAACGCTTGTACTCTCAGACATTGATTCCTCCACATCTCCCCCTTTTTCTTTTACAACAAACACTAAGCTAACTGACTTTTCTATTATTCGTTTCACACATTGCAATAAACATAGTACACACACAAGTATACATACAAATACAATCAAACGTATAATTCCCAGTTCAATCAAACTCATTACCCATTTTGCCAAGCCCCAATAATTCTATCTCTTGTGGCTCTACACTCAGGGGCGGATGGTATACCAAACATCCGTCCCAATTTTCAGTCACATTGCGGCCGCCACTACAAAGTGTTGCATGCGGCTCCGTGAGACCTAGGGTCCAATTGTTCCACAGGAGTCCCACTAAGAAGGTGGAAAAAGGATCTCCAGGCGACGAGAGCAAAAGGCAAATGGTCTCCTGGCCTGTCTGATTCGCAAGGGCGATCCAGACGTTCTCTTTGGGCTGCGGTGGGGCCCAAAACGCGCTTACGCCTGCGACTACGGCGAAAAAGACGGCTTGACAAACTGCGCTGGTACCCATCTTGGTCCTCGATCTGTGGAGACACAAGCATACCCTCGATCCCAGGTTATCAGTGAAAACGGGCCTTCCCACTCATGAGATTCCAGGTTTCTCACCTTTACCCACGCCTTGTCCCTTATGATTGCCTCACGACCTTCAACAGAATCAAAATGTCTGCAAATCGGGGGTCCACCTTCCTCAGCCCACCGATTGAGAAAATTAAGAACATAAACGGCTTTTGCCAATCTTTCCTGTGGGGTTAAATCCCCTACTCCCCCTTTTTGTTTTGTTAACATGTCTTTGAGCGAACAGTGCACGCGCTCAACAATGGCTTGCCCTGTGGGGCTGCGTGGAATTCCTGTGATATGAGCAATTCCCCACGTTTGCAGGAACGTCCGTGTGGCTTGGGCAATGTACCCGGGGCCGTTATCTGTTTTTATTTTGCTCGGTACTCCGAGAATGGAAAAAGCAAGAAGAAAATGTTTTCGGACATCCCGGGACTTTTCCCCAGTGTGGGCTGTGGCTGCAATTGCTCCCAAAAATGTATCCACTGAGACGTGGACACATTTGAGTCGACCAAAGTCGGGAAGATGTGTAACATCAGTCTGCCAAAGTTTGAGCGCCTGCAAGCCACGAGGGTTGACTCCCCCCGGCTGTGGAGGGCCCGCACACTGGCACTCAGGGCATGCAGTGACAATTTGGCGTGCTTGCATAAGTGGTAAATGAAACATTCTAGCCAAGGCCTTAGCGTTCTGATGATAAAAGTTATGTGAACGCCTCGCTTGCTCAAATTTCCCCGGGACAACAACAGCCCCTGCAACCGAATCAGCCAACCGGTTTCCCTCAACCAGGGGCCCCGGCAATGCAGTATGAGATCTGATATGTAATATAAAAAAAGAGTGGATCCTTCGATGAATGCATTCTCTGAGGGTTTTAAACAGAGCAAAAAGCTGGGCATTATTTACATCTTTCAAATAAGCAAACTCTATGCGGGACACTACCCCTGCAACATATGCAGAATCAGTCATGATGTTGACGGGGCATTGCCATTTTTCAAACACTCGTACCACTGCCGCCAACTCCACGATTTGTGGTGAACCGTCTTGTTTCCGGATATCAGATTGCCATTGATCGTGGTCGTCTTTCCAGACAAGGACAGACTTACCCGTGCGTCCGGACCCATCTGTGAAGACTGTTAGAGCGTCCAAAGGGGTCACGCTACATTTCGGCAATTGCTGCAGTGGTAGCGGGGACTGCAGCCATTTATGACTGGGAGGGTGAATAGAAATCGCTCCTGTAAAACCTTCCATAGCCATTTGAAAAGGTACAGACATTTGCATCAACCAAGTTAGCATAGGCATCACGACAGGAATGTAAATGGTATGCGGCTCTTTTCCGCACAGTGCTATCAACTGTTGCCTCCCTCTCATGACCAGGGATGCAAACATTTCTGCTCTAGTGGTGATGGTTTTTCCAAATTGATGGGGAAGAAACACCCATTCTATGACCAACAACTGTTCGCCGCTGGGTGTTGGCTTCCATTGAAACAACAAACCATATGGTTGGAAGTCAGTGTTCACTATTGCTAACTGAAAAGGAAGCTCTGGATCACAGCGCTGTGCTTGCCGAGCCGATATCATTGTAGCAATCCGCTGCAACACTTGCTGAGCCTCGGGGGTTAACGTTCGTTGAGACCCCAACGCAGGATCACCTTTTAGCAAATTAAACAGAGGTCTCAACAGCTCGTTGTTGATTCCCAACAGAGGCCTTACCCAATTGATAGTGCCCAATAATTTGTGCAAATCAGTCAGGGTGTGGACCTGACTACTGATCTTGAGCCCTTGCGGTATCACAGTTTGCTCAGTAATGTGCTACCCTAGATATTTCCAGGGAGCGGTCTGCTGCACCTTTTCTGGGGCAACTATCAAGCCGTTACGCTGGAGGCTCGTTACGACAACCTCCATGGCCCCTCGTATCATGGCCTCAGAGGGGGTTGCTACAAGGATATCATCCATATAATGATAAATTACGACTTCAGGCAATTGGGCGCGGGCTGGACTAAGGGCCTGAGCCACGAACCACTGACATTTGGTGGGACTATTTTTCATGCCTTGTGGGAGCACCGTCCAATGGTAGTACCGTTGACTCAGCTGGGCTACATTGGTCGCGGGTACAGTAAAAGCAAACCGCGGCGCATCATCTGGGTGTAGTGGAATGGTAAAAAAACAGTCCTTAAGGTCTATTATAGTGATGTGCCAGTTCATAGGTATCACGGTTGGTGAAGGGAGACCTGGCTGTAGAGCTCCCATGTCCTCTATAGCCTCATTTATACGTCTTAGATCGTGAAGGAGCCTCCACTTTCCTGATTTCTTCTGGATGACAAAAACTGGTGAGTTCCATGGGCTCGTGGATGGCACAATGTGCCCAGCGCGCAGCTGCTCAGCAACAAGGTCCTGCAAGTGATGCAGCTTATCCGTGGGGAGGGGCCACTGATCCACCCATATAGGCTTTTCACAGGACCATTGCAACTTCAGGGTGTGCTGCCGATCAGTAGCCCCTAGGATAAATTTGTCCCCAGCATGATTCCCCATTGTGACAAACAGTCTCGTCCCCACAGTGTGAGAGGAACCGGAAGAACGAACAGTCGGACATTGGCCCGCCGACCCTCCGGTCCCTCGATTTGAATTAATTGAACACTCTGCAGTGGTGCTGTTTGCCCTCCGATACCTGTAAGGGCAATCGGGACCTGTTTTGTCGGCCATTGAGCTGGCCAGCGTGACTGCGCAATGACTGTCATGTCAGCTCCGGTATCAAGAAGGCCGCTGATGTGCACAGACTGCTGAGGGCCACCGCCTGACAGGCAGCAAGGCAGTTGCGGTCGCCCCGCAGCGACAGGCTGCGCCCACCACAGTTGTGGCGTGCCGGTGGAACCAAAACCTTCACTCCCCCGTTCCTGAGGCTCCGCCGCAGGAGGGGCATCTCGAAAGTAGACGAGCTGTGCTATTCGTGATCCTGCCGGCACGTAACAGGGCGGAGTAGGCGTCCACAACATGATTTTAATTTCTCCCGTATAGTCTGCATCGATAACCCCAGGGAGAACGAACAAGCCCTGTAACGTAGCAGATGAACGTCCCAGTAAGAGTGCGCTGTAACCGCCACCTAGCGGCCCCCACACTCCGGTGGGCACCGCTTGAACAGCCGTAGAAGTCAGGTTCACTGGGTGGGAGGGGGCCAAGTCCACGCCGGCACTTCCCCATGTTCGGGCGGATAATTCGGAGGCACGGATGCCAGCGGGGGGCTGGGGGCAGTTTCCATCATCGCATGGGGGGCTACTTGTATCATCGCGCAGCCCCTCCCCGCGCTCCTGCAAACGTTTCCCTGAATAGGCTGACCGTCTTTATCATACCGCGACCGGCATTGATTCGTAACGTGCCGGCCCTTCCTACATTTTGGACACGTTCCCAGTTGTGAGTCAGCCAGTTCCCACCTCCGCCTGCCTGCCTGCGGGCACTGTCTCTTAAAGTGACCGGGACGGCCACAGGTGAAGCACGTCTGTTGACTAAACTTAGAGTTTGCAAAAGCAGCAGCCATCACCACAGCCTGGTGCTCCGTGGTCCCCACACGGTTGCATTCCTCTATCATTTCAACTACCGTAGGGTTTTTTAACGGACGGAGCACCTTCTGGCAATCTGCGTTAGCATTTTCAATTGCCAATTTTTGTAATAATATTTTCCGCGCTTCCTCATTCTCTACTTGTTTGTCCAAAGCATCTTTTAATGTCTCGATAAATTTTATATACGGTTCCTGCGGTCCCTGCCTAATATTAGTAAACAAGCGTTGGGGCTTCCCTACATCGGGGACCTTCATAAATGCTAGGTAGGCAAGATTCTTTGAATCGTTTAGGGCTTCCATTGGGAGTTGTGCCTGGACATGGGCAGTGGCATATCGATCCTCTCCTACCAATGCGTCAACTCCCAAGAATCTCACTGGATCTGTCGTGGGACGCTCCAAATATTCCAGGGCTTTTGCCTCACAGAGTCGCCGCCACTCCCCATTCCAGAGCATAAACTGAGCAGAGGAGAGCAACAATTGCGCCAGCGTTTTACAATCGAGCGGACATAACGTATAACTCCTCATGACCGACCCTAGCGTGTTCGCAGAGTAAGGGGCACTGAGGTCAAATTCAATCACTCCCCTTCTCAACTCCTTCACTACTTGGAAACTCAGAACCTCCCACCGGGGCCTTTGATGAGCTTCATAAATCACCGGGAACACCCGGACCTCACGGAGCTTAGCCGCGAGGTCAGAGTCCCCTTCTTTCTCTGCCTCCTTTTGAATCCCCTTCCACACATCATGCAGATGCGGGGGATATAAATCCAGCTCTTTCTCTGGGTCGACCGGTCCCGGATCAAACGGATTGGGATCATCACTGCGGTCCCGGATCAAATGGATTGGGATCATCACTGCCGCTACCCTGCTCCCCCCAGGCAGCCACCGCTCCAGCCTCAGTGGCCGGGGGCGCAGAAGGCTCTTTGGCCACAGATGCACTCCCTCCTGAGTTTTCACCTCTCAGCTTGTCTTTAGCACTGACATGCTTTTTTAGGGTCTCATTCAGAATCCTCCAAGGCGCTAGCAGTCCCGCAGCCACCGAGTCCGAACGAGTGGCAGCATCCCAAAGCTGGGTGCCTGCTTCATTCCAAATTTTTGGATCATAAATGTTAGTAGAATCGACTCCCTTAACAGTGGTTGTCACCCACTTCAGGAGTCGTCTCAAGTCCCCATTATCCATGGTTACTTGATATTTTTTCAGGATCAATTCCATGGTCCTGCAAACAGTTTTTTCCTCCTTTGTCATGTTTAAACCCATGACTACTGCCCCCCGCTGCTGACCTCTGTTCTGCAGAGACAATTCGACGTCACTATCCTGTTTCCTTTCAACAGCTTTTCTCCCGTTTCCTTTCAATGGCTTTCTTCCTGTCTCTTTTCAAAGGCTTTTGTTCCTGTTTCTTTTCAACAGCTTCTATCCCGTTTCCTTCCAACGGCTTTTTTCCTGTTTCTTTTCAACGGCTTTGGCAGTTCAGCGGGGCTCGCCACCGGATATTTCTATTTCCTTTCTTCAAGACCTTCTTCCTTCAGATTTTCCTCTTTCAAGTCCCTGTTTGGGCGCCATTTGTGGCGAATAAGGACACGGACTCCGTGTGAGAAGGCACGAAGACGAAGACGAAAATCCTCTATTATACAGCACAAGCGCCTTTTTATACCTCACATTATGCCACGTATGCACTTCAAAGAATTCCCTAGTACATCCCCTAAGCAAAGGTCATCTCGACACTCTTCCGCTAATTTCCTTATCTTTGTCACGCCCTCAGAACCGTTAACTGCCACCTCTTATCTCCCTTTTTCCCACGGCTTCTTTCACTTTCCACCTTCCCATGGCTTCTTATTTACCAACGCTTGTACTATCAGACATTGATTCCTCCACACCTGGTCTCTCGGAGGACCCTTCTGTTGTGGGGTTGCTGAGGGTTAAAGAACAGCAGGTACCAATCGCTACCACAACAGTGCACCGGCGACAATATCATACCAACCGAGACTCCCTGCTTCCCATCCATAAGCTGATTCGTCGACTGGAGAGCCAAGGAGTGATCAGCAAGACTCGCTCACCCTTTAACAGTCCCATATGGCCAGTGCGAAAGTCTAACGGAGAGTGGAGACTAACAGTAGACTACCGTGGCCTGAACGAAGTCACACCACTGAGTGCTGCCGTGCCGGACATGCTGGAACTCTAATACGAACTGGTGACAAAGGTAGCCAAGTGGTACGCCACAATTGATATCGCTAATGCGTTCTTCTCAGTCCCTTTGGCGGCAGAGTGCAGGCCACCGTTTCCTTTGACTTGGAGGGGCGTCCAGTACACCTGGTACCGACTGACCCAGGGGTGGAAACACAGCCCTGCCATTTGCCATGGACTGATCCACACCGCACTGGAACAGGGTGAGGCTCCAGAACACCTGCAATACATTGATGACATCATTGTATGAGGCAACACAGCAGAAGAAGTTTTTGAGAAAGGGGAGAGAATAGTCCAAATCCTTCTGAAGGCCGGTTTTGCCATAAAACAAAGTAAGGTCAAGGGACCTGCACAGGAGATCCAGTTTTTAGGAATAAAATGGCAAGATGGACGTCGTCAGATCCCAATGGATGTGATCAACAAAATAACAGCCATGTCCCCACCAACTAGCAAAAAGGAAACACAAGCCTTCTTAGGCATTGTGGGCTTTTGGAGAATGCATATTCCAGATTACAGCCTGATTGTAAGCCCTCTCTATCAAGTGACCAGGAAGAAGAACAATTTCAAATGGGGCCCTGAGCAACAACAAGCCTTTGAACAAATTAAACAGGAGATAGTTCATGCAGTAGCCCTTGGGCCAGTCCGGGCAGGACAAGATGTGAAGAATGTGCTCTACACCGCAGCCGGGGAGAATAGCCCTACCTGGAGCCTCTGGCAGAAAGCACCAGGGGAGACTCGAGGTCGACCCTTAGGGTTTTGGAGTCAGGGATACAGAGGATCCAAGGCCCGCTATACTCCAACTGAGAAGGAGATATTGGCAGCATATGAAGGGGTTCAAGCTGCTTCGGAAGTGGTTGGTACTGAAGCACAGCTCCCGCTGGCACCCCGACTGCCGGTGCTAGGCTGGATGTTCAAAGGGAGGGTCCCCTCTACACATCATGCAACCGATGCTACGTGGAGTAAGAGGGTCGCACTGATCACACAATGGGCCCGAATAGGAAATCCCAGTCGCCCAGGAATCTTGGAAGTGATCACGAACTGGCCAGAAGGCAAATTGTGCAGAGGTGAAAGCCATCCAGCTGGCCTTGGATATTGCTGAAGAAGAAAAATGGCCAGTACTTTATCTCGATACTGGCTCATGGATGGTGGCAAATGCCCTGTGGGGGTGGTTGCAGCAGTGGAAGCAGAACAACTGGCAGCACAGAGGTAAACCCATCTGGGCTGCCGCATTGTGGCAAGATATTGCTGCCCGGGTAGAGAACCTGGCTGTAAAAGTACGTCACGTAGATGCTCACGTACCCAAGAGTCGGGCCACTGAAGAACATCAAAACAACCAGCAGGGGGGCCAGGCTGCTAAGATTGAAGTGGCTCAGGTGGATCTGGACTGGCAACATAAGGGTGAACTGTTTATAGCTTGGTGGGCCCATGACACCTCAGGCCATCAAGGAAGAGATGCAACATATAGATGGGCTCGTGATCGAGGGGTGGCCTTGACCATGGACGCTATTGCACAGGTTATCCATGAATGTGAAACATGCACTGCAATCAAGCAAGCCAAGCGAGTAAAGCCTCTCTGGTATGGGGGACGATGGCTGAAATAAAAATATGGGGAGGCCTGACAGATTGATTATATCACACTCCCACAAACCCGACAAGGCAAGCGCTATGTGCTCACCATGGTGGAAGCAACCACAGGATGGCTGGAAACATATCCTGTGCCCCATGCCACCGCCAGGAACACCATCCTGGGCCTTGAAAAGCAAGTCTTATGGCGACATGGCACCCCAGAAAGAATTGAGTCAGACAACGGGACTCATTTCTGAAACACCCTCATAGGTACCTGGGCCAAAGAGCATGGCATTGAGTGGGTCTATCACATCCCCTACCATGCACCAGCCTCTGGGAAATCGAACAATACAACGGACTGTTAAAGACTACACTGAGAGCAATGGGTGGTGGGACATTCAAGCATTGGGATACACATTTAGCAAAAGCCACCTGGTTAGTCAACACCAGAGGATATGTTAATCGAGCTGGCCCTGCCCAATCAAAACCCTTACGTACTGTGGAGGGGGATAAAGTCCCTGTCGTGCATATGAGAAATATGCTGGGGAAGACAGTCTGGGTTACTCCTGCCTCGGGCAAGGGAAAACCCATCCGTGGGATTGCTTTTGCTCAGGGACCTGGGTGCACTTGGTGGGTAATGCGGAAGGATGGGGAAGTCCAATGTGTACCTCAAGGGGATTTGATTTTGGGTGAAAATAGCCAATGAACTGAATCGTATGATGTTAAATGTTATATGATATTGTATATCATTATTTCTATGGTTGCTATCAATGGTATAGCATTAAAAATCACCCAGATTAATGAAGAATGAACTCCGATGAAACTAAGCAAAGTGCAACGATGATAGAACCTGACGAGCGCAGCAATAATGGAATCAGACCTGGCTTCGGGATGCAACAATCCAACACCACACACCATCTCTCCGGCCCTGAAAGACTGTTATGACAGATGGAGCCCAAAGTCATGGACTAAATGAACTCAATGGACATTTTAGAGGGATGGCCCATAGACTAAGGGAATGATATCTGTGTGTGTATATATATATAAAGACAAGATAGGTGGTGGTGATTAATTGGAATGTATTAGAAACTGTAAAACCTAAGCATGACGTAAATGGTATAGAATAAGGGGTGGATACTGTCCTGGTTTCGGCTGGGATAGGGTTAAATTTCTTCCTAGTGCTGTGTTTTGGATTTAGTATGAGAAGAATGTTGATAACACACTGATGTTTTCAGTTGTTGCTAAGTACCCTGCTCGTCAAGGACATTCCCTTTTCTGTTTTATTAAACTGTCTTTATCTCAACCCACGAGTTTTTCACACTCTTACCCTTCTGATTCTCTCCCTGTCCCACTGTGAGGCAGGGAGTGAGCGAGCGGCTGCATGGTATTTGGCTGCCTGTCAGGTTAAACCACGACTGCACATTTTTGGGGCAGATTACTAAAGTTTTCCACTCTGCTTTAGAGTGTGTTAGTATAGACTAGTTAGCAATGCCATCGTATCACTGCCAACTGTGTAGAGAAATATTTTCTTTCATCTGCTTTAAACTGATCTTCGTCTAGTGCTCCCTGGTTTTAGCGTTATGGGATTTAGTGAATAACAGTTCTGAAATCAACTTATTACTGCCTGCACAATTTTGTAAATGACGTTGCTCCTTTCCATGGCTGGAAAGTAAACATCCTGAAGCAATACTGGAGATTTCCGTTCCCTTTGTTGCTTAGGGGAGCTGGAAGTCACAGATTCCACTGCTCTTTTAAGAGAGTAGTGCGTGTATTAGACCCAGCTTTTGATGATGAGTGGTATTTTCAGAAGGTTAGCTGCTGAGCTTCTCACAGGTACTATCCACAATTAACAGCTGTGCCTAAGGGATAGGAATTAACTACTTTCCTAGCTTACGTGCTTCTGAAAATACTGCCAGGTACACACCTGCAATTTTTAGCAGCTATTGATGGGTACATGTGATACAGCCCCCCATTCAGTCAGACTGGCAGCATTTGATGCCTAAATCTAGATCAGGAATGTAGCAGTATTAGAGGACTGCAGCATCAGAAAGCAAGTCTTGCTGGCTGGGGAGGGAGTGCAAGCCCTGCTAGGGAGGGAGCAAACCCTTGTGCTGACGTCAGCTGCCGGAGCAGCTCAGCACCCCACAGGTCTGCCAGGAAGCCCTCATCACAAAGCAAGCTCTCTGCTCCCAGCACAAATTCCTGTGTCTGAGCAGAAAGGGCAGCACTGCTCTACCCCAGCAGAGGATGCATTTCACCTTACTCCTGAGGAGCTTGACTAGTCCAGATGCAGTCAGAGTTCCCTCTGAAGGGAGCCAGGCTTAAACTCTCCCTACCAAAGACTCAGCTCTGACTTTCATGAGCTGAAAAGCTTTTGGTTGGTTAGAACTGAGCCAGCTGCAGTTGGCTCTAATCAGCTTTGGCTGCCTGATGTCAATCAGTGAGTTACCAAATAAAGAGCATTACTCAGATTTCCTTACTTTGCCTATAGGCCACACACAATTAAAACTGATGAGTTTTTATTCCATATCAGGGAAAACCAGGCCCCTAATTCTATGTTTCAGTGACAATTACATAGTGTGTCAAGGATGTCCCATCTAAAGAAACACATGATCCACAGATTGCTTTCTTGGAAGCTCCTCTTAGTTATGATTCAGGCAGCCATTCCTGCAGGGCAATAAAATTGAGTTTTTCCTTCTGTAACTATTCCAAGTAGGATTTGAGATTGCTCACTCTCTCACTGCTGGATTTTGTAATCTCTGCCTAGTCACTTACCATTTCATCAGCTCCAGAAGGCAGAAACAAAACCAAATAATTTGTCCTCCTCTCATTCTAGTGTCTGAAGCAGCACAGCATCTCGTAAGACTGCAGCAGGCAGGGAAAGGCTCATCGTGATCACCTCTGTTGCTTGTCTCAGCAAGCACCTGCCTTCTCACCACAGCCCTAAATATTCTGATAGTCAGGAGATAAATTGTCTCCTGGTAAGACTCCTTTAGAAAAGTCCAACAGACAGAAACCTGGCAGTGGGATGAAGGATTAAGTGCTGCAGTATGGTATTCATTGAAGGCTGGCCTGGCATCTGGGACACCGCTCAGAGACAGTGACAGGAGTCGCAGCCCTGAAAAAGGATGTATCTCTGGAGGCCAGGAGTGCTTGTGGAGTTGGGGAAGAAGCAACAGGGAGAGAAGACCCTTCAGTCAAAAAATCTCTCCAACGTGATCTTGAGAGGAGGGAATGAGGCACAGTTTCACGGAAAGATGCCAGAAGAATTGAAGTTTGTAAGCCAGGCGGTCAAATCTTGAGGAATTTGAACCAGCTCCACCTGAATCAGCTTTGCTAAGTTTGGTCAATAGTTCCCGAGGGAAGCGGTCAATAAGCTGCCGATTCCCAGCAGCTCCAGCTCCTCTTTATATCAGACCCCATGCACCAAGAAGGTCAGATGGGGATTTGTATGGTCATCATGAGTAAAAACAAACTACATGTGAATTTTAGACACTGGCTTTCTTCCACTCCTTGCTACCCAACAGCATGATCACTGACACCGTCCCCACAAAAAGCAGGGGCTGTGGCCAGGGGTGCATGCCGTCAGCGCCCCTCAGCACATCATCCCCTCCCTGGTGGCTGCCAGCCTTAGCCCCAAGACAGGAGGTGGTGGTGGCACGCAGAGGATGAGAGTGCTCCGCGAGCCAGCCTGTGCTGGGCTGGCAGCGGGGGTTATTACAGCCGAACACCGTCCTGCAGGCATGCTGTAGCCATCGTGCCTCAACAGGTATAACCATGACTTCCCTGAGGGTTAGCACACAGCACGAGCAAGGCCCAGGACTCCTGCTTTTCAGGCTTTCAGAGTTCAGTGATAAATTAACTCAGCTGCCTAAGGTAAACCCTAGCTCTACTGAAGTTGGTGAGAGCTTTGCCACTGAATGAACTGGGCTGAGACATCACCTAATGAATGTGTATATGTTTTGCAAGCTAAATCAATCCTCTTTTTTTCTGAGCTGAAGACTTCTGAGTGTATTTTGAAAGAGAATCATCTTTGCAGGGAGAAGGCAAGAAAGGAAAAGGAAACTTTGATATTTGTTTCATTCAGGTATCTGTGCAAATTTATAATTAACTTTTAAGAACTCCATCGCAAATAACTCAGTTGTGAAACACCATGGGAGATATATTAAGATCCAGTTCTAATATTTGCTTTCAGTGATGATTGATCTTTCTGGGTTTTTTAGCTCACTTCCACTGGGTTAGTAAAAACTTGGGAGCAAAAACATTATGGTATTGTCCTTGCATTGCAGTTATGCTCCTTTGTTAATTTTGGACTGAGTCCTACAGTGTAGCAAAATTATTGAACTTTTGGTTTTGCTTAGGTCTCTAATTCCTGTAGCTCCTCTATTACCATGTGGCAGGGCACCCTATAGGCACAATAAATAAATAATACAACACTGAGAGCTTGTCGCGAATGAGTGATTTAGATCGCTTAAAGAATCACCATCAAAGGTATTAGCAAAAAGTGGGTTTAATGGGAATTTATAAAAGTGCAACTTAAAGTTTGATGGTAAGGTTCACTCTATTACTTGCTATATGGATGAAACATACAAAGGAAAAATCGAGTTAGAGTTGAGCTAGAATGATTTATACAGAGACCGAAGATGCTAAAGGGTAAGGGGGACCCTCCCATTGAGTCACGAGGTTCAGAGAAGACCCCCTTGATTTCTAAACTGCTGATGGAGCTTAGGTGCAGCTAAATCCAATCTTAGTCTCAGACTTGGACAATGGTTTATGTCTAATGGAAGAAATACAAAGAGTAAGGAAATCCTCCCGTTAAGTCACGAGATTCAGAGTAGACCCCCTTGCTTTCTAAACTCCTAATGGAGCTTAGGTGCAGCTGGATCGACTCCTAGTCCCAGACTTGGTCAACGGTTTATGTCTAAGGGATTATATGTGTCTAGTAGCAGTCTAAGGTTCATTCACAGTTTAAGGTGGATCACAACATTTTAGCAGCACTTAATCATTGACTAATTTAACATTTACAAAGTGAGTCAATACTATATTTGCTATCAGATACCTAAATCAATTCACACACACACACGCGCACACACACACACAGAGACACAAATATATATAAATGTACAAAGGTATACCTGTTAAAAATTCCCCTCGAGTTCAGTGAAATATTCACGTCAAATGTCTCAGCATTTCTCAATGGGCAAGGGGTTGAGCCTCGAGGAGTGAAGGGTTTCAGCCCAGGTCCCATCGTCAGCTTTTGGCGAATATCGCAAACTTGAGAGTTTGCGAGCTCTGAGTGGCATCCCACTCAGAGGAAGATGCTGGTCACAGCCTGCTGAGGTCCAGGAGAGCTCAAAGGGTCTCACTTAGGACCACCGTTTATAGGTTCGCAAGATGATTTGCTTTAGTCATCAGTAAATTTTCATCCTGGCCATAATCTGGAACAGTAACAATGGTACCGTTACACTCGAGCTACGATCCAGGTAAGGAATGTTCCAAGGCTGTCAGGGGATGATGAATTATTCCCGCTCTCGTTCCCCACCTTAGCCAGGCATCAGGAGTTCCTGGTATGGTCAGTGCTGCTCCCCACCTTAGACATGCAAGAGTTCCTGGTATGGTCAAGGGACGCTCAACTGCCCAACTCATTACACAAAGGCCAAGGTCTAACAGGAATTCCTGAGATCATAGAGCGGCCCAGGGGAGGGTGAGAAATGCACTACCACAGAGCTGTAACAAATCACAAAATACATTATTAAAAAATTAAGGAATAAATATCGCCCTCTTACTTAGAGATTAATTTTATAATGTGGAATGATGAAGAGAGCTGGTGGAAAATATATGTGGACCTGGGGACATGGAGAATATACTGTAATGGGCAATTTGCTCCCCCGATTAGAAAAATAAAAAACCCCAAGTGAACGGATGTATTTGTCAAATGGAAACTGAGCTCCTCTGTTTGTTCACAGCCCAGGTTGGATGCAGTGCTTGCTTCAGCCCCTCATGTCAGAAATTACCTGGAGGGAGCAGCTGCAGGCTGTGCTGTGCAGCAAAACCCCAAAAAGACACAAGCTGGCACCCAAAGCTTACTCTTTATGTCTTAAACTGCGTGGCAGGATGCAAGAAGAGGTTTAGGAAATGAGGAGTAGGCGATTCCCTCCCTGGGTCACTGAGACATCTCTCAGTGATGCTCCTCAAACTGTGGGAGAAGGTCCCTGGGCAAGATGCTGACCTGCCCCATGGACCTGGCATGGGTCTCTGGCCCCACTACCCCACTGCAGCCTGGGCAGAGGTTTGGCTGCCACAGGGCACAGGAGGAGCAAGCGAACCTAACTCGAACAGCCTCATACAGGGCCATTTGGGTTAGGTTCGCTTGCTCCTCCTGTACCCTGCGGCAATCAAACCTCTGCCTGGGTTGCAGCAAAGAGGTGGGAATGTGGGGTACTGCTGAACAGCCAACAAGTCTTTCTTGTTTCTCGATGGAAGGAGGGAGCCGTATGCCCAGCACTTCATTAAAAGGCTTGCAGCTCCAGTCAAGCCTGAGTCTCATTAACGATGCCCTTTTCTCCTTGTCTCAAACCCCTTTTTACCCTTCCCCATGAACAGGAGGAGAAGAGGCACGCAGAGAGCTGGCAATTCACTTCCATGCAGTGCAAGGACCTGCGATGGGGCCTCATTTTGCTCGATGCAGCACTCCTCGCCATGTGCACGCTTTTCCTAGAGTACAGCGACCCCGCTGCACTTGCAGAGCCATGCAAAATCACAGAATCATAGAATCATTAAGGTTGGAAAAGACCTCTAAGAGCATCGAGTCCAACCATCAACTCAACACCACCATACCCACTACACCATGTCCCTTAGCGCCTCATCTACACGTCTTTTAAATACTTCCAGGGATGGTGACTCAACCACTTCCCTGGGCAGCCTGTTCCAAGGCCTGACCACTCTTTCAGTAAAGAAATTTCTCCTAATGTCCAGCCTAAACCTCCCTTGGCGCAACTTGAGGCCATTTCCTCTCGTCCTATCGCTAGTTACTTGGGAAAAGAGACCGACACCCACCTCGCTACAACCTCATCCAGGTAGTTGTAGAGCGCGATGAGGTCTCCCCTCAGCCTCCTCTTCTCCAGGCTAAACAACCCCAGTTCCCTCAGCCGCTCCTCATAAGACTTGTGCTCCAGGCCCTTCACCAGCTTCGTTGCCCTTCTCTGGACACGCTCCAGCACCTCCATGTCTTCCTTGTAGTGAGGGGCCCAAAAGTGAACACAGTATTCGAGGTGCAGCCTCACCAGTGCCGAGTACAGGGGCACGATCACCTCCCTACTCCTGCTGGCCACACTATTTCTGATACAGGCCAGGATGCCATTGGCCTTCTTGGCCACCTGGGCACACTGCCGGCTCATGTTCAGCCGGCTGTCAACCAGCACCCCCAGGTCCTTTTCCTCTGGGCAGCTTTCCAGCCACTCTCCCCCAAGCCTGTAGTGTTGCATGGGGTTGTTGTGGCCCAAGTGCAGGACCCGGCACTTGGCCTTGTTGAACCTCATACAGTTGGCCTCGGCCCATTGATCCAGCCTGTCCAGGTCCCTCTGCAGAGCCTTCCTACCCTCGAGCAGATCAACACTCCTGCCCAACTTGGTGTCGTCTGCAAACTTACTGAGGGAGCACTCGATCCCCTCGTCCAGATCATTGATAAAGATATTGAACAGGACCGGCCCCAGTACTGAGCCCTGGGGAACACCGCTCGTGACCGGCCGCCAACTGGATTTAACTCCATTCACCACAACTCTCTGGGCTCGGCTGTCCAGCCAGTTTTTTACCCAGCAAAGAGTACACCTGTCTAAGCCGTGAGCTGCCAGCTTCTCTAGGAGAATGCTGTGG
Organism: Calonectris borealis; assembly: GCF_964195595.1. Classification (NCBI taxonomy): domain Eukaryota; kingdom Metazoa; phylum Chordata; class Aves; order Procellariiformes; family Procellariidae; genus Calonectris; species Calonectris borealis. Next base: position 15,863,560 of record NC_134351.1, read on the forward strand.
GAGACAGTGTCAAAGGCTTTACTGAAGTCCAGGTAGACCACATCCACAGCCTTTCCCTCATCCACTAGGCAGGTCACCTGGTCATAGACGGAGATCAGGTTGGTCAAGCAGGACCTGCCTTCCATGAACTCGTGCTGGCTGGGCCTGATCCCCTGGTTGTCCCGCACATGGCTCGTGAGCGTCCCTGTCTTCCAGCTCAGGGGGCTGAATACCCTGAGGATAACTGCTCTGACTATTAAAGACTGAGGCAAAGAAGACGTTAAGTACCTCAGCCTTATCCTCCTCCTTGGTGGCAACGATCCCCCCCCGCCCGCATCCAATAAAGGATGGAGATTCTCCTTGGCTCTCCTTTTGTCATTAATATACTTGTAAAAACATTTTTTGTTGTCTCTCACGACAGTGGCCAGGTTGAGTTCTAGCTGGGCTTTTGCCTTTCTAATTTCCTCTCTGCACGACCTAACGAGATCCCTGTACTCTTCTTGAGTTGCCTGCCCCTTCTTCCAAAGGTGGTAAACTCTCCTTTTTTTCCTGAGTCCCAGCCAGAGCTCCCCGTTCAGCCAGGCCGGTCGTCTTCCCCGCCCGTTCTTCTTGCGGCACATGGGGACAGCCTGCTCCTGCGCCTTTAAGACTTCCTTCCTGAAGAACGTCCAGCCTTCCTGGACCCCTTTGCCCTTCAGGACTGTCTCCCAAGGGACCCTCTCGACCAGTGTCCTGAGCAGGCCAAAGTCCGCCCGCCGGAAGTCCATGGTAGCAGTTTTGCTGGCCCCCCTCCTTACTTCACCAAGTATCGAGAAGTCTACCATTTCATGGTCGCTAAGCCCAAGACGGCCTCCGACCACCACATCTCCCACCAGTCCTTCTCTGTTTGTAAACAGCAGGTCAAGCGAGGCACCTCCCCTGGTAGGCTCGCTTACCAGCTGTGCCAGGAAGTTATCTTCCACACACTCCAGGAACCTCCTCGACTGTTTCCTCTCTGCCGTGTGGTATTTCCAGCAGACGTCCGGAAAGTTGAAGTCCCCCACGAGAACAAGGGCTAGCGACTGGGAGACTTCTGCCAGCCTCTGGTAGAATATTTCGTCTGCCTCCTCGTCCTGGTTAGGTGGTCTATAACAGACTCCCAGCAGGATATCTGCCTTGTTGGCCTTCCCCCTCATCCTTACCCAGAAGCACTCGACCTCGTCATCACTACCATTGAGCTCTAGACAGTCAAAGCACTCCCTAACATACAGGGCTACCCCGCCGCCTCTCCTTCCTCACCTGTCCCTTCTGAAGAGCTGAACTCCATCCGTCGCCAGCAGGCCCGGTGCCGTGTAAACCTCCCCATGGTCAAAGAAGCCAAAATTCTGCCGATGGCACCAGCCCCTAAGCCACGTGTTGATCCAATGAGTTTTCCTGTTCCCTTCAGTATTCCTCCCTGCCACTGAAGGGATCGAGGAAAACACTACCTGTGCTCCCGATCCTTCCACCAGTCGCCCCAGTGCCCTGAAGTCCCTCTTGATCGCTTCGGGACTTCTCTCTGCAACCTCCTCACTGCCAGTCTGTATAACCAATAGCAGGTAGTAATCGGAGGGCTGTACCAGACTAGGGAGCTTCCTAGTAATGTCCTTCACCCGGGCCCCAGGGAGGCAGCAGACTTCCCTGTGGGATGGGTCTGGCCAGCATATTGGGCCCTCCGTCCCCCTCAGAAGGGAATCACCTACGACAATTACCCTCCTTTTTTTCTTAGCAGAGGCAGTCGTAATGCATGGGGCTGACTGCCTCGCCTCAGGCAACCCCCTGGATGGGCCTTCATCTACATCCTCATTTGCCTGGCCCTCAAGTTCCAGGGCCCCATATCTGTTGTGTAAGGGCAACTGGGAAGGTTAAGGTGAGGGAGGCCGGGCGGGGATTCGCCTGGCGCCCCGAGCAGGGACCTGTGTCCATTCCCCCCCATCTCCTGAGTCCCCTCCTTCTGCCTGGCGGCAAGAGGGCAGGGGATCCTCTGCTTCTTGTGGAGCCTCCATGTGCTGCCCTTGCCTCAGGGATGGTAGGGTGTGGCTCCACCAATCTATCTCCCTCTCACACTCCCTGATGCTCCTTAACCTCTCCACTTCCTCCTTCAGCTCTGCCACCAGGCTGAGCAGATCATCCACCTGGTCACACCACACATAGGCATTGTCTCTGCTGCCCTCCTGTACAAGGGACAGCTTCAGGCACTCCCTGCAGCCAGAGACCTGGACAGATGTATGTTTGCGTGGGGGCTCCGTCTGGGTCGCCACGTTTCTTCTGGCGATGGCTTTCGGCCGAGTGGATACCATAGCTAGGTTCTCTTCTGGGAGGGCGATGACCACCAGTTGAGCTAGCCTCTAGAGCGGGGGAGGGGGGTGCGCCCTGCCCACATGAACTGCCGCGCCGCACCCCGGGTCGCTCGCGCTCCCTGGGGGCTGCTCTTGTATCTGAGGGGGTTTGGCCGCCGCCCCTCCTGTCCCCGCCCAACGCTGAGTCAGAGCTGCCGCTCGTCAGGAGCTCGCTCCTCCGGCTCGGGGGAGCGGGGGGGCTGGGGCACCCTCTCGCTCCCTGCGCTTTTGCCTTCGCGCTTTTTGCCGCGGTTTTGCCGCTTTAGGAAGGGTCCCCGGGCGCGATCCTCCGCTCCGGAGCCCTTCGCCTCGGTGGCTTCGAATGAAATCGTTTCGAGTGCAGCTGCTTTCCATAGCTGAATATTAAGAAGTAACACTAATACCTTACTTTTACGCTTTTTTTGTCAGTAGACCTGCTTTCTATGTCATTTTACCCACCCATTATCTCTGACCCCTTCCAGTCCTGAAAACCTTCCAGGGAGGGATTCCCCAGCCTCCCTGGATAACCTGCTCCCTCATTGCACTCTTCACCTAGCAAAGAAATTTTTCTAATGTCCACTCTGACCTTCCCAAGGTGCAGTTTGTAGCCATTGCCCCTTTCTGTATCATCTTCCACTTCTAGGAAGAGTTTGGCTCTGTCATCTTTGTAAGTCCCCTTTAGGTAGTCGTAGGTGCTTATTAGATCATCCCTTTTCCTCCTTTTCATGCGATTGAACACCAGCTCCCCAAGCCTCTCCTTGGTGATCATGTCCATCCTGGTAGTCTTCCCCTGGACCACATTTCCAAATTCCTCCTGAGCCAGGCTATATCCTGGGTGCGACCTCACCAGCGCTGAGTAGAGGGGAATAAAAACGTCCCTTGATCAAAGGTATTGCTCCTTCTAATGCAGCTCAGTGTGCAGCTGGCCTTGTTCACAGTGAGCATGCCTGGCTGGCTCAGCCTGCAGCCCACTGCAAGCCCTGGGTCCTCTTCAGCAGGGTGGTGACTCAGCCTGTCACTCCCCAGCCGTGCCATACCTCGGGTTGTCCTGCCCAGGGGCCAAACCCTGCGCTTCTCCTGGCTGAGCCTCATGAGGCGGCTGCCGGCTTGAACCTCTGGTGTCTTCTGGACTGACACCCTCAGGTGTCTGAACTTCAAGGTGCTTCTGGACTGAAATGCTGCTATTCCCTGCATAGGTCACTCTTCCTCATTTAGTGTCATATGCAAATTTGCGGCGGGGTGGGGGGCTTTCTGTGTGACCATCCAGGCCATTGATGAACATATTGAACAGCTTCAGCCCAGTATCACAGAAACTAGACCCTTCTCGTGCCTGGGCTTTGAGAGGCCACATTTCACCCTATTACCCACATCAGAGGGTGCAGAACAGCAGCACAGCCTCATCATCCCTGCCAGGACAGTGCCCAGTTTTACCAAACACAGCCCTCTATTTCCCTGTTCCCCTCCTGCTCCTACCCAGCTCTCACCCTCTGCACAGTCTTTCTCATTGTGAGCCAAGGTTGGGTTTTGCATCCAGCCTTACTGAGTTGTCTGCTGAGACTGCCATGAAAACAGTGTAGTGTGATGGTGGTGGTGCTCTTCTGTGAGAGGGACTTACATCCCGAGAAAAAGACTGACACTATTTGCCCCTAGATGGTAAGGGTTACTGAGCTGCTTTGTCTGTCCATTCAAAAGACAGAAATTACCTCTTAAATAAAACTATTAGTGACTTGTACCTCTGTTTGGTCTTCATGTCAAAGTTGGTCTCTTCAGTCTACAATATGAAGTAGTGCCAAGTTGTAATGCACATACATTGAAATGGGGGACAGTGATGTGGAGGACCATTCAGCCAACCCAGCAGACCTCCTATTCATTCTGCAATATGATTATGAGCTGGAAAACACTGACAGATAAATACCTTAAAGTAGAGCTGCCTGCAGGCTATTTCTGTTCTGCAGTTCGTACAGACAGGCCTGAGCAAGCTTTAGAATAGCCAGCTTGGCTATTGCAAACATTGCAGTTGTAGGCAGATGCAGCTTGACACAGATTAATGCCACAGATATTCCCTCATCTCCTGCGTGGGTCTTGCAAGCCACACCAACTCCTCCACTGCCCCAGCTACACTGCCGGCAGTGCCTTGAGCAAAGCTGGCTGGGGGCTCCGTGGCTGCACAGTGTGGAGGTGCCTCCTGCTTCTAAAGTGGAAGGATATAGTGTCCCAGCAATGCAATTCAGCTTCCATTTTTGCCTAGGAGCGTACTCTGTAGAGGTGGCCATGAGGCAGCAACTTGGGCTGTGGGAGATATGAACAACCACCACTATTGACCTGATATGGCTCATTGAAGATGTGGATGGCTGGTCTGCACAGCTCCTTCCCTCCTTTTTGCAGTTCCTTTCTTATCCTTTCTTGCCCTTTCTTGCAAATATCCCTGCTGTGAAGCTACATTTCTTCCTGATGCCATAGACATTTTTAACGTCGCTTATGCATACTAGTTTTTTGTATTATTTACCTAGGAAGCAGAAGGATTAAAGGGACCGCTTTATTTACTGTTACCCAAATGCTCTACATCAGCAACAGCATCTTTATATAGTCATACAGCTACCATTTAACTGCTTACAGACATGGAGTTCCTATACTCGCTAGAATTGGGGCGTATTTTATAAGACAACTGCCGCTGACAGGACACCAATCCTGGCAAGCCTTATGGTAACACATTATAGCAAAAATTCATCACAAATGTCCCTTTGTTATGAACTCATTTTGCTTTGAACTCAGTGTGTCACAACACTGAAACAGACAGTGCAATACATGCTTCTTGGGAGCTGTGATGTGACGTTTAATTTCCCCTCTTCTGTTTTCACCCTCCCATTGTCCTACAGGGAAACACTCATCCATCAGCATCTGAAAGGATGGCCATAGTTATTTTTGATGTTGCAAAAGAACAGAAGAGAACATATTGCCCTTTGTGATGTGAATAATAACTAGATAAGATATCTGAAGGGTATTTATTCAACACATGAATTGAATTTCAGGGCTTCAAAAATAAACATCAGTGGAAGTTTAAAAATATACTTTCCCAAGTGCTATTTTTACAGGGTTTTTATTTGCTGAAATACCTTTGTTTTTACAAGAGATGACATTTAGCTGTGATGGGAATATATTATATACTCCTTAATAGGTTATTCTAAAATTAATTAACTGCTTAGATATAAGGCATTTATTTAAGGGGCGGTCATGAAGGACCAGGCTCTCTTAGGGCAGCGTGTCTGCTTCATCTCAACAACGTAAGAGCAGGGTCAGGACAAAACTCCACACAGCGGGAGCCTGCAGCCCACAACAGCCAAGGGCAGAGGTTGCCATTGCAGGAGCTGTGCTGGCATGTCCCGCCAGCTTTCAGCTGCACATGCTTTAGGGTCTTGGCGGCAGCATACTGTGAGCTGCCTGGATTAACCACCCCAGTGAGCATCTGCCCGGGGCATGGGGGATCTGTACATGCCATAAATGCCACCAACTCACCCCATCCTGATGCAGTGGGGAGGAAGGGGCATGACTGGTGGAGAGGAAGACCTGTGCCCTCTCCCAGTCCCTGCTGTGGTCCCAGGCTGACGGGGCTGACCGGCGTGGGGAGGCCAGGTCAGGACCGTGGCAGGGGTGCGGAGGTGTAAGGAAGGACAGACCTGTTCACACCCTGACTTCTGCTCCATGAGTCATCTCCACCCCAGGATATGGCTTCTGAACCTCACTTTTCCACTGCAGGCACACTCGTGCATGGACACGGGGCTGGAAGAGATGGGCCTGGAGCAGGGACGGACACAGCTGCAGCAGCCACAGCTCTCTGGAGCAGGGGTGCAGGGATCTGGCAGCAAGGAGAGGACCCTGCCTTTTTGTGCTGGCTCCTATAACCAGTAGAGCTACTGCTGCAAAAGACTATGTGGACCAACATCAGTTTTTGAGCAGAATTCAAATTCAAGCTCATGGCTACACTAGCTAAAAGCAGCCTTTCTGCCTTTCTGCTGTTTGGGTCCTGCATCCCAGGTTGCAGCCTGAAAACTGACCTGGGCTTTGTGCACCCCTTTCCTCCCGCCTCTGCCCACCTTACCCGCTGTTCCTGCATGCCAGGGCAGCTGTCTGGCCACTTCTTGCCTTCTGCTTGCATTTGAATCCCTGGAGTCCTGTCCTCCAGCCTCGGGGTACGTACAATGCACAGAGATATCAAGGGGTCTCCCATGGCAAAACCACCACCCAGCTCTTCTCTGCCTGTTCCACACTCATTTTCCCTTTGTACGCTCACCTCCCTGTCTCACCCCGTGACTTTCCTCTCCCATGTGTCACAGCAGCAGCTCTGAAGCCAGTGGTGAAGCTGGCTGATACTCAGGTTTAAATGGCAGGACAGATCTTTTCAGCCTGGATGGGAGATGGCAGCAGCAGCAAGGACATTTGTAGGATGTAACTTTGCTCAGGGGCAGCTTGAAGATCACCTTTGTGCTTGCCTGGTCCTGCTAGCTGGGATGGAGAGCCTGGACTGGTATGAAGCAGAGAGACCGGCGAGAGGAGACAGCAGATTCTGTCCTTTGTTCTCTGTCCTGCAAGATGGTTAAATGCCAACTCTTAATTATGTTTTAGCATTTTCCCTTTTAATGTTAACGCCAGTGTTAATTAAAGAAAGACAGTGTCACTCGATTTATCTGAGCTGAGATGGCCAGTCGTTCTGGAGGTAAATAGGTACAATCATTTTCATTTTACTGGATTTGCATTCACTTACACACTGTGTTTATTTGGCCCTCTGCCTCTTAAAAATACACAAGAAAATTTTTTTGGAGGAGCCAGGCATACAGGTACCTTTCTGGACTTCTCTGTCATGGGATGACACATGAAATAATACACTAAATAATTTGATCCAGCAATTAAAAGCAAGGCATGAATTACACTAACATCTATCACGGAGAGAAAATTAATTCTCTCATAGCTACACTGGTACTGTGAATGAAGTATCACAGGTGATTATAAACCAATTGTGATGAGCCAAACAATCTCAGAAAAATGTGAGAACTTTGTAAACATGCTGACAAGCACAGATCCACCCCCCAGGTGTGGAGGGCCTGAGACCTTGCTTCATGGTTTAATCTGCAGTCACTGGGAGCATCAGCAGGGGATCCTAGAACCACTGTGTGAGCAGATTGCATCAGTATTCATCTTTATACATCACTTGCAACTTTCTGTTAGCTTTTAAGAGCCTCCTAAAATGTGATGCTGCATGGCACCAGTTAATGTTCCCTATTGCTTCTGAGGGCAATGGTGAGGAAGAACTTCTCAAGTTAGCAGGTATGAGACCTCATTTCTGAAATTTTGACCTATGTTCACACCTGACAGCTTTTATGTCAATTCTGACATTGTCTGACCAAAAAAAAAAAAAAAAGAAAAACAAATTATAGGTTTTGCCCTGGGTGATTCCAAAATTAAATTTCTTAATGGGCTGTAATACAGCAGGCTGAATTTTTTCCCTAACCTCAGAACACTGGATGGGAGAGCCCAATACCAGCCATCATGGACAGCCTGATGTTATCACAGACAGCCACATCATTGGATCCATTTCATTAACTCACAGTACAGAGAATATAAGAACTTCATTAACTGGGAAAATTTAATGGAGGGTGGTGAATGAAGAGATAATGAGGCCAAAATCATAATTCACGAACAGGTAACATTATAAAAAATTGGCCAGATCTGCTCATCTCTTGATTGATGACATGCAAACTGAGCATATGTCATAGACACACTGCTTCTAACATCTTAAAAAACTCCTTCAGCTTAAAGAGGCAAAGATCTGTTTCTGAAGCATGAAGACTGAGAACTTAACCCTATTGTCACAGGAACTTCCATGTGTATAATGGAGCAGAAACAGAGCAGCCTTCGTGGGCATGGGCTTGTCATACAATGCATGAGTCCAACAGGTCTGGCAGGAATGATATGTCAATCTTCCAGCTGTTTACACATCACTGCCATAAAAGTCTGTTTCAGAGATAGACAATAAGCACTGTTCTAGGAAAGTTGTTTTGAGATTCATTAAATCAATCCACATGTGAAGCAATGAGGATTGGTCAGACGGTCAATCTGAGTAGCCTGGTGGAGCAGATCAGATTAACCTCTCAGGGAGCACCTTGCCGGCTGTCTGATGCAGCCCATAGCGCATCTCAACACACACTACACAGAATCCACGTGTACTTCCCGTTTGTGGCTGAAGGCAGAGTGAGGGTTTCCTTCACTGCATGTGTGCCCACCCTGCTGCTGAGCATGCATGTGGCCACTTGTACTTCAGCTGACTAACTACAGAGTAAGGAATTTAGCCATTATTCACAGTCTGGCCTGTGCTGGGTGAGTTTCCTCCCTTTTTACCATTACTTTACTACTTTATTCCCATTATTTGGCCCTTCCTTGCCTAGCATCATTTTTGCAACAGAGGTGTCTTTTACCTGTCAATAGAGAGGGTGATAATTAATAAAAGTTGTTCTTGTGGACCAAGTGGCTCAGTTGGATGACAAGCTGAGAGCAGGAGCGGGCTCTGTCATCAGGTTGCAGAGTGACTCAGTATCCCCCACTATAGAACTGGGACAACAAGGTCCCCCTTTTTGGTGGAAATGCATGGGAAAGGGTTGAAGAAAATCAAGTATTCTTCTTCCAACTCATTAAAATGAAACTAGTACTTTGGAAAAAAAATTCTATGAGGAGAGCTGCCTTAATTTTCACAGGTTCGCAGAACAGGAAGTATTTGTCACCCTGAATAAGCTGTGAAAAGTATTTTTAACATGTTTAATTACAATTGGCATTCCTGCAGCACAGCAAAATGCTAGACGTGGCCAGCTCTCTGACAAGTGATTGTTACGACACTAGCAGTGTGGGAGCCCTGCGGGGGAAACTGTAAGCCAGTTTCCAGCTCTCTTTTATGATTAAGCCATCTTTAAAAGCTAAGCTATCATCTGCTCCATTTTAAATGGCTGAACATTAAGGATTTTCTTCAAAACAGCATTAAGAACAGGAATAACTTGGTTTTTACAGTCAACCCTATTGGCCTTTCACTTAGTGATAATAAGAACACCATTACCTTTGCCATAAGATGGTTATCACAGTCCAACTACAATTATAAACTGCATAGATACACATACACACACATACAAACTCTGCTTGCTCTGTTCAGGGTAAGAAGTTCTTCTTATCTTCCAAACTCTTAAATTGAGACACCGACAAAAATTTTTACTCCTTTCCCTTTATGGAATAATAGCTGTGCACACCTAGTGGGGGGTTTAAGACTGTGCTGGATTCATAAATTGTCATGGAAATAGCCCCTTTTGGGATTCTTTCCTGTACTCATTACGATTCCTGGATCTCCCTCCCAACCCCACCAGGCAAACATCAGTCACTTCAGTCTCCATATTGCCCCTTTCCTTACCACGGTGGTGTTTCCCTTGCTCCCGCAGTAAAATATGACTGACAACAGAAATTAAGAGCCATGCATTACTGTCCTGGCTGGGGGCTGTTGCCACACAGCGGGGCATGAAGCCACCCAGCCACGGACATTCCTGTGTCTTGTGGCTGGGAGCATGTGAACACGTGGGGTCCCGCCAGCCCCCTCAGCATCTCTGGTAAGAGCACCTCAGCACGTACAGTGGGATCGTCGTAACCATTGCAGACCTATCTGACACAGTGCTGCACTGTATGACAGACCCGTGCCTTGTGCCACGCTGTGCTAAAACAGAGGTGGGTGTTTGCTGTGAAATAGCTTGAAGACTGTTGCCTGGAGCTGCTCTGAGTGGAGATGCTGTGAGAGTAGAAGGAAGACGTTGGTGAACACAGCAGTTTCTTCCATGGATTCTTACCGGAGAGCTAGGAAAATAGGTACTGAACCCATAGACAAACTGACCATTTCCCCTGGGACAATCCTACCTTTTGGTGGGGTGTAAGGTCACCTGGCAGCCTATCCCAGGTAAAAGAAGATTATGGACATCCTATTTCAGTCTGCCACAAGCCACAGTGAATTTTTACCATCAAGCTGGAGTAGCTCCTGGTGCCAGGAGTACCCGCAAGGTCAGCCTGGCCCTCGTTTCCATCCCACTGCCTCTTCCCCAGGTTTTGTGTTTTCTTTACTGGCATCCATCATTACGGACTTTCTTTCCCCTTCACACAGACTTTTCTTTGTTTCAACTTTAACAAGATTGTAAAGTATTACTAAACATTGGACCAGATTCATAATTCTTTAACATTTGTTAATCCACCCTGTTTCTAAAAAGGAAACTACTAGACTACAATAACATGACCAGATCAGTATCTTTCTGGTATCTCTATAACAGTTTTTGTATCATACTTGTTTTCTACAGAAATGCAGTATGTTATTCAAATAAGACCATGCCTCACAGTTATAAGTTTGCCACTACAATTAATTAATCTTCACCATCCTCTATCCTCATTACATTTTTATTATAAGAATTAATACATTTTGCCATTTGCTATTCTGGTTACAAGTCATGAGAATGAATACATTTTGTACCACTTTGTCCTCGTTATAATTTTAAGATGTTCTCAAGAACAGATTAATTGAATGCCACTTTTTGCTCTTTAACCTGAGAAGAAAAATTAAAATAGTTATGAAACTCGAGCAGGCACTATTCTCTAGCTATTTTGTTATCGGTCTAGAGATTTTATCAAGAAGAAAAATAATAATAAAATGTATAATTCTGCTTGAGATAAAATGCGGAGGAAATGAATAAAATGGTGCAGATGACCCAGTCCTTGTGACTGTGTCAATGTCATAATCTCAAGACCTGATCAGATGCTATAATTATTGTCCTGGTTTTGGCTGGGATAGAGTTAATTTCTTCCTAGTAGCTGGTATAGTGCTGTGTTTTGGATTTAGTATGAGAATAATGTTGATAACACACTGATGTTTTTAGTTGTTGCTAAGTAGTGCTTACACTAAGTCAAGGACTTTTCAGCTTCCCATGCTCTACCAGGTGCACAAGAAGCTGGGAGGGAGCATAGCCAGGACAGCTAACCCAACTGGCCAATGGGATATTCCATACCATATGACATCATGCTCAGTATATAAGCTGGGGGGAGTTGGCCGGGGGGGGGATGACCACTGCTCAGAGACTGGCTGGGCATCGGTTGGCGGGTGGTGAGCAATTGCATCGTGCATCACTTGCTTTGTATATTCTTTTATTATTATTATTATTATTATTATTATTATTATTATTATTATTATTATTATTACTGCTGCTACTACTACTACTACGATGACGATGACGACTACTACTATTTTACTTTATTTTATTTCAATTATTAAACTGTCTTTATCTCGACCCACAAGTTTTCTCACTTTTACTCTCCCAATTCTCTCCCCCATCTCACCGGGGGGGGGGGGGGAGTAAGCGAGCGACTGTGTGGTGTTTAGTTGCTGGATAGGGTTAAACCACGACAGTCCTTTTTGGCGCCCAATGTGGGGCTCAAAGGGTTTAAGATAAAAACAGATTAACCAGACCGTATTAAGGAATTTATATCTGTTAACAGTTGCCGGTCACAATATTGATTCATCTGTTCTCGATATTAGTTTATCTGATCTGCACCATGCTCCTGTTTTTGCTGTACATGTTAAAGACTGGTGTTGGGTTTTGCAGTCTGCTGTGCTCTGCAGTGATTAGTGATGTTTTGCCTGGGAGATTTGTTACTAAAACACTGTCCTTGAGCGCAATCTGATATTTGGGTTTTGTACTGAAGCCATTACTGTACTTCGGGTCCCACCTCATGGAGACCATTAGCAATTATACCTCTTCCTCTGAGAGGTTTTTTATGGAGGAAATACAGGATGGCATATTTGCTACCTTCTTCTATGATGTTTCCTCCTTCATTACAATAACTTTTCAGTACCTTGAACATCCTTGGGTAGTTAAGATACTTCTATTGGTATTTCTTGGGAATATTGTTTCGGTTTTGTCCAAGGTTAATAAGCAATTTAAGAATGTCATGCAGAGATCTGCCCCAAGGCTGGATAGTTATGAGTGGCAGGGTGAGTGGGATAGCATGGGCAAATGCCTAGGACGGTGGGCACCCCCAGTGTTCTGGAACTTCACCCCTGAGCAAGTGCAGAATCCTGGAAAATTAGTAGAATATTTGGGAAAAGTATGCTGTCACTCTGGCAATTCTAGGGAGACACAAATCACTGCAATGTGCTGGGGCCTGGCCCATGCCTACTGAGCCCTGTTCAACACTATTCAGAATCCTCAAGGGGAAGAGAAGGTCTCTGGATCTGATGACAAAACGACAGGCACTGCGGCTACCCCAACCCCTGAGACAGAGAACCAACCCATTCTGGTATCAGTTGCCCCTACACAAAAGAAGAAATGCACAAGAATGCGGGGGGGAACGTTGCCACCAAGGAGGAGGATAAGGCTGAGGTACTTAATGCCTTCTTTGCCTCAGTCTTTAATAGTCAGAGCAGTTATCCTCAGGGTACTCAGCCCCCTGAGCTGGAAGACAGGGACAGCGAGCAGGATAAACCCCCCATAATCCCAGAGGAAGCAGTTAACGACCTGCTACGCCACCTGGACGCTCACAAGTCTATGGGGCCAGATGGGATCCACCCGAGGGTACTGAGGGAGCTGGCGGAGGAGCTTGCCAAGCCACTCTCCATCATTTACCAGCAGTCCTGGTTAACAGGGGAGGTCCCGGATGACTGGAGGCTTGCCAATGTGACGCCCATCTACAAGAAGGGCCGGAAGGAGGATCCGGGGAACTACAGGCCGGTCAGCCTGACCTCGGTGCTGGGGAAGATTATGGAGCGGTTCGTTTTGAGGGCGCTCACAAGGCTTGTACGGGACAACCAGGGGATCAGGCCCAGCCAGCACGGGTTCACGGAAGGCAGGTCCTGCTTGACCAACCTGATCTCCTTCTATGACCAGGTGACCCGCCTAGTGGATGAGAGAAAGGCTGTGGATGTGGTCTACCTGGACTTCAGTAAAGCCTTTGACACTGTCTCCCACAGCATTCTCCTAGAGAAGCTGGCGGCTCACGGCTTAGGTACACTCTTTGCTGGGTAAAAAAATGGCTGGACGGCCGAGCCCAGAGAGTTGTGGTGAATGGAGTTAAATCCAGTTGGCGGCCGGTCACGAGCGGTGTTCCCCAGGGCTCAGTACTGGGGCCGGTCCTGTTCAATATCTTTATCAATGATCTGGATGAGTGGACTGAATGCTCCCTCAGTAAGTTTGCAGACGACACCAAGTTGGGTGGGAGTGTTGATCTGCTTGAGGGTAGGAAGGCTCTGCAGAGGGACCTGGACAGGCTGGATCGATGGGCCAAGGCCAATTGTATGAGATTCAACAAGGCCAAGTGCCGGGTCCTGCACTTGGGCCACAACAACCCCAGGCAACGCTACAGGCTTGGGGAAGAGTGGCTGGAAAGCTGCCCAGAGGAAAAGGACCTGGGGGTGCTGGTTGACAGCCGGCTGAACATGAGCCGTCAGAGTGCCCAGGTGGCCAAGAAGGCCAATGGCATCCTGGCCTGTATCAGAAATAGTGTGGCCAGCAGGAGTAGGGAGGTGATCGTGCCCCTGTACTCGGCACTGGTGAGGCTGCACCTCAAATACTGTGTTCCGTTTTGGGCCCCTCACTACAAGAAGGACATTGAGGTGCTGGAGCGTGTCCAGAGAAGGGTGGTGAAGGGCCTGGAGCACAAGTCTTATGAGGTGCGGCTGAGGGAACTGGGGTTGTTTAGCCTGGAGAAGAGGAGGCTGAGGGGAGACCTTATCGCGCTCTACAACTACCTGAAAGGAGGTTGTAGTGAGGTGGGGGTTGGTCTCTTTTCCCAAGTAACTAGCAATAGGACGAGAGGAAATGGCCTCAAGTTGCGCCAAGGGAGGTTTAGTTTGGACATTAGGAGAAATGTCTTTATTGAAAGAGTGGTCAGGCCTTGGAACAGGCTACCCAGGGAAGCGGTTGAGTCACCATCCCTGGAAGTATGTAAAGGACGTGTAGATGAGGCGCTTAGGGACATGGTTTAGTGGGCATGGTGGTACTGAGTTGACGGTTGGACTCGATGATCTTAGAGGTCTTTTCCAACCTTAATGATTCTATGATTCTATGATTTTATGAACCAGGGCCATCACAAAAGGAGGAGGAAGAGGCAGAACCCATAAATGAGATGGTAACCACCCGATCCCTATCCCTGAGTGAGTTGCGAGATATGCAAAAAGAATTCAGTCATCATCCAGGTGAGCACATTGTCACCTGACTGCTCCAATGCTGGGATAATGGGGCTAGTAGCGTGGAATTGGAGGGTAGGGAAGCCAAACAGCTGGGATCCCTTTCTAGGGAAGGGGGCATTGACAAAGCGATTGGACAAGGGGCACAAGCCCTCAGCCTCTGGAGGCTACTGCTGTCAGGCGTGAAGGAAAGGTATCCCTTCAAGGAAGATGTTATATATCGCCCAGGCAAGTGGACCACCATGGAGAGAGGTATCCAGTACCTGAGAGAATTAGGCATGCTGGAGGTGATTTATGATGACCTGCACAATGAGCAGTTACCCAAAGATCCAGATGAAGTCCAGTGCAACCAACCCATGTGGCAGAAGTTTGTACAGAGCGCACCAGGGTCGTATGCAAACTCATTGGCAATAATGACCTGGAAAGACGGAGAGGAACAAACAGTAGATGACTTGGCTGGCCAACTCCGGCAACATGAAGAAAGTCTCTCTTCCTCCCTCGTCTTCGCTGTGGAGAAACTGTCCCAGGAGGTCCAGCAACTCAAAGAGGATATGTCCTATTCTCCACCTGTACGGACCAGTATCTCAGCCATTAGGAGTCAGCGTCCCTCTGCTCAAGAGAGAAGATATAGAAGGTAGACACCACAGGGCACCCTGTGGTTTTACCTGCATGACCACAGAGAGGACATGAGGCAGTGGGATGGAAAACCTACCTCGACCCTAGAGGCACGGGTACGTGAGATGCAAGGGAAAACAACCACAAAAGGGGGTTCTCCCAGGAAAAATGCTGCTCCAGTCTCCAGTGAACAGTTCCCCAGACAGAGTAGAAGGGCTGATCTTACTCCGGATTTTAATACAGGGACTTTTAATTCGCATCTACAAGAAGTGAGTAAGGAGTACTATGACCAGGACTAGAGGGGCCCTGCCTCCAGCCAGGTGGAGGAAAGGGACAACCGGGTTTATTGGACTGTGTGGATTCGATGGCCTGGCACATCAGACCCACAGGAGTAGAAGGCTCTCGTAGACACCGGTGCACAGTGTACCCTGACGCCATCAAACTATAAAGGGGCAGAACCCATTTGTACTTCTGGAGTGACAGGGGGATCCCAAGAGTTAACTGTATTGGAGGCCAAAGTGAGCCTAACCGGGAATGGGTGGCAGAAGCACCCCATTGTGACTGGCCCAGAGGCTCCGTGCATCCTTGGCATAGACTACCTCAGGAGAGGGTATTTCAAGGACCCAAAAGGGTACCGGTGGGCTTTTGGTATAGCTGCCCTGGAGACGGAGGAAATTAAACAGCTGTCCACCTTGCCCGGTCTCTCAGAGGACCCTTCTGTTGTGGGGTTGCTGAGGGTCGAAGAACAACAGGTGCCGATCGCTACCACAACAGTGCACCGGCGACAATATCGCACCAACTGAGACTCCCTGATCCCCATCCATGAGCTGATTCGTCGACTGGAGAGCCAAGGAGTGATCAGCAAGACTCGCTCACCCTTTAACAGTCCCATATGGCCAGTGCGAAAGTCCAATGGAGAGTGGAGACTAACAGTGGACTATCGTGGCCTGAACGAAGTCACGCTGCCCCTGAGTGCTGCCGTGCCGGACATGCTAGAACTTCAATACGAACTGGAATCAAAGGCAGCCAAGTGGTACGCCACAAATGATATTGCTAATGCGTTCTCAGTCCCTTTGGCGGCAGAGTGCAGGCCACAGTTTGCTTTCACTTGGAGGGGCGTCCAGTACACCTGGAACCGACTGCCCCAGGGGTGGAAACACAGCCCTACCATTTGCCATGGACTGATTCACACCACACTGGAACAGGGTGAGGCTCCAGAACACCTGCAATACATTGATGACATCATTGTGTGGGGCAGCACAGCAGAAGAAGTTTTTGAGAAAGGGGCGAAAATAGCCCAAATCCTTCTGAAGGCTGGCTTTGCCATAAAACAAAGTGAGGTCAAGGGACCTGCGCAGGAGATTCAGTTCTTAGGAATAAAATGGCAAGATGGACGTCGTCAGATCCCAATGGATGTGATCAACAAAATAACAGCCATGTCCCCACCAACTAGCAAAAAGGAAACACAAGCTTTCTTAGGCGTTGTGGGTTTTTGGAGAATGCATATTCCAGATTACAGCCTGATTGTAAGCCC
Organism: Calonectris borealis; assembly: GCF_964195595.1. Classification (NCBI taxonomy): domain Eukaryota; kingdom Metazoa; phylum Chordata; class Aves; order Procellariiformes; family Procellariidae; genus Calonectris; species Calonectris borealis. The sequence continues at coordinate 15,880,265 of NC_134351.1, forward strand.
TCTCTATCAAGTGACCCGGAAAAAGAACAATTTCAAATGGGGCCCTGAGCAACAACAAGTCTTTGAGCAAATTAAACAGGAGATAGTTCAGGCAGTAACCCTTGGGCCAGTGCGGGCAGGACAAGATGTGAAGAATGTGCTCTACACCGCAGCCAGGGAGAATGGCCCTACCTGGAGCCTCTAGCAGAAAGCACCAGGGGAGACTCGAGGTCGTCCCTTAGGGTTCTGGAGTCGGGGATACAGAGGATCTGAGGCCCACTACACTCCAACTGAGAAGGAGATATTAGCAGCATATGAAGGTGTTCGAGCTGCTTCGGAAGTGGTTGGTACTGAAGCACAGCTCCTCCTTGCACCCCGACTGCCGGTGCTGGGCTGGATGTTCAAAGGTAAGGTCCCCTCTACACATCATGCAACCGATGCTACGTGGAGTAAGTGGGTCGCCCTGATCACACAACGGGCCCGAATAGGAAACCCCAGTCGCCCAGGAATCTTGGAAGTGATTACGGACAGACCAGAAGGCAAAGATTTGTACTATCGCCAGAGGAGGAGGTGACGCATGCTGAAGAAACCCCACTGTATAATAACCTATTAAATCAAAGAAAACCCCTATGGATTTTTATCGGTGTTGGATCAAACCTATGCTCATCACATGGAAACCAAGTTTAAAGCAACTCGGATGATTTTCCTGCACTGGATGAGGGACCTCCTCCAGGCACTGATCATGGCCGCCTCTTCCCTGAGTACCACATTCTTTCAGACTCATAGAGTAGCAGTTCTTCAGGTCCTGGTGGAGATTTGCTCTTTTTTGGAATCAGTCTATTGGTATGGCTGAATTTTAACAGGAGAATGGAGTTTGAAGGCTTCCTAATGGATGAAGCAGGGGGTTTGGATACCCTAATGGGTTGGGAGACTTCAGAGAAAGCTCACATTATCATCATTAAAAAGCTGAGCGAGCATGTTGCACCTCTGCCATCCTCTCCTTTCTCAGTAGTGTGATCAGTAACACCAGCTCCTCAATGCTATGTGAGTTACAAAATTAAGAAAAATTCCTTTATATTAGATGAAGAGACTGAAAATACTGTAAAATGAGGCTTTAAGTTCCTTTCCTAATAGCATAGATCAGCAATAATTCAGCTAATGCTTATTCTAGGTCCACAACTGTATAAACAGTAATTTCCTCCCCCATAATATAACATAAGGAGAGAAAGATGAATTACATTATATCACACATCAGCAACTGCTATGTTAGTGCATAGTGTATTTTCCACACTTTAACATATAAAATAATGTTCAACAATAAGCATAGCAGAATAGACAATAATAAAATTGTTATGGGATGTAAAACCCAATTCAAAGTTCCTGTTGCTGTTGGTGACCATCTAAATAAAACATCCCACCAGTGATGTTCTCCATCCTTCTTCACCTTTTCTAGGACATGATGTATCTTCTCTGCGTCATGATGGACCGTAATCAGAGTTCTTTGTCCGTTGTTTCGAATCTGGTTTAGCAATTGACTCAGGTCATCATGTTGTAACAGTTTTCGTACTAATGTAAGATTCATTCCAATGGGGGTAGGTAGTAGATCTTGATAAGATGTATAGCTTGATTGTAGCAACTGATGGGTTGTAACAGGAGCTGAATAGTTGAAGTCGCATCCCATAATCTTAGTAAAATTACAAACACAGATAATTTGAGTGGTTAGATGTTTCCACAATTACGTTATCTGTAAATATAGAATCACAAAGAGTTCTCATGCAAACACATCCATTTCCGACATATATAAGTACAGTTTCAGGGGTTTCATCAGGATGTATTTCAAAATTACAAACATTTTGTTCAGTGTCAAGACAAATGTCTTGAGCTTTGATGGTATTGCTTTCACAAATAAATCCCTGTTGTTCTCGCACAACACATGCGTCAACATCAATAGTTTGCCATTTATTCCCATTTTTTTGGGCCCATACTCTATGTTCTAACGGGTAGAGTACCGTTCCATTGTGATTTAATCCCAGTGCAATGATTTGGTATATGATATATACCGAAGCATTGCGTATTGTCAAAACAAAGGCTGTGACTTTGCTGTCAGTGGAGTCATAAGTAAAATTGACTAGACGCCACCAAGATTGAAATTCTTTTTCAAATTTAGTTTCATTATCCCAAATTACTTTTCGGATTTCAGTGGGCAAGGTGCCCTCATCACCTTCCCTTATAATTGCTGCCACGGTAGATTGTATCCATAATTGAGCCTGGATGCAGCTAAGAGCTAGAGAAATATTATTTTGAATTGTGCCAAATGTGTTTGTGATTAGTTGGTGGTCCTTTTCATTAATTCTTTCCCATGTAGGCAATATATTAGCCAAAAGCCACTGGCTCGTTCCTAATGCTGTCAAAGATGATCGTAATGGGTGTTCTAATTTAAGTAAATCACTTGTTGCCAAATTTATTTTGTTTGCTAAAACTTCAGCATCCATGCTGTTCAATATTCCTAGTCCCATTCCCAGGATGCCAGTTACATCTCTCCTCGATCGTTTTGGAGAGGTGAGGGTTTGCCCATGTAGCCACGCTAACCATCCTGTAAAAGATGTATTCAGGAATGGTGAGCAAGCAGGTTTAATTGTAGAGATATCAACTTGCATTGATAGCTCCACTCGTTTTAGAGACCACGATGGATTAAATAGCACCTGCTGTTGTCCTATGTTCTTGATTATATAGGGACCAATGTTATAAATGTGAGGAGACAGTTTGATAGGAGGCTGAGTTGGTGAATATGGTTGTGCGGTATCAATCCTGAATTGAAAACCTAAGCTGGAATGAGAGTTAGGGTTTGTCCAAAGACACCTTACGAGTACTGAATGGGATATAGTAAAAGTATACCAGCATTCGTGTTTAAAAGGACAGGTATATATGTTGTCTTTTCCTTCAATGTTGTTTACAACAACGTGTAAGGTTGCTGTCATACATTTAGTATGATTTTCAATTCGGCATCCTATCGAAATGGTGTCTCCTTTGGTTCCCTTTAAGGATGGAATTTGTTGGTTTTCATTTTCGTCTTTAATAATCCATTCCTGCCTATGAAAGGTGATGTTATTGTGTAGTACTATTGCAGATAAATTTAGATCAGGTGTAGGTACGTTAAAAAGTATGTATGCATCAACCCACGGCCACCCTGTCGTACACAAATTCCAAATTTTTCGTTCACTAATCATAAAATCAAACAACAGTTCTACACCACGATTACTCCAGAAGCAGAATGTGAGTACAGGTTGCGTGAAAGTGAAATTGTACCAACAATCTGGCTCTGGTGTCTTATAGCAAGACTTCTCATTGTTTTTAGGTTTAGAGAAATTGGTGTAGTATATTTTAATTTTAGTGGATTTTCTGTGGGTAGATCTATTGATTACACGGCACCCTATTTTTATTTCTTCCCCTGGTGTGGCTTGAAGTGATAAAATTTGATGAATGTTATCGTTATTGTGAGATATCTTAATTTCTTTCTGGTGTAGTGTCTCCCATCTCCATTCATCTTTTGAATATGCCTCGTTCCCATGTATAACTAAAATAGCAAGGTTCAGGTTTGTCTTTTCTGTTGGTAGGGTTCCCATACTTCCAGTGTAATTTAGTAGTGCATGGTCCCAGGGATCTTGTGTCTGAACTAAAAGGATTATACTTATCTCGACTAAAAAGAAAAATAAAATTGGGTTGGGGAGATGCTGCTGCTGTTGTTGTTGCCATCGGTATAGGTTCATCTTCTCCTGTTAAAAAAAAAGAAAGAAGACGTTTCGGTGGGGAAGGCCGAACGGGTTACCCCTTTTAGAAAGAAGGAAAAATCCATCTAGTACTGATTCTATGTTTTGCACCACTGCTATCAGTAGCTTCCCAAGCAAGTGGGCCACGGGGTTTAGTTAAAGTCATAGGCACAGTTCCAATTTGTGGTAAATTTACCATAATGGGTTGTCCTGGCTGTAATGTTAGCGGACATTTTCTTTCATCAGTAGGGGGGGTATTAGATTTAGCTTTTACAAAGGGCTTCCAGTGGGTCCGTATCGATTGTTTAATTGATGGAGTACTTCGGAAAGTCGTGTATCCCACTGGACTTCATGTGGCTTAAGGCTCTGTTTTAATAAGCCATTAGCTTGTTCTATCATCCCATTTGATTGGGGGTAGTAGGGGGTGTGGAATACCCATTGAATTTCTTTCTGTTTTGCCCATTCTTGCACTTCCCTATTTGTGAAATGTGTGCCATTATCACTTTGGATAGCATCAGGAGTAGGTAGACTAGAGAACCAAGAAGATAGTCCTCGTACTGTGTTTTTCCCATCAGCTTTTCGGCATTTAGTTGCCATAAGCAAGCCGGAGACTACTTCTGCCCCTGTGAGCATATACCGATACCCTGTAGAAGATTTTAGTGGCCCAATGTAATCAATTTGCCATGTAGACCACAGAGTCTTTCCCTGACTGATATGTAAGGGGGGTGCTTTAGCAGGGTGATTCGTTTGTAATTTTAATCTACATTGAGGACATTCTGTAAGAATAATTTCACAGGTTTTCCTGTTTAGGGGCCAACCCTTACTTTGTGCAGCAAAATAAAGTGCTTCTTTACCTGTATGACCTAATTTTTGATGTAGCCATTCTCCCAATCGATACCACTCAGAATTTAAGGAATTTCCTATTTTTATTTTTCTAATTTTTGCCAATTCATCTACCTTTTGATTCCAGTTTGTGGCTGGTTCATTATTTTTTGGCATGAGCTTTCACCCATCCCATCTTGAATGGAGTGTTTCTGGCTATTTTAAGGAATAGTTGCCAATCTTGAGATCTGGAGATCTATTTACTTCCCAGTTCCTATCCCACACGGCATAGGAGTCGACATAGATAACTTTTGCTCCGTTTTGTGCTGCTAGAACAACTGCCCTTAATTCTCCTACTTGTGCACTACCTTCACCTTCTTCTATGATTTGTTTGCCAGTGTTGATGTTTAATGCAGCAGCCTTGTATTGCCATTTGCCATCTATTCTCCTTGCTGAGGCATCAGTAAACCAAGTATCTTCTGATGGTGTTCCCTCGGTAAAGGGAGGTGCATTTAAAATAGGTGAGGGTTTAAAAGGTTGTTGTAATGCTAATGGGTCTGCATTTATAGGCATCTGTAATTTAGAGAGTTTAGTGTGTCCTTCAGTTAATCTCATTTCTTCTGCAATTTCTGTCAAATAAGCATACCATTTCCTAATTGTAGGCTTTTGTGCAATTCCTTCTGGGGGGGCAGTCCCCTTCAGAACTGCTTCTAATAAATTAAATGGACCTCTGGTTTGTACAGGTTGTTCCTGGTGTGTTTTCTCAGCTTGTTTCACTGCTCGGACTAAAGACAATAGTCCCTTTTCCCACTCGGAATATCTCTGTTCTGTCTCTTTAAGTGCAGTCGAACTGAACATCAAAGGTCTTTTTGGTCCATCTGGGCCAGCTTGGAATAGATTACAATAAGTACTGTGTTCAGCAAAACCCCATTCTGCTATAATAGGGTCGTGGGGGTGTACTGGTCCCAATGATTGATATGCTTTTAATTCCTGAATTAGAGTTTTGACTGCCTCTTCATGTTCTGAATTCAATTCCCATGATTTTCCTTTTCGTAAAAGTGAATATAGTGGGCGAGCAATGACAGAAAATCCAGGTACATGTTTTCTCCAATATCCTAAAGTACCCATAAGCTGTTGTAATTCTTTCTTAGATTGGGGCATCCGCAATTGTTCTATTTTACTTAGGGTGTCCGGTGGAATTGTTGCACTACCTGCAATCCACCAAATACCTAAAAATTTTACTTCTTTACTTGGTCCCTGACATTTCTCAGAGGGAATTTCAATTCCTGCATTACGTAACACTTGCCACACTGCTGTTGCTGCTTCCCCCACCTCTTCAGAGGAATCTCCTCTGATTAGAATATTATCTATTTATTGGTACAGTTTCACATTCTGGGGAAGCGAGACGGTTTGTAAAAGCTCAGCAAGCGCAGCATGAGCGTTTGTGGGTGAATGTTTATACCCCTGTGGGAGTCTGTTAAAGGTGTATTGTATGCCATCCCAAGTAAAAGCAAATTTCTCTTTATCTTTTTCCTGTAAAGGGACCATAAAGAACATATCCTTTACATCTAATGCTGCCATCCATGGGTGTGCGGCTGCTTGTAATGTGGCTGTTAAAACTGCAATATTAGGTACGGCAGCTGTTAGCGGAGCTGTGTTGGCATTTAAGCGCCGATAATCAATTGTTAATCGCCACCTCCCGTCTGGTTTTCGCACTGGCCAAACTGGTGAATTATATGGGGAGTGGGTTCTGGAAATAATATGCCGCTTTTCCAGATCTGCTATCACTTCAGAGATTCCAGCTCGTGCCGCAGCAGAAATCGGATACTGTGGGACATTAATGATTTTTGAATCAGGGAATGCAGGAGCTGCACGGAGTACACGCACTATCATTTCCCGATTTTTATCAGGGTTAGGGTCGACATTTGAACCGAAGGACCACATGCTGCCGTCCGGCAGACGCCAGGTTCGACCGTTCAAAACATTGAAACCTAAAATATTTTCATTGTGATCTTTAATTGCAAAGCGAGCGGATGATATACGCTTCTCACCCGGGAGCCATAAATTAACTTTTGCAGTTTGGCACATAACACTTGCTCCGTTCACTCCAGTGATTTAAACTCTTTGCCGTCTAGGTCGTATACCCAGCTTCTCGGCATCTTGTTGTGTTAATATTGAAATTTGTGCTCCTGTATCTATTAAAAATTTTACCAATTGTTGTCGAGGACCAACTGGAATTAAAATATATTTTGCTTTAATGATGGGTCTAGCCTCATATTCAGAGGAATCTAAGGGGAACAAGGGGTCATCATTTCCTTCATCATAGTCATCAGGATCACCACAAATATCACCATCCCATTCCTCAGGGGATACAATTAATTTCCTAATCTGTACAATGTCAGGGGGATTGGGAGCCCGCATAAGCATCGGCTCGATCTTTTCTTCCAACTTTTGTGATTTCTCCTTTTCTTCCTGTAACTGTTTTTGCAGCTGCTCGATTTTCAAGGACAGTATTAATTCAGCTTCCTTTCTGCCTTCTATTTCTTCTTTCAGGTCCTGCTCCCTTCTATTGTTATTCTTTCTGTACTGATAAGCAGCTTCCAAACAGGTGCCTAACATTTTGCAAATAATTCCTTTTCCTTTTCCATCTTTTACACAGCCCCTAGATACTTTTAGTTGTTTTTCCACAGCTTCCCAATCATGCCAATTATTACGAGCCCATTCTTCTGAGAATTTAAGACTTGGATTTATTCCATCTTTTTGTAAGTAATCAGTGATACTACTTGCCATCCTGCCGACTACGCCAATTTGTTGCGAATGAGTGGTTTAGAGGCCGCTTAAAGAATCACTGTCAAAGAAATTAGCAGAAAGTGATTTTAATAGAGATTTATAAAGGTGCAACCTAATAGAATTCGATGGCAAGGTTCACTCTATTACTTATTACATGGGTGAAACATATAAAGGAAAATCATCTAAGGGTTTATATTTCAGGGACAGTCTAGGTTTCATTCACAATTTAGCAACACTTAATTATCAACTAATCATTAACAAACTTTAGTAACGCCTAATCATTAACTATTCAATATTTGCAAAGTAGGTTAGTAAGACTACTACAATCACAACTTAATTACAGATTATGCTTACCATTAGTTCACACACACAGAGAAACATATATATATAAAAATATACAGAAGGTATACCTGTTAAAAATTCCCCTCGATTTCAGTGAAGAAATATTCACGTCGAATGTCTAGGCATTCCCTCTGAACGGGCGAAGGGTTGAGCTTCGAAAGGGACTCACCCAGGACCCAGTGGTCCTCCGAATATTGTAGGCCTGAAAGATTGCAAGCTCTGAGAGGCGTCCCACTCAGAGGGAGATGCTGGGTGCAGCCACTGCGGTCCAGGAGAGCTCAAAGGGCCTCACTTAGGACCACCGTTTATAGGTTCGCAAGATGGTTGGCTTTAGTCATCTGTAAATTTCCATCCTGGCCACAGTCCCAGGTGGTAATTACTAAAAAATTCTCAAGGTTTCGGTGTTGTTCTACTGGACACCTGGGCCAGACAGTAGGAGTATGTTCCCAGCCTCAGCTATGCAGAGTTTCTGATACAGTCAAGGAGTGCTCAACTGCCAGACTTCAATACACCAAGGCCGAGGTTTCATGGAAATTTCTGAGATCAACAGGTGGCCCAGATCAACAAGTGGCCCAGGGAAGAAGGGGGGTATGAATGCACCACCACACCATGGCAAGCACAGGAGCCTGCCGATTAATAGCTAAACAGCAATAATAGCTATAAATTCGATCTAGCACATTCCAATCAAACCTCTCATTATCTCGAACCCTTCAAGCCCCACGTTTCGCGTCAAAAAGGACTGTCATGGTTTAACCCCAGCCGGCAACTAAGCACCACACAGCCGCTCGCTCACTCCCCCACGGTGGGATGGGGGAGAGAATCGGAAGAGTGAAAGTGAGAAAACTCGAGGGTTGAGATAAAGACAGTTTAATAGGGAAAGCAAAAGCCACGCACGCAAGCAAAGCAAAACAAGGAATTCATTCACTACTTCCCATCGGCAGGCAGATGTTCAGCCATCTCCAGGAAAGCAGGGCTCCATCACGCGTAACGGTTACTTGGGAAGACAAACGCCATCACTCCAAATGTCCCCCCTTCCTTCTTCTTCCCCCAGCTTTATATGCTGAGCATGATGTCATATGTTATGGAATACCCCATTAGTCAGTTGGGTTAGCTGTCCTGGCTATGCTCCCTCCCAGCTTCTTGTGCACCTGGCAGAGCATGGGAAGCTGAAAAGTCCTCGACAAGTGTAAATACTACTTAGCAACAACTAAAAACATCAGTGTGTTATCAACATTCTTCTCATCCTAAATCCAAAACACAGCACTGTACCTGCTACTAGGAAGAAAATTAACTCTACCCCAGCCGAAACCAGGACAATGAGCAAACACGCTCCGTTTGATTTTGCATGCTTGCTTGCTTTGATGGAAATCTTATTTTTTCTTAGATTTCTTCTATAGACATTCACAGAAGGCATTTTGGGTCAGCACGTAATTTATAAAGAACAGATGTGGCATGAAAATACGAGGGATGCTATTGGAAGTGATCCCATTTGATCTTTAAGCATAAATTACACCTCAGCTTGGTACCACGGGGTCTAGCCTCTTGCACAGCCTGCTGCACCCAGGGACTCTCTCCATCCTGTGAATCCATACGTGAGCATGGGGAGTTTGTCACGAACAGTCACATCCTCACCACTTGGTCTTGCTGCACACCTTTCCCCCTGTGTTCTGTTCAGATGACTCTTGGTTTTGGTTTGGTTTTTAATAAATATTGCTAATTGAAAATATATATTAGATTTTGTCAAAGGTGGCACTGATAGGAGCTATGAGAAAATCAAATGTGCCTCCAAACCACTCGTGAAACTATTAGGATCCTAAGACAGAGCTAAAGCTATGACTCAAAGCAAGAAACGTGAAAGTATAGTTAGTTAGGTTAAAAACATAATACAGCTTTAGCCATCTGTCTATCATGTAGATTTCTAGACAGGAAGAAAGGAGCAAACCCTGCCTTGCTCTGTCAACTGTTATTGCATTCATATTCCGTACTGGGTTTGGCCTGACACTGGTACTGTTTTCTGTCAATATATGTGATTACAGTTGCCAAAGTGCTTATTTACATGTAGGCTAGACTGTTGTCTGCATTAAGTCCTACTTTTAATTGATTTTTCAAACCAAAAAGATTACTTGATCAGGAAAATGGGCATGAAAAAAGAGATTTCAATGCATAATTTCCTTTCGCATTTGGCATATGTTTCATGTTACTTTTACTTACATCTTCAACCTCTCCAAAACCTCTGTAGTTGTTTTCCTAGTCCAAAAATCTTGCCTAAGATGAATCCTGGGAAATCAACTGGTTTAATTACAGAAGCCTGGTACGCTCACAATTAAGTCCTCTCATAAGTCCCTTTATATTCTGTCTATACATATTTTAATGAAGTGACAGGATCTTTCTCTATCTTCAGCTTAAACTTTAGCAGATCCTTTGGGGGTCCATAAAAAGGAAAGAGACGTTCCCGGAGCACGAGGTAGAGTTTTCACAATACTCCTCTATCCCCAGTGCATCAGATCCGCTTATATCTGTCACATCACAATTCGGTTGTGCAAACACAGTTACATGGTATGACTGACAAACTGGATCAATCACGCTCCTCATCATCACAAGGTGATGGAGTCACCCAAGTTGGCTGAAAAGATGCCGGTGCCTGGGAGAAAATGATTTTAAAGTGAGTGGCTCTGCACGTCTTTGGGAGGATGGGCCTCCCCTCACAGGGGCCGTCTGGCGCATCCAATGCGAGAGTTTTGTTACAGGGCCTGTAATTAGCAACTAATAAAATCCCACCCCCCATCCCCAGCCTCCCTGTAGGCCAGCAGCAGGTGCTCCTATTTTCAGATGTATGCGAAATATCTGCCAAATCATTTGGCATATTACCTGTCATAGCCAAACTGCCTTTTTAAAAGATAAATGAACCCGCTGCTCAATTTGTGTGGAACAAGAGTGCCCTCCCGTGGAGCTGGGCTGCTGGCGGGACCCCACACCAGCCCCCGCCGCCCCTCCCGGGGGGCTGTCGGCACCGAGCCCTGCTGGGTGCCGGCTCCGTGGGAAGGGGCTGCAGCCTGGGCAGACCTGGGAGGTCCCTCCGTGAGCGCTGCTCTGTGCTTTCGATACTAGCAAAGTCTTTTGACACCAGGTCAAAACATCTGGATTTCACTTATGGTTCCAGCTAAAGAAATAAATCATCCTTAGAAAACGCTGGTGCTACTGGAGAGGCCAGTGAGTCACTACTGGGAAACTGGGCTTTGCCTTCCAGTCCTGTGCAGCAGCAAGGACCAGCAAGGACCAGAGGCGAAGCTGCAGTACAGCATCATAAGGGGAGCAGAAGCACGTGCCTGCTCTAGACAGCCACAGCTCAGAAAGGATACCACAATGGGAGGAAAACTAATGAAATCTCAGGACCAGAAAAATGCCCATTCTCAGCAGAAAGCGTCTGGGAGTGGAATTAACATTCTGGAGGACAGAAGAAGGGGGAGGTGTTTTATTGGTAATAACAGCTGATGATGACTGATGAAATTCTCTTTCATCTGCTGTTTGAGACCTCATTCTTAGATTTTTCCAGATTTTTTTCCCCTTTTTATCATGATCTTGGTCTCTGTCTCTTTGGAGATTTTAATTACCTTACCATGCACTCTTTCAGTATGAATGAATTATTATTTTATTTATAGTTGTCTTTATAAAAGATACTTCGTAACCTGAACTATCAGGAAATTAACATCTCCAAGCCTCACTGTAGCCAGTAACACTTGACAGTGTCCTTGCTGTCCTCCCTTCCTCCCACTAACACATAGACCCTCATGTCGTGGTTTAACCTGGCAGGCAGCCAAATACCACGCAGCCGCTTGCTCACTCCCCCCCATCACAGTGGGACGGGGAGAGAATCGGAAGGGTGAGAGTGAGAAAAACTCGTGGGCTGAGATAAAGACAGTTTAATAGAACAGAAAAGGGAAAATAATAAAGATAATGATATAGAATATACAAAATGAGTGATGCACAATACAATTGCTCACCACCCACGCTGACCGGTAACCAAGTAGCGATCGGTACTTCCTGGATCACGCCCACCATTCATATACTGAGCATGACGTCACATGATATGGAATACCCCGTTGGCCAGCTGGGCTGGCTGTCCTGGCTGTGCTCCCTCCCAGCCTCTGCTTGGTAGCATGGAAGCTGTCCTTGACAGGGTACTTAGCAACAACTGAAAACATCAGTGTGTTATCAACATTCTTCTCATACTAAATCCAAAACACAGCACTAGGAAGAAATTTAACTCTATCCCAGCCGAAACTAGGACAGTATCCACCCCTTATTCCATACCATCTACGTCATGACCAAGTCTCACATTTTCCAATACATTCCAATTAATCATCACCACCTTTCTTGTCTTTATATATATATATATACACACACAGAGAGATATCATTCCCTTACTCTATGGGCCATACCTCCAAAACATCCATTGAGTTCATTTAGTCCATGACTTTGGGCTCCATCTGTCATAACAGTCTTTCAGGGCAGGAAAGATGGTGTGTGGTGTTGGACTGTTGCATCCTGAAGCCACTTCTGATTCCATTATCATGGTGCTCGTCCGGTTCTATCATCGTTGCACTTTGCTCGGTTTCATCGGAGTTAGTTCATTCTTCATTAATCTGGGTGATTTTTACTGCAATACCATTGATAGCAACCATAGAAATAATGATGATATACAATATCATATAGCAATTAACATAATACAATTCAGTTCATTGGCTATTTTCACCCAAAATCAAATCCCCTTGATGTACACACTGGACCTCCCCATTCTTTTGCATTACCCACCAAGTGCACGCAGGTCCTTGAGCAAAAGCAATCCCACGGATGGGTTTTCCCTTGCCAGAGGCAGGAGTAACCCAGACTGTCTTCCCCAGCATATTTCTTATGTGCATGACAGGGACTTTATCTCCATCTACAGCACGTAAGAGTTTTGATTGGGCAGGGCCAGCTCGATTGAAAGATCCCCTGGTATTGACTAACCAGGTGGCTTTTGCTAAATGTGTATCCCAATGCTGGAATGTCCCACCACCCATTGCTCTCAGTGTTGTCTTTAGCAGTCCATTGTATCGTTCGATTTTCCCGGAGGCTGGTGCATGATAGGGGATGTGATAGACCCACTCAGTGCCATGGTCTTTGGCCCAGGTACCTATGAGAGTGTTTCAGAAATGAGTCCCGTTGTCTGACTCAATTCTTTCTGGGCTGCCATGTCGCCATAAGACTTGCTTTTCAAGGCCCAGGATGGTGTTCCAGGCGGTGGCATGGGGCACAGGATATGTTTCTAGACATCCGGTGGTTGCTTCCACCATGGTGAGCACATAGCGCTTGCCATGGCGGGTTTGTGGGAGTGTGATATAATTAATCTGCCAGGCCTCCCCATATTTATATTTCAACCATCGTCCTCCATACCAGAGAGGCTTTACTCGCTTGGCTTGCTTGATTGCAGCGCATGTTTCACATTCATGGATAACCTGTGCAATAGCATCCATGGTCAAGTCCACCCCTCGATCACGAGCCCATCTATATGTTGCATCTCTTCCTTCATGGCCTGAGGTGTCATGGGCCCACCAAGCTATAAATAATTCACCCTTATGTTGCCAGTCCAGATCCACCTGAGCCACTTCAATCTTAGCAGCCTGGCCCCCCTGCTGGTTGTTTTGATGTTCTTCAGTGGCCTGACTCTTGGGTACGTGAGCATCTACGTGACATACTTTTACAGTCAGGTTCTCTACCCGGGCAGCAATATCTTGCCACAACGGGGCAGCCCAGATGGGTTTCCCTCTGCGCTGCCAGTTGTTCTGCTTCCACTGCTGCAACCACCCTCACAGGGCATTTGCCACCATCCATGAGTCAGTATAGAGATAAAGTACTGGCCATTTTTCTCGTTCAGCAATATCCAAATCCAGCTGCATGGCTTTCACCTCTGCAAACTGGCTGGACTCACGTTCTCCTTCAGCAGTTTCTGCGACTTGTCATACAGGACTCCAAAACACAGCACTAGGAAGAAATTTAACTCTATCCCAGCCGAAACCAGGACACCTCATATGACCAGACCACAGTGGTAATAGCAAGGCAGGGCTGATCCTAAGCTTGTGTCTCTGAAAAAGTCATCACACCATGTCACGAAGCTTTGCCTTTTCAAACTGATAGGGAGCAATATCACAAGTCTCAAATTGATGTAGTGGATATAGTTTGTTAAGATTTGTTGTTTAAAGTTAGGTAACTAACAGGTGTTGTGTTTGTAGGTATGTAGATAAATTGTGTATCTTGAAAGCATTGTTAGGCTCCAGTAAGCAGTAACCACGGAAACGGAACAACCTTATAAGGAAGGAAAGGAACAGTGAAGAGACATGAGATTCTTTGGTTCGAATGATGTAGATGGGTTAGGAATGCTTCATGAATAGATAGGCCGGACATTCAATAGATAAAAGAGCCTTGAAACTTTGTACTTTATGTTAATTAGATGGAGAAGCTAACCTTGTAGGGTTGATAGGGAAGGTATACTGGAATAAGCTAGCTTGTTACAAGTGAAAAACATGTAAACTAAGCCAAGGGACTAACGGAGCATGCGTGAAGACTGAGTTCAACCAGAGGGCACTGTGATGAAGACTATCGACGACCACCAGAGGGCCCCGAAAGACCACCAAAGAGCACAAGGGCGCATGCGTCGGGGACATTTGCATATGTTAATGAATTCCGGGAAATAACATGAATATTTAGATTATTTCTCGGAAATGTAATGAATATGTATACTCTAATTGCATTTAACCCCTATGGTTACGTGATTTGGCACGCACACTAGGTGGAGCCCTGTGCGTCCAGGGCTGCAATAAAGAATACCTGCTTTCTAAAACTCTAAATTGAGTCTTAGAGAGTTTTTCGGAGACTTCTTCGTTTCAAAACCCATCTGAGTAAAGAAGCAGCCCCCCAGGGTAATCTTGTGATTATCCAGAGTTCAGCTATTGCAAAGCAGAGTGCAGCCTGAGCTCACTTACCAGCTTTTCACTTATCTGGGATGATTATTTTAAATACAGTACAGTCTCTAATAAAAAAAAGGAAGCCATTTAATCCAGCCCTGTGACTGCACCAAGCAGGACTCTGGTCTGCACAGGCTCTTCTGCCTCAGCCATCAGCAAATTCACCAAGCACCTTCTGGTCACTCATGAAGCAACGTGACCAGCATCTGTCACATGTTTGCATTCTCCTCTTGTACCTGGGGGAGAAGCAACTCTGTGACTTTTTTACCATCATTGTTGTCCGAAAAGCGGATTCGTGCCTGGCGTGCAAGTAACCAATTCCACACGCTCAGGAGAGATATTGTTTTATTCAGGCCTGGGTGCTCGGTGGACTTGCCACAAATCAAGCACCCCTGGTCTAGTCACCTTTCTGTTTATATCCATGCTTCTCATACATATTTTAAATTTCTCTTTTACATATTCATTACATTTCCAAGAACTAATTATAATATTACCTCATCCTAAACACATGTGCACTAAAGCCTTTAAGGTCTTCTTGAGGGCCTCTGGTGGTCTCTGGTGGTCGGCAGGGTAGTGAACTCTTCATGAACTTATTTCCTCCTTTCCTTATAGGGTCGCAATTTGTCTCCGAGCCACGTCTGGACCACGTTTGTTTATGGTTCTCTTTTCCAAGGTTACTCTTCACTAGAGCCTAACAATGCTTCCAGGATACACGATTTAGACTAGTTACAATTCTACACACCTGCAAGCACAACACCTGCTACTTACCTAACTTCTAAGCAACAAGTCTTCATTGTTTAGAATTACAGAAGCGAGCAGTAGAATTACAAAAGCAAACAGTATGGAATAGTAGATACTGTACCTACTGCATCATCATCTTAGCAGCTTACCTTTCCATGGCACCTGTCAGACCAAAGCAAGCCAGTGAGAGTGCTGAAATGCCACCTCCTTGGGGTTGAGGAGTGGCAGATGCTGCACCGCATGCTACATGACTGGGGGAGAAATGACATTTGGACAAGGACACAAGGACCAATTCCCCTAAGAAAAACATCTAGCGTGTGCACTGGGAAGATTGCAGAGCACAGAAAGGTCTCTTCCCAAAGATGCTATCACAGTGTGCAGCATGGAGCTTACTTGCTTCGGGAGATGATGTTCTGGGATGCTCTTATAGAGAAACCCTGTTCTCTGAACTTTGGTATAAAGGTACTGAAGGGGAAATTCAAATTGTAACTGCTCAGCAGTGGTAATTTGTGACCAAGGAATGATCTGGCATGGAGGGCAAGAAAGCCTAACTGCAGAAGGGGTTAAACTGGCTGGAAGCAGGAATGCCAGAGACAGACTCCCTCCTTGCAAGGGAGTGAAGTTTCCCTGGGTGATGAGATAAGAAACAGCCTCAGCATTGTCTTGTAGCCATTCTGGAATGTGAGGGCTCAGGGGCCCAAGCTCAGGGGGGTCACCTTTGGGCAGCAGAGCTGGGCTGGGGGATGGACCCAGGGCCCGGCTAAGGTGCCCCATGCAACCACTCAGGGGATTGGTGCTGGTGCCAGAGTATATAAGGAATCTGCTTGTGACGCATCTTTGCAGAGTCCATGTAGAACCGCTTATTGCGGTAGGACTCTGCCCAATGCATTGTTCATTAAATTTTTCTTTTATATTTAAGCACAAACGTGTTTAATTTGCCTCGAGGTGTACCATAAAAATTCCCCAACAGTATAGCCATCCCATCTGCGGCTTTTTGCTCTCTTCCAATGCTGCCAGCTCTACTGTTGGTGAGTGGAAAGGCACAGCGAGCAGGCATGGGGTGGTTGTGTCTAGGTGTGTCTCTGTGTGTGCATGTGCACATGTGCATGTGTGGAGTGGGGCACTCACAGGCTGCAGGGACTCTGCAGTTGTTTTTAACAGATACATCCACAGCCATGATTCAGCACTTGGCACCCCATGAAACCACCTCTCGCTCTCACTCACGCTCACTCTCTCTCTGTACCGAAATACTCTGTCTTTCCAGTCTTATGACATTTAATATGCTATCTAAATGCCCCCTGTGACTCAAGTGATGACAATATTTTCCCTGTGTGCCCACCTTGCCTTCAGGAGGGAGCTGCGGGGCAGCTGAGAGCGGCATGGTGAAGATGAAGGTGCAGCCATGGGAGAGCTTGCACAACAATTGTCTTGAGCTCTGAATCATACAAGATTTGTAGTTATTTTTCTTGGCTGCTAAGTGCAATGGTGCAACTGTTTTGGCTTTGTATAAGAGGGCAGGAGCAGAAACGAGGACTCCGCTGTGGGAGACCTTAACCAAAATTTACACCATCGTTGAGGCTAGTAGGTCAGTCACAGCCTTTGCAAGCAGAACCTGAGGCTCAGAGATACACAGGCCTTGACAAAATGGCTGGCCATGGCCCAAACCATGGCTGCAAAGGATGGCATGTTTCCTTCTGATTTTTTTCCTCTGGGGAGGGAATACCTAAGCCAGGAAGGCTCGCAGTGCCACCTGCAGCAGGCAGCCATTCAGCGATTTGATTTTCTGCATGGTGTGCCATGCACTTGTGATGCAGTAGGTACAGTCTATTACAGTACCTATTATTCCATACTGCTTGCTTCTTTAATTCTAAACAATGAAGACTTGTTGCTTAGGAGTTAGGTAACTAGCAGGTATTGTGTTTGCAGGTGTGTAGCATTGTTAGACCCTAGTAATGATTAACCTTGAAATTAAGAACCATAAATGAACGTGGTCCAGACATGGCTCGGAGACAAACCTTGACCTTAGAAGGAAAGAAAGGAACGGGTTCATGAAGAGTTTACTACCCTGCCGACCACCAGAGACCACTCGAGACCCTCAAGAAGACCCTAAAGACTTCAATGCGCATGTGTCTAGGATGAGGTAATATTATAATTAGTTCTTGGAAATTCAATGAATATGTAAAAGAGAAACTTAAAATATGTATGAGAAGCATGGATATAAACAGAAGGATGATTAGACCAGGGGTGCTTGATTTGTGGCAAGTCCACCGAGCACCCAGGCCTGAATAAAACAATATCTCTCCTGAGCGTGTGGAATTGGTTACTTGCACGCCGGGCACGAATCCGCTTTTCGGACAACACTTGCAGTGGGATAAGTGACAATTTCCACTGCAAGTTATTAAATAATAGGTGCAACATGGTCCCCAGGCACTCAAGCAGGTGCAGCACCAACAAGGCTATCTCTCCCTGTGCCAAAGGATATCTGCTGCAGAGGGAGCTCTGGCAGGAAAAAATGAGCAGCAATAAAAGGCAGGCATTTATCATGTGTGAGGCAAGTCAGTGATTTTGACACCGAAACAGCAAGAATGGTGCTTGAATAGTTCTGGTTTTAACCTTCAATTAATGAAAAGGGGGAGGAAAAGGCACAACAGGACTGTAGCAATGAAGCAGAAGATGAGTAAATGTTATGCTTCAGCTGAACACATGTAATCGCTTCCTATGCTCCCTCCTTTCCCTCGATCTTCGTTCTCCTCTTCCCTCTCTCCTTGCAGCTCAAAAGCAAGGCTGGGAAGGCAGGGAGCACAAGCCCTCCTCCTGCTTGTACAAATAAAATCAAACAATGAGGTGTCTGGCTGGGGTTTTTCCACACCACTAGCAAAGGGTTCACAACGGTTTGCCTCACCTAAGAGCTGGCACTGGTAGTTAAGCAGGCTGCTCTCTGTGGGCGAAGGTACGGGGCTGGCTGCAGAAGGAAACAAGGACTGCTCTTTCACTTCTCTTGCACCAAGCAGTGAGGTGAACCGTTGACAGTCCCCAGTCATGTGAATAGCGTTCATTATTTAAAAAAACTGGAACTGAATTTCTTATACACACACACAAACTTGCTGGCTCTGGTTCTGTCCTGAAACACCCAGAACATTTTCAACTCCTACCAGTCCTGGAAAATGCACGTGAAGAAAACAGTAAGGCCAATATTTGCACACTTCAGTGTCAGCGACAGGGAGCAAAAGCAGAATCAGGAAATACATACAGTTTAACATGAGATTTGGTAGTATATGGATATCAGACTATTCAGGATGGTCACAACTACCGACAACAAACATTTTTTTAAAGAATGCTAAACCATGCTTTCCAGGCCTGACTGCTACAGAACAGGATCTCTAATCTCACGTACAGATCCCATAGGTATAGGATTCTTACTGCCTCTCCTGAAAAAAATTATATCAGCCATAATTAAAGATGGAGTCTGAGCCTAGATGGACCTGGAGTCTGATTGAATATGGCAGCTCCTCATCTAGCAATGCCAGATCTCCCGGGTCTGTGGAGGCAGAGCAGATGAAATAGAAAAACATAGATGAAAATATCAGAGTAGCCTTTAGGCAGCAAAGTAGGAATATTGGTAACTGTGGTGGGTTGACCCTGGCTGGATGCCAGGTGCCCACCAAGCTGCTCTATCACTCCCCTCCTCAGCTGGACAGGGGAGAGAAAATATAACGAAAGGCTCGTGGGTCGAGATAAAGACAGGGAGAGATCATTCACCAATTACTGTCACGGTGTGGAAGGATTTTTATTAAATAACGGACATCCTATGAACATTCCAAGCACTGAGGATTTGTTAGCAATAGTATAAGGCAAAGGGTTGCTAAAGAGCAATTGTAGTTTTAGAGTCTCTGAAGCGATAGCAGAATAGGGAAAACAGGCTGAGGAATGTAACTATGAGTAGATTAGGTAACGGAATGCAGGCGCAGGAAGCATTCGCGTGGACACCTGCTTTTGACCAATCTGTGTATATTAAGATTCGTGTGCTTGCTGACTGTAACCAATAGAGGATTCGAAGGTGCGCGTGTTAATGTGGCTGGCTTATAAAAGTAGCGTAGTATTTTGAAATAAACGAGAATGACCATACCCATATTGGGACTCATCATTACTCCGGGAACGCACTCCCATTCCGACCCATGGTCACTCCGACATCTGGTAGCAGAGGATGCAGAAACATGCTGGGCTCGTAGCCCAGAGGTCTGGTAGCAGAGACTACAATTCTTCGAGACTGCGGTAAGCGCAGCGAGAGAAGGGGAGTGGGAAACCAGCGACTGGGAGAAGTACTATTCTATTGCTCAAACAGATAGAATAGATAACGGTGCAGAGTGGCCAACTGCCTCCCAGAGGGTGAGCTGCTATCATGGAGAATGAGGCAGCAGCTACGTTGCTCGCTGGTTTACTCTCTAAGAGAGGGATCGAGACAACGGTGAAACAGCTTATCAAGCTAATTGAGTTAGGACAACGTTTGGGACTTTTTAAGGACACTCACACGTTGTTTTCTGTGCCTGAATGGCGGGAGCTGGGGGAACTAATGTTGCAGAAGCTTACTGAAGGTGATAAAAAATTGGAGAAGGAGATTGAGTCTGTGACAGACTTGTGGGGAGACGTACTAGAAACTTTAAAAGCTATGAAAGCTGAACGGGAGGTGGCGTGTGCGGCTGTTCAGATGCTGGCTCCGGACCCCATACCGGAACAGTCTAAGAGCATGGAATCCAAGGCGGGACCTATCGCGTGATTTTTTGGGCTGTCTGCTGTGAAGGGTATGACAGGGTCCACCTGTAAGACTGTTGCCGAATTGCGCGATAGAGTTGAGCAGGACTTAAAAACGCCCGACAGTCTATGTTCGCCATCTTCCCCGACAATATCATCTACGCCACAGCAGCCGGAAGTTGCCGGGGCTGTAGCACAGCAGCAGTGTGAGGCAAAAGAGGAAGAGCAACCGCCGGGCATGAAGGGGGAGGAGTGGCCAGCTCCACCCACCCCCCCAATTCAAGGCGGGGAAACGTGCTGCCCTCCTCCCACTGCCCCTCCTCTCTACCCGCCCTTGCCACTCTTCAATGATTCCTCCGGTGCTGCCACACCGCCATCTAGCGGAAAAGAGAAAAATTTAACAGAAAGTATTAATCAGCTGTTAAAAGAGGTTGTGCAACAACTAAAGGACTTGACTTCACAGACTCAGCAAAAAGGAGAACCTTGGTCAACCGCCGGTTCGAGAGACAATTTGCCACCCTGTTTCTCCGGGCCTACTGCAGCTACCCATCCCAGCCGATGGAGAGGAATTGTTCGAGATGCTATTTTGGACGGACAGTGGGGGGTTGCATCCAACATTGGCCCCATGGCTTTTCCGGTGGTACAGAACAACGGTCAAGGAAAATGGGAACCGCATGATTGGAAGATTCTACAACGAGCCAAAAATACTATATCGCAGTATGGTGTTAAATTGGAAACCTCACGACAGATCGTTATTTGGATTTTTTCTGCTGATTTGATGTGTCCCTATGATTGTCAAAGTCTGATGAGGCTTCTGTTGACACCTATACAGTTTTTGTTATGGGGATCGTCATGGTCTCAGAGGGCAGTGAATGCTGCTGCCCAACATCAACAACAAGGGGATCCATTATTTGGGATCACAGCTGAAATGCTCATTGGTGGGGGACGTTATGCCGATATAAATGTCCAACTAACTTTTCCTGTCAATATGTTACAGTTATCTTCTAAGCTTGCTTTAGATGCATTTCTTAGCTTACCAGGAGGGTCAGCTCCTTCTTTCAGCTCGGTGACGCAAGGTGCAACTGAGAAGTATAGCAACTTTATTGATAGGCTTTGGGATGCAGTAATGAACCACCCGGATTTGGGAGAGGACAATAAACAACAAATGTTTAGAATTTTGGCCTTTGATAACGCCAATAAAACTACCAGGGCCATTCTAGCCAGTCTGCCCAAAGGGGCAGGAGTGGAAGAAATGCTTTCTCGGGTGGAAAGAGCAGGGGTTCAAAAACAAAATGAGTCGATGGCAGCTGTGGTGCAAAGTGCTGTCAGAGAAGTAGTGCAACCATTGGCAGCTGTTGTTAGGCAAAAACACTCTCCAGGAATAGTCCAACCCTTTAAAGGCATCTGCTTTCGTTGTGGGGAACAGGGGCATAACAGGCGAAATTGTCGTGCTCCCGTATGGTGTGATAAGTGTCAAAAAAATACTCATGCTACTAAGGCCTGTTCGGGAAACTTCAAATTGAGCACGGGGAGAGGCCGCGTGCAGACACAAATGCCCCCTCAAAACGACAGCAGCAATCAGGGTTTTTACAAAAACACTCGGCTGCCACCAAAGGAAGTTTGGGGGTCGACTTGGAAACAACAATAGATTTCACTTTAACCAATACAGATGTGTTGTCAACAAGTTCCTTTTGAAGTGCATCATATACAACAATTAACAACCATGCTAGCAGACAAGGGACTTGTAATTGCACCAGAAAAGATTCAAAGGTCTCCACCTTGGAAATACCTAGGGTGGATCATTGAACAGGCAAAAATTCGTCCTCAAAAAATAGCATTAAAAACTCCACTTAAAACATTGGCTGATGTGCAAATGGTCTTAGGCGACATCCAATGGGTTCGCAATTGCGCTGGCATTACCAATGCAGACATTAAACCACTAATTGAATTACTGCGAGGCACTCAGCCTGCAGCTGAAATTCATATGATGCACAATCATCATGTAGCCTTACAGCACATTATAAACAAACTTACTATAGCCTGGACTGCAAGAAGAATCCTTGAACCGCCACTTTCTTTGCTTATCTGTAACACCGAAGAATCACCTTTTGCCGTTATATGTCAATGGCAAAATAAGAAGGGGGAGACGAAGGGACAACAGGGAATGAACTCTGTGACTGCCATTGACAACAAGAATAATGATAACTCGCCAAATTCCTCCTTTTTTCAAATTTTGGAATGGGTTTTCTTACGGGTACAACCACGTTTCAGTATACAAACTCGTCCTGAAGCCGTAGGGGAATTAATCCGAAAAGGGAGAACGCGAATTATAGAGCTGACAGGACAGGAACCAGCAGACATCAGTATTCCTGTTAACGCTGTAGATTTAGAACGGTGGGTACGCCACATGCTGGCCATTCAAGAATCTTTGTTAGGATTTAGCGGAAAGGTGCATTCTCAGCAACCTCAAGGGAAATTGTGGCAGATTCTAAAACGAAATCAGTGGCTAGAAAAACCTAAAGTGATTGTTAGCCCGATACTCGAGGGGTTGACGGTATACACAGATGCGGGAAAACGCTCTAGACAAGCTGCATGCGTATGGTGGGAAACAGATCAATGGTGCAAAAAGATTTTGCAAGGGCAAGCTGGAGATACCTTACAGGCTTTAGAATTAATGGCGGTGGTATGGGCATTAGGGAACTGGCCTGATCATCCTTTGAATGTGGTGACTGATTCTCTATATGTAGCTGGGCTTATACCAAGAATTCAAGATGCACTGATTAGGGAAACAAATAATCCTCAGCTAGGGAAATTATTTATTCAATTAAGATCAACCATCTCTCAGTGAGAGGCTCCGTGTTGTGTTATTCATATCCGTAGCCATCAATGGGAGTTGGGTTTAGGACAAGGTAATCAGATAGCGGACAATCTTGTCAGTCCAGCGTGTCATGTACCACCTGTAGATAAATTTTTACAAGCTAGGCAGGGTCATGAAATATTTCATCAAAACTCAAAGGGTTTAAGAAGGCAATATGGGTTATCAGAAAACGAAGCTCGCTCTATCATACAGGCCTGTCCCAAGTGTGGAAATCATGGACCTGGAATAGGGCTGGGCGTTAATCCAAAAGGTCTCAAGGCTTTAGAGCTCTGGCAGACTGACGTCACTCACATTGCTGAATTTGGGCAGCTCAAATATGTGCATGTCACCATAGATACCTTTTCTAAAGTAATATGGGCCACGGCTTTATCGGGTGAGAAGGCTCATCATGTGTGTAAGCACCTCCTTGCTTGCTTCGCGGTGTTGGGTGTGCCAGAACAACTGAAAACAGACAATGGCCCTGCTTACACCAGTCAGAAGTTGAGAACCTTTCTGATGAGATGGGGGGTCAAGCATATTACTGGCATCCCACACTCACCGACGGGGCAGAGCCTTGTAGAACGCACGCATCAGGTATTGAAGGACTATCTAGCAAAGCAAAAGGAGGAAGAAAAGGACCCGCAGATGAGACTGCATAAAGTCCTATTTACCCTAAATTATTTGTGTCTGATGGGAGACAGAGAAGAGCCATCGATTATAATCCATCACCAAAACCTTAAGTTTAACTCTCATACAACGCTTCCGAAACTAAAAGTAATGTATCGAGACCCAATCACTGGCATGTGGCTGGGCCCAGTTTCGGTAATATTTAATGGAAGAGGATACATGTGTGTTTCCACAGATAAGGGACCAATATGGGTGCCTAGCCGAGCGGTGAAGCCTGCACTCTCACAAGAAGAGGAAGACGTATCAAAGGAATTGTAACGACTGAGACTGTACGTTGTTATGAACTCTCCTTATGAAATAGAAAAAAGCAAAATCAGATGCAAAGACTGTCACCGATGTAAACCCTGGGTGTTATGTGTATGTTATCAATGTGGAAAAAAAAATGGTGGGTTCGGCTTAATCACGCTAATCGATGGTGTGATCACTGTTATCAAAAGAAATTGATTTGACTAAAATATTGTTGATTACTGGGCATGAGATAACTAACACACTTTCATATCAGATCACCTGTAACCAGTGGACTAGATTAACCGCTGAAAAAGCTTGCTTGTCTATTATTTTAGGTGTTGAGTGTAAATGACATAACCTGGTGCCAGAGATCTGGAAAGTACCCTTTAACCAATGGGTTGCAACAAAAGAAAAATGTCAAAAGCGGTTCGCATGGAAAGTAAAGCAAAACAATTACGAAACCTGGTGATTGGAACATTAGTAGTAGTGATGGTAGTCCCCGTGACCATGTCCATACATTACATAGAGCCTAGGAAAATTATGTGGGTTACCTGGGCAAACAAAACAGGTCAATCTGCGTTTTGTTTGTCTCTTGCTACGGCAACTGAGCCTTTCAGAACCTGTTTGGTGGGCGTGCCTGGTTTCTGGGTAGAAGAGTTTATGTGTTGCATGAACCTATCCGATCATGGTGAGTCTACACATAAACAATTACAATGGTTAAAAAACCATGTAAGCATGATACCACAAAATCATGGCATTTTAGATGAATGGCTCATGAATATTTTTAGAGAGTTGCCGTAATGGCTGATAGCTTTGATAAAAGAAGGCTTGCGTATATTGATTATCATCTTAATATTGTGTGTATGCTTTTTGTATTGCTTTTGGTTGTATAAAAAAAAAAAAGCTATATCGAAAGTAGTAAATCAGGCTTGGATTGTTCAAAAACAAAAAGGGGAATTTGTGGAAGGATTTTTATTAAATAACGGACATCCTATGAACATTCCAAGCACTGAGGATTTGTTAGCAATAGTATAAGGCAAAGGGTTGCTAAAGAGCAATTGTAGTTTTAGAGTCTCTGAAGCGATAGCAGAATAGGGAAAACAGGCTGAGGAATGTAACTATGAGTAGATTAGGTAACGGAATGCAGGCGCAGGAAGCGTTCGCGTGGACACCTGCTTTTGACCAATCTGTGTATATTAAGATTCGTGTGCTTGCTGACTGTAACCAATAGAGGATTCGAAGGTGCGCGTGTTAATGTGGCTGGCTTATAAAAGTAGCGTAGTATTTTGAAATAAACGAGAATGATCATACCCATATTGGGACTCATCATTACTCCGGGAACGCACTCCCACTCCGACCCATGGTCACTCCGACATCACGGTGTCCTGGTTTCGGCTGGGATAGAGTTAATTTTCTTCCTAGTAGCTGGTATGGGGCTATGTTTTGGATTTAGGATGAGAATAATGTTGATAACACACTGATGTTTTTAGTTGTTGCTAAGTATCCTGTAGTCAAGGACTTTTCGGCTTCCCATGCTCTGCCAGGTGCACAAGAAGCTGGGAGGGAGCATAGCCAGGACAGCTAACCCAACTGACTAATGGGGTATTCCATAACATATGACCTTATGCTCAGCATATAAAGCTGGGGGAAGAAGAAGGAAAGGGGGGACGTTCGGAGAGATGGCTTTCGTCTTCCCAAGTAACTGTTACACGTGATGGAGCCTTGCTTTCCTGGAGATGGCTGAACACCTGCCTGATGATGGGAAGTAGTGAATGAATTCCTTGTTTTGCTTTGCTTGCATGTGTGGCTTTTGCTTTACTTATTAAACTGTCTTTATCTCAACCCACGAGTTTTCTCACTTTTACTCTTCTGATTCTCTCCCCCATCCCACCGACTGGGGTTAAACCATGACACTCTTTGAAGAAGTCTTTTTAAATGTTTTAATTTTAATATCTGTGTTTACCAAATCTTAGTTAGGGAATCCAGGGATATTTTCTGATGACTTCCCAACTTCTTGTGCACCCCCAGCCTACTTGCTGGTGGGGTGCCGTGAGAAGCAGAAAAGGCCTTGACTCTGTGTAAGCACTGCTCAGCAATAACAAAAACATCCATGTATTATCAACACTGTTTTCAGCACAAATACAAAACATAGCCCCATACTAGCTACTATACAGAAAATTAACTCTATCCCAGCCAAAACCAGCACAAAGAGTTCATATCTTTGAAGAGGGATGTTTCTCCTACAAATTGTCTCTTCCCTGCTCTTGCACAGCCAATGGGCTCTCATTAGGACTACCTTTGTGGAAGTCACATAAGCAGAGCTCCTACTCTTCCTTCTTGTCTGAGCAAAGCTTTGCTCGGAGGAGCGAGCAGAACAAGCACATTACTCTGCAGGGAAATTATATAAATATGGAGGCCACCTCAGTGCAAGAATAGGAATTAAAATAATAGTTTCACATAGCACGTGCTGCCTCTGCTGAAGAGAAGAAAGGGCGTCAGGTTCCTGACCTTGCTGAGCAAGTTCACAGTTACAACCCTGCTGTATGCTGACAGCAGGTAAAATGTGATGTCAGCAGGTCTTAAAAAACGAACTGGAGGAGCTTAATGGGAATATGGACTAGGGCAAGGGGCTATGAGAAATGGCTTCCCCTGCTGCTCCCTGCAGAGTGATGTCTCCCTAGAGGAATCTGGAAAGAGGTGAGTTATCACAGAGGCGCTACCACCGTCGCTGATAGGCTCAGCCTTGGCCAGTGGTGGGTCTGTCTTGGAGCTGGCTGTCACTGGCTCTATTGGACATGGGGGAAGCTTCTAGCAGTTTCTCACAGAAGCCACCCCTGCAGCCCCCCTGCTACCAAAACCTTGCCATGTAAACCCAATACAGTGATGAACTGACCACAACCCCCATTCCCCATCCCCCCCGCCGCTCGGGGGGGGAGGAGGTAGAGAAAACAGAAGTGAAGTTGAGCCCAGGAAGAAGGGAGGGATGGGGGGAAGCTGTTTTAAGATTTTTTTTTTATTTCTCATTATCCTGCTCTGATTTGATTGGCAATTTTAAATTAATTCCCGGAGTCAGGTCTGTTTTGCCTGTGATGGTAATTGGTGAGTGATCTCCCTGTCCTTATCTCAACCCATGAGCCTTTCGTTATATTTTCTCTCCCCTGTCCAGTTGAGGAGGGGGAGTGATAGAGCAGCTTGGTGGGCACCTGGCATCCAGCCAAGGTCAACCCACCGCAGTAGCTAAGTTTGATCATTAACTATAATATTTACTGCACTACACTTGTTGTTTTCAGTCTGGTCGTGGCCTCACTTCCTTAATTGAGGGGCTGATCTTGCAATCATTGATCAGGCTCAGCACTTACTGCCACAATTCTGCTTTCTTCCCAGACACAGTTGTCCCCAAGTGCAGTTTTCTGCCAGGCACCATGTCTGGCTTGAGCAGGCAACATCTCCGATAACCAACATCAGCATCCATCTAGGGTTGCTGAGAGCTGGGGTACCCTCTGGGATGGGCTGTGACAGACCAAGGCTGGGCTGGATCAGGGAAACATGGCAGTATTGATGGGTCGTAAGCAGATACGGCAAGACAGGACTCTCTGGGATATAAGTCACTCAGATGTCTTCCTAATGCCAAGATCGGCATGCATGGGCAGCTCTTCTGCGTTTCCTGCTCTGTCTGGGATGGGTATAAAAATCTCTCTTTGTCATACCACTAGGGAGATGGGTGTAGGGACACGATGCAGGACCCACTGGTCCTGTCACAAGAGCATCCTCCTGTTACACTTGAGAGTGGTCTTTTGGCTTAGGTTTTGCTGGGCTGCCCTGCAAAATGGCTGCTCTGTATTCCAGAAACTGGCCAAAGATCATTTCAGCTGGTACCACATGTTCAACTATGTTCATTTCACATGGGGAATATCCCAAAGGAAACACCCCTGTGTTTCCCTGTTGCTTCAGTCCTTTTGGTGCATGGACAATAATCAGTTTCCTGAAGTTGTATTGACGATCTGCTGGACAGACTGCATCTGCTCCACACAGCGACTGAAAGCATGAGTTTCATACCCAGATGTCTCTTCACTGCCTTTTCTAGCAGCATCTTCTGTCCTATAAAGTGCCTTGTTTAAGCCAGCGTACCTTGCAGCAGATGGAGCGTGAGCCAGCACTCTGTGGAGGATGTCAGACTGAGGTTAGGAGTGGCTCTTCCAGACACAGGAGCAAGATGACAGGGACAGTCTTCAGCTCCTGCCCCTTAGCTGCAGCATCACTGGAGTGGGAAAAGTCAGGGTACCAACTAATGTATTTTCCTTTCTAAGTACAAGTATTTTCTCACAGACATGCTGGCAGATCACAGACCTTGTAAATGCAGAAATTGCCAAAAGTACTCTGTGTTGACCTTGGATAAAAGGTTGGGCAAACTGATGCTACAGAAAGGGCTCGGTCTCAATTAGATTCTTAATATGGGGTTTGGGGTAAAGAGATCTTGCCACCAGTCCATAATTTTGTTTTCCTTTATACAGATACGGCATTACTTCAAACAATATCCTCTGATGCAAAGGCAGGAGTAAGCTACCTCCAGCAGGCTCTCTGAAGAGGTATTGTCCTGGTTACAGCTGGGATAGAGTTAATTTTCTTTCTAGTAGCTAGTACAGTGCTGTGTTTTGGATTTAGGATGAGAATAATGTTGATAACACACTAATGTTTCAGTTGTTGCTAAGTAGTGTTTACAGTAGTTAAGGACTTTTCAGCTTCCCATGCTCTGCCAGCGAGGAAATGCACAAGAAGCTGGGAGGGAGCATAGCCAGGACAGCTAACCCAACTGGCCAACGGGGTATTCCATACGATAGGACATCATGCTCAGTATATAAACCAGGAGGCGTAGGCCAGGAAGCAGCCATCGCTGCTCGGGGACTGGGTGGGCATCGGTCAGCAAGTGGTGAGCAATTGCATCATGCATCACTTGCTTTGTGTATTCTTTTATTATTGTTGTTGTTGTTGTTGTTGTTGTTATTATTACTACTACTACTACTACTACTACTACTATTTTACTTTATTTTATTTCACTTATTAAACTGTTTTTATCTCAACCCACAAGTTTTCTCACTTTTACTCTCCCAGTTCTCTCCCCCATCCCACTGGAGTGGGGGGGAGTGAGCGAGCGGCTGTGTGGTGTTTAGTTGCTGGCTGGGGTTAAACCATGACAGTCCTTTTTGGCGCCCAATGTGGAGCTCAAAGGGTTTGAGAAAACAACAGAATAACCAAAGCATATTAAGGAATTTATATCTGTTAACAGTTGCCGGTCACAATATTGATTCATCTGTTCTCGATATTAGTTTATCTGATCTGCACCATGCTCCTGTTTTTGCTGTACATGTTAAAGACTGGTGTTGGGTTTTGCAGTCTGCTGTGCTCTGCAGTGATTAGTGATGTTTTGCCTGGGAGATTTGTTATTAAAACACTGGCCTTGGGTGTTATCTGGTATTTGGGTTTTGTACTGAAGCCATTACTGTACTTCAGGTCCCACCTCATGGAGACCATTAGCAATTATACCTCTTCCTCTGAGAGGTTTTTTATGGAGGAAATACAGGATGGCACATTCGCTACCTTCTTCTATGATGTTTCCTCCTTCATTACAATAACTTTTCAGTACCTTGAACATCCTTGGGTAGTTAAGATACTTCTATTGGTATTTCTTGGGAATATTGTTTCGGTTTTGTCCAAGGTTAATAAGCAATTTAAGAATGTCATGCAGAGATCTGCCCCAAGGCTGGATAGTTATGAGTGGCAGGGTGAGTGGGATAGCATGGGCAAATGCCTAGGACGGTGGGCACCCCCAGTGTTCTGGAACTTCACCCCTGAGCAAGTGCAGAATCCTGGAAAATTAGTAGAATATTTGGGAAAAGTATGCTGTCACTCTGGCAATTCTAGGGAGACACAAATCACTGCAATGTGCTGGGGCCTGACCCATGCCTACTGAGCCCTGTTCAACACTATTCAGAACCCTCAAGGGGAAGAAAAGGTCTCTGCATCTTACTTCAAAATGACAGGAATTGCGGCTACCCCAACCCCCATGACAGGCACTGCAACTACTCCGCCGTCCAGGCGAGCACGTTGTCACCTGACTGCTCCGATGCTGGGATACCAGGGCCAGTAGCCTGGAATTGGAGAGTAGGGAAGCCAAGCAGCTGGGATCCCTTTCTAGGGAAGGGGGCATTGACAAAGCAATTGGACAAGGGGCACAGGCCCTCAGCCTCTGGAGGCGACTCCTGTCAGGCATAAAGGAAAGGTATCCCTTCAAGGAAGATGTTATCTATCGCCCAGGCAAATGGACCACTATGGAGAGAGGTATCCAGTACCTGAGAGAACTAGGCATGCTGGAGGTAATTTATGATGACCTGGACAACGAGCAGTTATCCAAAGACCCAGATGAAGTCAAATGCACCCGACCCATGTGGCGGAAGTTTGTACAGAGCG
The DNA here is from genome assembly GCF_964195595.1 of Calonectris borealis. Taxonomy (NCBI): domain Eukaryota; kingdom Metazoa; phylum Chordata; class Aves; order Procellariiformes; family Procellariidae; genus Calonectris; species Calonectris borealis. The sequence goes on from NC_134351.1 coordinate 15,910,693, forward strand.
CACCAGCGTCACATGCAAACTCATTGGCAGCACTGACCTGGAAAGACGGAGAAGAACAAACGGTGGATGACTTGTCTGGCCAACTCCAGCAACATGAAGAAAGTCTCTCTTCCTCCCCATGGGCCTGCATCTCAGCTGTGGAGAAACTGTCTCGGGAGTTCCAGCAACTCAAAGAGGATATAGAATCATAGAATCATAGAATCATAGAATCATACAGGTTGGAAAAGACCTCTAAGATCATCGTGTCCAACCGTCAACCCAACACCACCATGCCCACTACACCATGTCCCTAAGGGCCTCATCTACACGTCTTTTAAATACCTCCAGGGATGGTGACTCCACCACTTCCCTGGGCAGCCTGTTCCAAGGCCTGACCACTCTTTCAGTAAAGAAATTTTTCCTAATGTTCAATCTAAACCTCCCTTGGCACAACTTGAGGCCATTTCCTCTTGTCCTATCGCTAGTTACTTGGGAGAAGAGACCAACACCCACCTCGCTACACCCTCCTTTCAGGTAGTTGTAGAGTGCGATGAGGTCTCCCCTCAGCCTCCTCTTCTCCAGGCTAAACAACCCCAGTTCCCTCAGCCGCTCCTCATAAGACTTGTGCTCCAGGCCCTTCACCAGCTTCGTTGCCCTCCTCTGGACGCGCTCCAGCACCTCCATGTCCTTCTTGTAGTGAGGGGCCCAAAACTGAACACAGTATTCGAGGTGCGGCCTCACCAGTGCCGAGTACAGGGGCACGATCACCTCCCTATTCCTGCTGGCCACACTATTTCTGATACAGGCCAGGATGCCGTTGGCCTTCTTGGCCACCTGAGCACACTGCCGGCTCATGTTCAGCCGGCTGTCAACCAGTACCCCCAGGTCCTTTTCCTCTGGGCAGCTTTCCAGCCACTCTTCCCCAAGCCTGTAGTGTTGCATGGGGTTGTTGTGGCCGAAGTGCAGGACCCGGCACTTGGCTTTGTTGAATCTCATACAGTTGGCCTCGGCCCATCGATCCAGCCTGTCCAGGTCCCTCTGCAGAGCCTTCCTACCCTCCAGCAGATCAACACTCCCGCCCAACTTGGTGTCGTCTGCAAACTTACTGAGGGAGCACTCGATCCCCTCGTCCAGATCATTGATGAAGATATTGAACAGGACCGGCCCCAAAACTGAGCCCTGGGGAACACCGCTCGTGACCGGCCGCCAACTGGATTTAACTCCGTTCACCACAACTCTCTGGGCTCGGCCGTCCAGCCAGTTTTTTACCCAGCGAAGAGTGTACCTGTCTAGGCCGTGAGCTGCCAGCTTCTCTAGGAGAATGCTGTGGGAGACAGTGTCAAAGGCCTTACTGAAGTCCAAGTAGACCACATCCACTGCCTTTCCCTCATCCACTAGGCGGGTCACCTGGTCATAGAAGGAGATCAGGTTGGTCAAGCAGGACCTGCCTTCCATGAACCCGTGCTGGCTGGGCCTGATCCCCTGGTTGTCCCGGACATGGCTCGTGAGCACCCTCAAAACCAACCGCTCCATGATCTTCCCCGGCACCGAGGTCAGGCTGACCGGCCTGTAGTTCCCCGGATCCTCCTTCCGGCCCTTCTTGTAGATGGGAGTCACATTGGCGAGCCTCCAGTCGTCCGGGACTTCCCCAGTTAACCAGGACTGCTGGTAAATGATGGAGAGCGGCTCGGCAAGCTCCTCCGCCAGCTCCCTCAGTACCCTCGGGTGGATCCCATCTGGCCCCATAGACTTGTGAACATCCAGGTGGCCTAGCAGGTCATGAACTTCATCCTCTTGAATTATGGGGGGTTTATCCTGCTCGTCGTCCCTGTCTTCCAGCTCAGGGGGCTGAGTACCCTGAGGATAACCATTCTGACTACTAAAGACTGAGGCAAAGAAGGCGTTGAGTACCTCAGCCTTTTCCTCATCCTTGGTGGCAACGTTCCCCCCCGCATCCAATAGAGGATGGAGATTCTCCTTGGCTCTCCTTTTGTCATTAACATACTTATAAAAGCATTTTTTGTTGTCTCTCACGACAGTGGCCAGGTGGAGTTCTAGCTGGGCTTTTGCCTTTCTAATTTCCTCTCTGCACGACCTAACGCGATCCCTGTACTCTTCCTGAGTTGCCTGACCCTTCCTCCACAAGTGATAAACTCTCCTTTTTTCCCTGAGTCCCAGCCAGAGCTCCCCGTTCAGCCAGGCCGGTCGCCTTCCCCGCCCGCACTTCTTGCGGCACATGGGGACAGCCCGCTCCTGCGCCTTTAAGACTTCCTTCTTGAAGAACGTCCAGCCTTCCTGGACCCCTTTGCCCTTCAGGACCGTCTCCCAAGGGATCCTCTCGACCAGTGTCCTGAGCAGGCCAAAGTCCGCCCGCCGGAAGTCCATGGTAGCGGTTTTGCTGGCCCCCCTCTTTACTTCACCAAGTATCGAGAATTCTACCATTTCATGGTCGCTAAGCCCAAGCCGACCTCCGACCACCACATCTCCCACCAGCCCTTCTCTGTTCGTGAACAGCAGGTCAAGCGAGGCATCTCCCCTGGTGGGCTCGCTTACCAGCTGCGTCAGGAAGTTATCCTCCACACACTCCAGGAACCTCCTCGACTGTTTCCTCTCTGCCGTGTGGTATTTCCAGCAGACATCCGGAAAGTTGAAGTCCCCCACAAGAACAAGGGCTAGCGACTGGGAGACTTCTGCCAGCCTCTGGTAGAATATTTCGTCTGCCTCCTCTTCCTGGCCAGGTGGTCTATAACAGACCCCCAGCAGGATATCTGCCTTGTTGGCCTTCCCCCTCATCCTTACCCACAAGCACTCGACCTCGTCATCACTATCATCGAGCTCTAGACAGTCGAAGCATTCCCTAACATACAGGGCTACTCCACCGCCTCTCCTTCCTCGCCTGTTCCTTCTGAAAAGCTTATAGCCGTCCATTGCAGCACTCCAATCGTGCGACTCATCCCACCACGTTTCCGTGATGGCGACTAAGTCATAGCTACCCCGCTGCACAGTGGCTTCCAGCTCCTCCTGTTTGCCGCCCATGCTGCGTGCATTGGTATAGATGCACTTGAGCTGGGCTGCCGATTTCTCCCCCGACAATGGCGTGCGGACCCTAGGCTCTTCTCTAGAGAGCCTGGTTTTATCCCCGTCCCCCTTCAAATCTAGTTTAAAGCCCTCTCGATGAGCCCGGCCAACTCACACGCGAGAATCCTTTTCCCCCTGCGAGACAGCTGAACTCCGTCCGTCGCCAGCAGGCCCGGTGCCATGTAAACCTCCCCGTGGTCAAAGAAGCCAAAATTCTGTTGATGGCACCAGCCCCTGAGCCACGTGTTGATCCGATGAGTTTTCCTGTTCCTTTCGGTGTTCCGCCCCGCCACTAAAGGGATCGAGGAAAAAACTACCTGTGCTCCCGATCCTCCTACCAGTCGCCCCAGCGCCCTGAAGTCCCTTTTGATCCCTTCGGGACTTCTCCCTGCAACCTCCTCACTGCCAGCCTGTATAACCAGTAGCGGGTAGTAATCGGAGGCCTGCACGAGACACCTACTCCCCACCTGCACGGGCCAGTGTCTGAGCCATTAGGAGTAAGTATCCCTCTGCTGAAGAGAGGAGATATCGTGGGTACACACCCCGGGGCACCCTGTGGTTTTACCTGCATGACCACAGAGAGGACATGAGGAAGTGGGATGGAAAATCTACCTCGACCCTAGATGCACGTGTACGTGAGTTGCAAGGAAAAACAATCACACAAGGGGGTTCTCCCAGGAAAAATGCTGCTCCAGTCTCCAGTGAGCAGTTCCCCAGACAGAGTAGAAGGGCTGATTCCACTTCCGACCTTAATAAAGAGGCTTCTGATTCACATTTACAAGAAGCGAGTAACAAATACGATGACCAGAAGCAGAGGGGCCCTGCCTCCGGCCAGGTGGAGGAAAGGGACAACCGGGTTTACTGGACTGTGTGGATTCAATGGCCTGGCACATCAGACCCACAGGAGTAGAAGGCTCTTGTAGACACTGGTGCACAGTGTACCCTGATGCCATCAAGCTATAAAGGGGCAGAACCCATTTGTACTTCTGGAGTGACAGGGGGATCCCAAGAGTTAACTGTATTGGAGGCCGAAGTGAGCCTAACCGGGAATGGGTGGCAGAAGCACCCCATTGTGACTGGCCCAGAGGCTCCGTGCATCCTTGGCATAGACTACCTCAGGAGAGGGTATGTCAAGGACCCAAAAGGGTACCGGTGGGCTTTTGGTATAGCTGCCTTGGAGACGGAGGAAATTAAACAGCTGTCCACCTTGCCTGGTCTCTCAGAGGACCCTTCTGTTGTCAGCACAACAGGTGCTGATCGCTACCACAACGGTGCACCGGCAGCAATATCGCACCAACCAAGATCCCCTGCTTCCCATCCAGAAGCTGATTCGTCGACTGGAGAGCCAAGGAGTGATCAGCAAGACTCGCTCACCCTTTAACAGTCCCATATGGCCAGTGCGAAAGTCCAATGGAGAGTAGAGACTAACAGTAGACTACCGTGGCCTGAACGAAGTCTCGCCGCCACTGAGTGCTGCCATGCCAGACATGCTAGAACTTCAATACGAACTGGAGTCAAAGGCAGCCAAATGGTACGCCACAATGGATGTTGCTAATGCATTCTTCTCAATCCCTCTGGCGGCAGAGTGCAGGCCACAGTTTGCTTTCACTTGGAGGGGCGTCCAGTACACCTGGAACCGACTGCCCCAGGGGTGGAAACACAGCCCTACCATTTGCCATGGACTGATCCACACCGCACTGGAACAGGGTGAGGCTCCAGAACACCTGCAATACATTGATGACATCATCGTGTGGGGCAGCACAGCAGAAGAAGTTTTTGAGAAAGGGGAGAGAATAGTCCAAATCCTTCTGAAGGCTGGTTTTGCCATAAAACAAAGTAAGGTCAAGGGACCTGCACAGGAGATCCAGTTTTTAGGAATAAAATGGCAAGATGGACGTCGTCAGATCCCAATGGACGTGATCAATAAAATAACAGCCATGTCCCCACCAACTAGCAAAAAGGAAACACAAGCTTTCTTAGGCGTTGTGGGCTTTTGGAGAATGCATATTCCAGATTACAGTCAGATCGTAAGCCCTCTCCATCAAGCGACCAGGAAGAAGAACAACTTCAAATGGGGCCCTGAGCAACAACAAGCCTTTGAGCAAATTAAAGGGGAGATAGTTCATGCAGTAGCCCTTGGGCCAGTCCGGGCAGGACAAGATGTAAAGAATGTGCTCTACACCGCAGCCGGGGAGAATGGCCCTACCTGGAGCCTCTGGCAGAAAGCACCAGGGGAGACTCGAGGTCGACCCTTAGGGTTCTGTAGTCGGGGATACAGAGGATCCGAGGCCCGGTACACTCCAACTGAGAAGGAGATATTGGCAGCATATGAAGGGATTCGAGCTACTTCGGAGGTGGTTGGTACTGAAGCATGGCTCCTCCTGGCACCCCGACTGCCGGTGCTGGGCTGGATGTTCAAAGGGAAGGTCCCCTCTACACATCATGCAACCGATGCTACGTGGAGTAAGTGGGTCGCACTGATCACACAACGGGCCCGAATAGGAAACCCCAGTCGCCCAGGAATCTTGGAAGTGATCACGAACTGGCCAGAAGGCAAAGATTTTGTAATATCGCCAGAGCAGGAGGTGACGCGTGCTGAAGAGGCCCCACTGTATAATAAACTACCAGAAAATGAGAAGCAATATGCCCTGTTCACTGATGGGTCCTGTCGCCTTGTGGGAAAGCATCGGAGATGGTAAGCTGCTGTATGGAGTCCTATACAAGTTGCAGAAACTACTTAAGGAGAAGGTGAATCGAGCCAGTTTGCAGAGGTGAAAGCCATGCAGCTGGCCTTGGATATTGCTGAAGAAGAAAAATGGCCAGTACTTTATCTCTATACTGACTCATGGATGGTGGCAAATGCCCTGTGGGGGTGGTTGCAGCAGTGGAAGCAGAACAATTGGCAGCGCAGAGGTAAACCCATCTGGGCTGCCGCATTGTGGCAAGATATTGCTGCCCGGGTAGAGAATCTGGCTGTAAAAGTACGTCACATAGATGCTCACGTACCCAAGAGTCGGGCCACTGAAGAACATCAAAACAACCAGCAGGTGGACCAGGCTGCTAAGATTGAAGTGGCTCAGGTGGATCTGGACTGGCAACATAAGGGTGAATTATTTATAGCTTGGTGGGCCCATGACACCTCAGGCCATCAAGGAAGAGATGCAACATATAGATGGGCTCGTGATCGAGGGGTGGACTTGACCATGGACGCTATTGCACAGGTTATCCATGAATGTGAAACATGCGCTTGCAATCAAGCAAGCCAAGCGAGTAAAGCCTCTCTGGTATGGAGGACAAAATATAAATATGGGGAGGCCTGGCAGATTGATTATATCACACTCCCACAAACCTGCCACGGCAAGCGCTATATGCTCACCATGGTGGAAGCAACCACCGGATGGCTGGAAACATATCCTGTGCCCCATGCCGCCGCCAGGAACACCATCCTGGGCCTCAAAAAACAAGTCTTATGGCGACATGGCACCCCAGAAAGAATTGAGTCAGACAACGGGACTCATTTCTGAAACACCCTCATAGACACCTGGGCCAAAGAGCATGGCACTGAGTGGGTATATCACATCCCCTACCATGCACCAGCCTCCGGAAAAATCAAACGATACAACGGACTGCTAAAGACAACACTGAGGGCAATGGGTGGTGGGACATTCAAGCATTGGGATACACCTTTAGCAAAAGCCACCTGGTTAGTCAACACCAGAGGATCTTTCAATCGAGCTGGCCCTGCCCAATCCAAACCCTTACGTACTGTAGAGGGGGATAAAGTCCCTGTCGTGCACATAAGAAATATGCTGGGGAAGACAGTCTGGGTTACTCCTGCCTCTGGCAAGGGAAAACCCATCCGTGGGATTGCTTTTGCTCAAGGACCTGGGTGCACTTGGTGGGTAATGCGGAAGGATGGGGAAGTCCGATGTGTACCTCAAGGGGATTTGATTTTGGGTGAAAATAGCCAATGAACTGAATTGTATGATGTTAATTGCTATATGATATTGTATATCATCATTTCTGTGGTTGCTATCAATGGTATAGCAGTAAAAATCACCCAGATGAACGAAGAAGGAACTCCGATGAAACCGAGCAAAGTGCGACGATGATAGAACCGGACAAGCGCAGCGATAATGGAACCAGGCCTTGCTTCAGGATGCAACAATCCAACACTACACACCACCTCTCCTGCCCTGAAAGACTGTTATGACAGATGGAGCCCAAAGTCATGGACTAAATGAACTCAATGGACATTTTAGAGGGATGGCCCATAGACTAAGGGAATGATATCTGTGTGTGTATATATATATACAAAAAGACAAGATAGGTGGTGGTGATTAATTGGAATGCATTGGAAACTGTGAGATCTGGGCATGACGTAGACGTTATAGAATAAGGGGTGGATACTGTCCTGGTTTCAGCTGGGATAGAATTAATTTTCTTCCCAGTAGCTGGTATAGTGCTGTGTTTTGGATTTAGTATGAGAAGAATGTTGATAACACACTGATGTTTTCAGTTGTTGCTAAGTACCCTATTAGTCAAGGATTTTTCAGCTTCTCATGCTCTGCCAGGTGCACAAGAAGCTGGGAGGGAGCATAGCCAGGACAGCTGACCCAAACTGGCCAACAGGGTATTCCATACCGTATGACATCATGCTCATTATATAAACTAGGAGGCAGAGTTTCTACCTCAGTGTTTTTATGACTGCATACACCCTTCTGTACCTGCTATTTTCTCTCATTAAGTACAGAAAAACGTGCTTTTCCATGCTGAATCACAGGATATATTGCCAGCAAACATTTTCCATGTTATTGCAACCCACAAGAACGTTGTGGGAATTTTATGAATAGCAGCAGCTAACTGAGATTAAACTGCTGGTTTGGGATTTTTTTTTAAACCGTCTACTGATTTTTGGATGATTTGGCTCAGAAATAATCATTTAAACATATGGAATACCAATAAAGCTCTAGAAAAGAAATAATTTATAATGAATATTAAGTTAAATAATCTAGGCAGTCAACCTAATGAATTGTTTGGGCAAAAATAGATATTAACCACCAGAAAACAACAAATGTTACTACTTAAATGTTGAGGGTTGCTGCAGATCCAGTTTTAGGCATTTTATTGCTTTTATAAACTGATGAACACTGTTTACAGGATTGATATTCTCAAGCCCTACCACCACTGTCATCCACTGCTTGGAGTTAGAATAGTGAAAAAAAATCTAGAAACAATTTAAATCTATCCTCAAAACAATTAAAATGCATGTAAATTATGATGCTCCAGGAATTAATCACTCCAACAGATGGCTGGTAGCTTGTTAATATGATTGAAGCAGACATTTTTCTTTTTTTGGAATCCCATACCTTGAAGACTATAGGAATGCCGAAGGACCACCAAAAATCAGGTTGCTGCAGCAAAGGGATCTGACTATAAACTAATGACTAAAATGATCTGGAACACCAGAGACAAACCATTTGGGGCAATTCAATCTGAATCATATTTTTCACCCTTCCTTACTTTCTATCCAGCTATGGCCTCAACTCTATACATCATCAGCCAAAGTGGGATTTGGATGTGGACCCTGATTTCACAGATTGTCTTTCTTACTGTTGGGATAACAGCTACATTAACAGCCACAGCAACTTGCAAGGGTTTGCAGAGGCAAACCCTTGTTTGCAGAGGCAGCTCTTGGATCCCGGGAAGCAGAACTTCAGCTTGCTCTCAGCAAAACATTTCAATGTCTGTCTTTTTTTTGAAGAGCCTTGAAGATGAACTCCCTTTAAATATACCTCTAGGGCTGAAAGGACAAGGTGTTGGGGGCCTAGAGAAATGTTCGCTCTATTATGCACATATACGTGCACACACACATGTTATATACAGTGATTTGGTTAAGTCTGATTATTGTATAAAGAACGTTTTCAGTCACTCAGGCCATGCTGTGCCTTGTCAAGGGGCAGAAGACCTGTCCTTCACAGGGGAGCATAGGTGAAAGCCTTAAGCCAGCAGTCTGAGCTACCTCCAGAAGCAACATAAAACCATCATTGCCATCACCATGGCAGGGCAGAGCTAATTAGTAAATTGATGCCTCTGTACTGCTTCTAGGATCCAATCTACTATCTTCACTCATCATGGCTTTGTCCTCTGTAATTTAGTTTGGGATACTATGGGTTTCTGTTCTCTCTAATTGGAGGTGACGTGGCTGCGTATTCCAGCTTCAGGCTTTGGTGCGGTGTGGTTGTGCATCCCAGCTTTTTGCTCTGCACAGGGATCACAATTTCTAACACATTAATTTCCAAATTTAAAAACTCAGAACTTTACTGATGCTGTAAAATAAGTAAACCAAGACCCGTGGTCTAAATTAAAGATTGTGAGCAAAGTGGGACAGAACCATATTCCAATAAATAACACATCACAAATAAATTAATAAATAATGCACTTCTGCAAATCCCATCTTGCAAGGTAGTGCTTCTGTCTTCTTAAGTGACAGGCAACAGATAAATATCACTGTGACAGTCTCTCTCACACCATGATGGATGTGTTTATTAGAGCTTCCATTTAGTCAGCACTCCCAAAGGAACCTCTTAGAAAATACAGATTTTATAGGTATTTAGGCAGTATTCAGAAAAACCAGTGATGTACCATTTACAGTGCTCTGCCACAAGCTCTGAGCCCTGTCAACGGCTGCTGACAGAGAGCTGTCGACTGACCCAGGTCCCACAGCTCAGGAGAAGGAGAGCTACAGAGCTGACCTGACAGGATGCCAGGGGTCTTGGCAAATTGCAAACAGTGTTGGGAATATCACAGGCCCCCTCTGCAAACAGTGAAAGATCCAGTTGTGTCTACTTGCTCCACAGAGAAGCTGGAAAGAGTTAAAAAGAAATAGGACAGGGAAACATTTTCTTCTTTGCGGATAAAAGGGATAGAAAGAACTTTTTACGTAAACTACTAGTGTGGGCTGATAAATAACCCATCACTTTTCATCTCTTTCCTCTTTCTCTTATCAAGACTTACAATGGTCAGAGGTGGTGCAGGAGGTACCAAAACCCTTTTTGGAGACTTCCTTGATGCATAGGATACTTAATCCTGCCTTTAAAATCATAAAGTTAGTTCCTAAAAAAAAAAAAACAAAACACTTTTGTGATGTAGCTGTAATATAATCAACAGGAATTTTCTGCTGCACAAGAAATATCCTCTTTCCCTCTTGCCAGCTCCTCCTGCATCTCTGATCTTCAGTCCTACACATCTCCTGGTTTAGTTTATAAACTGGCTTTTTGGATGGCTGAACTTACCTTGACTTTCACCAAAATATATCTGGAAATGTTGAAGAAACCCTGGTAAATTACAAATAAAGGAAAAGTCCTATTGCTTGAGCAAATAACAAAGCCTTTATATTGGACTCTTAGGCAAGGTGATAGGAGAACATCACTCAATCTCTTGCACAGATAAGAAGCTTGCGCAACTTTATACCAGTATAATGTTACATGATTGTAATGGCCTTTTCTTCTATTCTGGTAATTCCTGTAATCTCTTCCTGGAATATAAACATAATAATCATAATATAATATATTGATACATATCACAAACCAGTATATAGCATATTCACCACTTAGAAAAACCTTCACCCTATACCTGCAGTTCACAAGAATTCAAACCCAGTGGTCAAACATTACTATTCAGTTAAAGCAACTTGCTGGTTTTATGCTCAGATTGAGTTTCCTCTGTGTTGAGTATATTAGTAGACATGTGAAGTTAAAATCTAAATTCAATTGTTCCTGTGCACCATATCTCAGATCAGAATCTGACCAGTAATATACACTCCCCAGACAGTTCAGAAGAATAATTCATTCATAAAAGTTTCAATACTGTGCCAATCTATAAAATATCTATGTTTTACGTAAATCAGGAAACAGCATTTCCGACTAGAGGAAAAAAGCTATATCAGATCATTGTATCACGTTGCCTGTTTGATTGAAGGGCCTTTGTGTTGGAGCAAAGCTCAGAGCATTTTGAAAATGTAAACACAGGGATCACTCCATAAAAATTATATGTGCACTCTAAACTAATACATAGCTCTTGGTTGCATGTTATACAGTAAGGCGTTTAAAGGGGTCATCATGATGATATATGAATGGCAGCACAGCCAAGACATTCCATTAGAGTTGTTTCTTATTGCATAAAAAAAATTCCCTCCCACTCAGAAAATGCTTCAAAATCTAATTATTTTGTATAATACGCCTCTTCTCCTCTTCCTCCAGGCTATATCAAACACTAGAAGAGGATTCTCTGCTTACATGGATTTTATCTTTATGAATTGCCTAATCTTTTCAAAAAATATGTTTTTACATATAACTCTTGAGCACAGCCCCTTAATTAACATCAGGAATGCTTGTGGACTGAAAACAAAGCCGGTTAGTGAGTCTTGAAATTACATTCAGAACCAATTGCATTGGCATTAGCATTCCTGAACTGAAGTCAATATCTAGTTCCTGAATTATGTGCAGTGCCCCATGTAGCAGGTAGTCAAACATGGAATAAAAAGCTTGGGGTATTACATTATCCAGGAGCACACTGTGCACTGTGGCAGGGCGAGCCTCACCTCCATGACACAGTACCTCTCCTCCATCTCCTTTTCTTCACTCAGGGCCAGGGAGAAGATCACGGGGAGGGGGGAGAAGGTAGCCTGAGGATGAGAACACACACATTTTCACAACCGTGTGAATGTGCTTTCAAGGATCAGGGGTGGGGGCAGTAATCCTTCAACTAACCCTCAAAAATATCCACAAGGCTTTAAAAAAAAAACCAACAAAAAACCAAAAAAAAACAAAAACCAAAACAAAACCCACTGAGCTCATTGCAGTTTTTGCATTTTTAGGGTCACTTACATCTCAGTGTCAAGTGCTGAAAGTTAAATATCGAATTTGCTTCTTTCTTAAAGTTTTTTTAAATGAACACTGAGCTTTTCACTTGCTCTTAAGAGGCAGAGTTTTAGGAAACATTTAAGACATCCCATGATATATGATAGACTTCAGACCAGTTGACATCACTGCTATTGTTGTCCGAAAAGCGGATTCGTGCCCGGCGTGCAAGTAACCAATTCCACACATCAGGAGAGATATTGTTTTATTCAGGCCTGGGTGCTCGGTGGACTTGCCACAAATCAAGCACACCTGGTCTAATCACTTTTCTGCTTATATCTATGCTTCTCATACATATTTTAAGATTCTCTTTTACATATTCATTGAATTTCTGAGAACTAATTATAATATTACATCATCCTAGACACATGCGCACTAAAGTCTTTGGGGTCTTCTTGAGGGTCTCAAGTGGTCTCTGGTGGTCGGCAGGGTAGTGAACTCTTTGTGAACCTGTTCCTTTCTTCCCTTATAAGGTCGAGGTTTGTCTCCGAGCCATGTCTGGACCACGTTCATTTATGGTTCTTGATTTTAAGGTTAATCTTTACTAGAGTCTAACAATACTACACACCTGCAAACACAATACCTGTTAGTTACCTAACTCCTAAGCAACAAGTCGTCATTGTTTAGAATTAAAGAAGCGAGCAGTATGGAATAAGAGGTACTGTAACAGACTGTACCTACTGCATCAATTCCCCCCTTTGAGACTTATGATGTTGAGTATCATGAGTCTCACACCATTCACTTATAAGCATTTGGTCTACAAAAAGACATACATTGAATCATACAACAAGTAATTATAGCTAAGGTGACGACCAGTATTGCAAGTAAAAATAACTGTTTGAGCCAATTCAAATTTGGAAGCCATGAAAATAACCAAGAAAGATCTTATCCTTCTCGTTCCTTAAATCCAGATGTTAAGTCCTTTAATTGTTGAATTTTCTTCTCAACTAACTGTGAATTATCACTTAGGTTCTGCAATACAAAAAGAAGACATGTTGGTTACTTCTCGGGCTAAAAGTTCCCAGATATTTCGATTTCTATCCCATTTTGGCAATAGAAATTGGGATTCAGCTTTACTGATAGTCATAATTAATATCAACAGGCTCCATATTTTCTACTCCTAAACCCACAATTTCCTAATTAATTTGGTTTCCCTTCTAACAATAAATATTTTAAATATCACAAATAATTCAGCAACATCTTCGGTGACTCATCAAGTACGCTTTAAAGTTAATTTCAATGGTCCCTTAGGTGTAGATGTCCACGGTCTAGGAGGTATTTTGTTTATTTTGGTGTAATGAATCCAAGAGTCTATTTCTTCTAATTTTACAGCAGTGTTTGTTGTTAATAACACTTGGAATGGTCCTTTCCACTTTTCTCCAAGGGGGTCGTCCTTCCACGTTCACAGGTAGACTTGGTCTCCTGGACTGAATGAATGTACCAGAAATTCAAGGGGTAAAAGTGTGCTCAAAAGAACATATTTGTGTAAAGAACTCACCATTTTACTCAAAGACAAGAGATATTCAGTTAATACTTTTTTTCTCCTATCACATGCATTTGTTCAAACCTTCCTGTTAGATTGACATTATAAGGTTTACCATACAGAATTTCAAATGGACTTATTTTTTCTCTAGCTCTCGGGGTTACCCTAATTCTTAACAAGGCAAGTGGTAAAGCTTCAATCCATTTCAACTGAGCTTCCTGACATATTTTAGAAATTTGTCTTTTTAATGTTTGGTTCATTCTCTCTACTTGTCTACTAAATTGTGATCTTCTTAGTGTCTTACTCACATTCTTAATAACTTCCGCCACAAAATGTGGACCTCTGTCCGAGGACATCCCTAAAGGGACTCCAAATCTTGGAATAATTTCCTTTAATAAGTGTTTTGTTACCTCTTTTGCCTTGTTGGTTCGACACGAGAAAGTTTCTGGCCATCCAGAGAAGGTATCTACCAATACCAATAAATATCGGTATTGATTGCACCTTGGTAATTCTGAAAAATCTATTTGCCAATACTCACCAGGAATTATGCTTTTCCTTACCTCTCCAGGAGGGGGTCGGATTTGTATTTTTGGATTGTTCTTAAGACAAATCTCACATTTAATATTTTAGTCCCTATTAAATATCGTTTTACCGACTCGACCATTGCTTCTGCTCCCATATGTGTCTCAGCATGGGTTGTGACCATCAATTTCTTCATGATTTCGGGAGTTACTATACATTGTCCATGTGAAGTAATCCATCATCCTAGATCATTCTTTTTGCACTGTAATAGTCCAATAAATTTAAAATCTCTGTTCCATACTTTATAGGTGAGCCACTGGCAGACAAAAGTCTTCGCTCTTTTCATATCGCTCCATGGGCATGAACAACTCCAAAAGCATATTTAGAATCTGTATAAATATTAACTCTTTTACCTTTAGCCAGATTTAAAGCTCTTGTCAAAGCTGTTATCTTTGCCTTCTGGGTGGATGTATTTGGAGGTAATGCTTTTACTTCTTTATTTTCGGTTAAAGTTACCACGGCATAGCCAGCCCTCCTTGCTCCTTTCACAGCAAAGCTGCTTCCATCAGTAAATAATTCTTCATCCGGAGTCTGGAGAGGGACATCCCTCAGGTCTGGCCTGCTGGCATATACCTGTTCGATAACTTGTAAACAATCATGATTAGGATCACTCTCTTTTTCACTTAGCATTAAAGAAGCAGGATTTAAAATTGCACTTAGTTCAAAATGATGTCGTCTTGTTCCACTAACAGAACTTGATATTGTAGATTGAGGGGGTGCCATCTTGCAAATGGCTTTTTTTCTATCATGTCCCAATCTTGGTTGTCCTTGGGAAATCTCAAATCCCAAATAAATTACAGTTTGTTTTGCAATTTGTGCTTTCTTTTCTGACACCCTGTACCCGGCCATTCCCAAAAAGTTTAGGAGCCTAACAGTCTTTTCTTTGCAGATCTCAATAGTATCTGCTCCCAATAGGATGTCATCAACATACTGAAGGAGGGTGATTTGATCTTCCTTACCGGACCACTGTTCCAGTTCCTTATTCAGAGCTGCTCCAAAGATGGTTGGACTATTTTTAAACCCTTGTGGCAGCACAGTCCAGCAGAGCTGAGTTCTCCCGGTCGACAGATCTTCCCCTTCAAAGGCAAAAATCTTTTGACTGTTTTCTTCCAGAGGTATACAAAAGAAAGCATCTTTCAAATCTAAAACTGAGAAATGTGCATTTGATTCACTGATAGTTGTTAGCAGCATATATGGACTGGATGAATGTCTACCACTAATTGCTTTTTCACTGGAAGGATAGAGTACATTCTCTTAAAAGTCCATATTTGAGAAAATTATTTATTATCGTTTCAAATCTTTTCTGGCTTCTATACTAATAGGATATTGTTTCTTTCTTACCGGTTGAACTCCTGTTTTCAATTCAACTTTTACCGGTTCCACATTCTTTGCTCTTCCTGGTTTTTCTGTTGCCCAAACAAAAGGGTGAACTGCATCTTTAATTTATTCTGGGATTTCTTCAGATTCTTCTGTGTTTGTCTGTAATAAATAAACTTGGGCTTGCCAGGCATTAGCTTCAGGAAAATGAACTTGGATTCTTCCTTTTTTAAAGTTAATTTGTGCTCCCAATTTATTCAATAAATCCTGTCCTAAGAGAGGCATGGTGCATTCTGGTATATATAAAAATTCATGCATCAATGTTTTTCCTCCAATTTTACATTTTAAACGTTTCAACAAAGGCCTTACCTCTTTCTTTCCCGTGACCCCAACAATAGGTACATTAAATTTACTTATTGGTCCTTTACATGTATTTATAACAGAATATTTTGCTTCAGTGTCCACTAAAAAATCAACTCTTTTATTTCCCAGCTTTACTGGAACCAGGGGCTCAGCTGGGAGAATATAATTTTCTGCCCCCAGTCCCCATCATTCAGAATCCTCTCCCATCATAAGTAGATCAGCTTCAGGTGGAATTTGCTGTGGCCGAATCACAGCAACTTTCTTATTCTCTGGACACTCATTTTTCTAGTGTCCTTGTTTGTTATATGCAGCACATTGATTGATCCCCAACAGAGTAGACTGTTTAAATATATTTCCACATCCTCTACCTTTGCTCCTTAAATAGCCTCTGCCTCTTCCTTTCAAATATCTTCTTCCCCTACCTTCAGCACATCCTTGAGCATTCACAAAAGCAGCTGCCAGAATAGCAGCTTTCTGCTTCCTATCTTTTATTTTTTCTTTCTCCTGGTTTTTCTTTTCTTCTTCTTCTCTATTATTATATACTTTATAGGCAATCTCAATCAACTGTGATATAGTCATCCCTGTAATGCCATCCACTTTCTGCAATTTCTTTCGAATATCAGGGGCTGCTTATCCAACAAACAAAGTAGTGAATATTGCCCTGTTCTCATCACTTCCAGGGTCTAAATCCGTCCATTTTCTGGCTGCCTCACATAAGCGTTTATAGAAGGTGGATGTGTCTTCTCTTTTCCCATGAATTATCTGGGTTAATTTTGCTAAATTCTTTGGATGGGATATTCCATTTTTCACCCCATATAAAATCAACTGTTGATACTGTTTTATCATTAATTTCCCATAATTACTATTAGGATTCCAATTTGGGTCCTGGGTCGGCATAAAATGAGCAGGACTTTCTCTTGCATTTATTCTTTCGTTTTCCATATTAACTTTTTCCAATACTACCCTCTTTTCTTCAGGAGTTAACAAATTATTTAAAAAAATTTAAATATCTTGCCAATCTGGATTATGATTGTTAATAATTGTCTTAAAAGATCTATACACCTTTGCAGGATTTTCTCTATATGATCCTACCAATTATTTCCAATTAATCAAATCAGAAGTAGTAAAAGGTATTTTCACAAACACTGGTTCCCCCCTTAGGTCCACAGCCTGACGAAGGGGTGCTAATAAGACAGACCCCTGTTGGGTCCTAGTTCTGCCAGCTATTGGACTAAATGTATTACTTCCCCTTGCTTCAGTTTCGAAGCTTTCATTTTTACTCGGTGCCATCAACATCTGTATATTTTCTTCCTCTTCTCCTAGTTTTAAACACTGCTTTCCTATACTACAAGCAGAACAACAATGCGTTTTTGGTTCCTTGTCCTCCATCATCATCATCATCACATTAGAATCTGAGTCTAAAAGTTTACATTTTTTCCGAATTTCATGATCATTTCTCAAGGTAAAGAACAAGTCCACATAAGGGACCTCATCCCATTTACTCTGGTTGTCCACAAAATAACATAAGTTGCAAGATAGTACTATATTGCAAAGTTCCCAATTCTGGCCATTTTACCTCATCTTCTAATTTATACATTGGCCACCATTTAGTACAATACTCAATTAATTTCTCCTTTCTCAAAGGATCTCCCCCAAATTTTCCCCAGTGTTTTATGATGCATCCAAGGGGAGAGCAAGGTGTTACTTTAGGCTATTGAGTTCCCATATTTTTGCCCAAAAAGAACGTTCTTAACCATGATTTCATATACTCCAATCGTCACTGTCAAACGCATATGAATATACCTTTTTACCTTTGGCCACAATTCCTTACCAAATGCATGCACAATTTTATACTCCAGAACAATATCTCATTTACCTTAGCGTTGCACCGTTGAGTCGCTCACCTGCTCTGGTTGGGGAGAATACTCACGGAGTCCCCGATCAAAAGGTCGGTGCGCGCTGGAGTCCGGAGAGCAGGGTCTCCCCAGCGAGAGTCGGCAAGTCGATCCGGGCAAGGCTTCACAGCAGTCCCACCTGGGTCGCCAAAAACTGTTGTCCGAAAAGCGGATTCGTGCCCGGCGTGCAAGTAACCAATTCCACATGTCAGGAGAGATATTGTTTTATTCAGGCCTGGGTGCTCGGTGGACTTGCCACAAATCAAGCACACCTGGTCTAATCACTTTTCTGCTTATATCCATGCTTCTCATACATATTTTAAGATTCTCTTTTACATATTCATTGAATTTCTGAGAACTAATTATAATATTACATCATCCTAGACACATGCGCACTAAAGTCTTTGGGGTCTTCTTGAGGGTCTCAAGTGGTCTCTGGTGGTCGGCAGGGTAGTGAACTCTTCGTGAACCTGTTCTTTTCTTCCCTTATAAGGTCGAGGTTTGTCTCCGAGCCACGTCTGGATCACGTTCATTTATGGTTCTTGATTTTAAGGTTAATCTTTACTAGAGTCTAACAATACTACACACCTGCAAACACAATACCTAATTTTTTAAGCATCACATCTTCATTGTTTTAGAATTACAGAAACAAAAAGAACAGTATACAATGTTTGAAATTACAAAACGAACAAACTATACCTACTACATCAATTCCCCCCTTTGAGACTTATGATGTTAAGCATCATCAGTCTCACACCATTTACTTATAAACATTTGGTCTACAAAAAGACATACATCGAATCATACAACAAGTAATTATAACTAAAATGACGATCAGTATCGCAAATAAAAACAATTGCCTGAACCAATTCAAATTTGGAAGCCACGAAAATAACCAAGAAACATCTAACCCTTCTCGTTCCTTAAATCCAGATGCTAAATTCTTCAGTTGTTGAATTTTTTCCTCAACTAACTGTGAATTATCACTTAAATTAAAACAACACATACCTTTAAACTCTTCACAACCATGATTATGTCTTAAAAGTAAATAATCAATTGCAGCCCTGTTCTCAAGAGTAGCTTCTCTTATTTGTGTCATTTCCATGCCAATAGCTGAAAGTGCCTGAGAAGTATAATTTATATCTTTAACTAAAGCACAAGTAATTCTCCTTATGGTGTGATAATTCATGGCTACTCCAACTCCAGGCGCTAGGATAGCTGCAGCTGACATTTCACTTGAACTATATAAAGTGACTTGTGAGTCACAATCTTCTGATACTTGGTGTACACTCCTTTTAGCTTGTTCACTATGTTCTAAGTCCTTTTTATTTATCAGCAACGGAGCCATCCTCCCAATTGAACATGGACCTCCTGTTACATTTGCTGGGATATAAGAATATGCTATTCACCCGCATAATAAAAACCATCCAAGGGGTAATTTAGTATGGGCCCAGGCATAACTCAGAAGATGAGTAGAGTTACACCTCAAAGGGGGTTGCAAACGTGTTAAATTTTCACATTTAGAAGTACAATTTACAAACTTAACACAATGTCCAGCTGGGAGTGTTCCTCGTACCTTAACTCTTAACATCCCTCTCTCCTTGGATCTAGTTGTTTTTCCCAGACTATAAATACTATGGTAAGTTAACTTGATGTCAAAGCTCTGAAACATCATGTAGTTCCTTATCAATTCTAGAGGAGTTGGTATTCCTACAAGGCAAGAACTGTACATTCCTCCTACTGAATTCTCTGCTGCAATACAAAAAGAAGACATGTTGGTTACTTCTCTGGCTAAAAGCTCCCAGATATTTCGATTTCTATCCCATTTTGGCAATAAAAATTGGGATTCAGCTTTACTGATCGTCATAACTAATATCAACAAACTCCACATTTTTACTTCTAAACCTCAATTTTTAAATAATTTGATTCCTCTTCTAACAGTAAAAATTTAACTATTACAAATAGTTCAGTCGTATTTCTTGGTGACTCATCAAGTACACCTTAAAGTTAACTTCAATGGTCCTTTAGGTATAGATGTCCACAATCTAGGAGGTATTTTCTTTATTCTAGTGTAGTGAATCCAAGAATCTATTCCTTCTAATTTTACAGCAGTGTTTGTTGTCAATAACACTTGAAAGGGTCCCTTCCACTTTTCTCCAAGGGGGTCGTCCTTCCACGTTCGCAGGTAAACTTGATCTCCTGGACTGAATGAATGTACCGGAAATTCAAGAGGTAAAGGTGTCTTCAAAAGAACATACTTGTGTAAAGAACTCAGCACTTTACTCAAAGACAAGAGATACTCAGTTAATACTTTTTCCCCTATCACATGCATTTGTTCAGATTTTCCTGTTAGATTAACATTGTAAGGTTTACCATACAAAATTTCGAATGGACTTATTTTTTCTCTAGCTCTCGGGGTCACCCTAATTCTTAACAAGGCAAGTGGTAAAGCTTCGATCCATTTCAACTGAGCTTCCTGACATATCTTAGAAATCTGTCTCTTTAATGTTTGGTTCATTTTTTCTACTTGTCCACTAGATTGTGGCCTCCAAGGGGCATGCAAATCCCACTTGATTCCTAGTGTCTTACTCATATTCTTAATAACCTCCGCCACAAAATGTGGACCTCTGTCCGAGGATATCCCTAAAGGGACTCCAAATCTTGGAATAATTTCCTTTAATAAGTGTTTTGTTACCTCTTTTGCCTTGTTGGTTCGACACGGGAAAGCTTCTGGCCATCCAGAGAAGGTATCTACCAATACCAATAGATATCGGTATTGATTGCACCTTGGTAACTCTGAAAAATCTATTTGCCAATACTCACCGGGAGTTATGCCTCTCCTTACCTCTCCAGGAGGGGGTCGGATTTGTATTTTCGGATTATTCCTAAGACAAATCTCACATTTATTACTCACACTTTTAGCAATCAATAACATTTTAGTCCCTATTGCATATCTTTTTACCGATTCAACCATTGCTTCTGCTCCCATATGTGTCTCAGTATGGGTTTTGACCATCAGTTTTCTCATAATTTCGGGGGTTACTATACATTGTCCATGTGAAGTTATCCACCATCCTTGATCATTCTTTTTGCATTGTAATAGTTCAGCCAACTTATTCTCTTTTTCATTATAATTTGGGGATTCTAGATGAATTTCTTTTGATGGAATTAAAACATAGATTGTGGTACTTAGCGCTACACACTTGGCAGCTTCATCTGCCTTACGATTTCCTTGTATTGTTTTTGAATTCCCCTTTTGATGCGCTTTACAATGAATTACTGCAACTTCTTTAGGCTTCTGTACAGCTTCTAATAAATTTAAAATCTCTGCTCCATACTTTATAGGTGAACCACTGGCAGACAAAAGTCCTCGCTCTTTCCATATCGCTCTATGGGCATGAACAACTCCAAAAGCATATTTAGAATCTGTATAAATATTAACTCTTTTACCTTTAGCCAGATTTAAAGCTCTTGTCAAAGCTATGATCTCTGCCTTCTGGGCGGATGTATTTGGAGGTAATGCTTTTACTTCTCGATCTTCAGTTAAAGTTACCACGGCATAGCCAGCCTTCCTTTCTCCTTTCACAACAAAGCTGCTTCCATCAGTAAATAATTCTTCATCCGGAGTTTGGAGAGGAACATCTTTCAGGTCTGGCCTGCTGGCATATACCTGTTCAATGCCTTGTAAACAATCATGGTTAAGATCACTCTCTTTTTCACTTGGCATTAAAGAAGCAGGGTTTAAAATTGCACTTACTTTCAAGGCGATATCATCTTGTTCCACTAACAGAGCTTGATATTGTAACAAGCGACTAGGGGTAAGCCAATGATGTCCTTTTTGTTCCAGTACTGCAAGTACCGCATGTGGGATGTGAACCGTTATTTTCTGTCCCAATGCCAATTTTCTAGCTTCTTGAATGATAAGAACCGTTGCCGCATCTGCCCGCAAGCAGCTAGGCCATCCTGAGCTTACTTTATCTAATTGTTTAGAAAAGTAAGCCACTGGTCTTTTCCAGTCTCCAAAAAGTTGAGTTAAAACCCCCATAGCTACATGTCTCTTCTCATGAACAAATAGCTCAAAGGGTTTGGTCAGATTTGGGAGTCCTAAGGCTGGAGCTTTCATTAAAGTCTGTTTAATGTCATCAAAACTTTTTTGGCACTCTGGAGTCCATTCTAACAATTCTTCAGGGCCTTTGGTTGCCTCATACAATGGTTTTGCCATCAAACCATAATTTGGAATCCAAAGGCGACACCATCCAGCCATTCCTAGAAATCCTCTCAACTCTCTTTGGGATTGAGGGGGTGCCATCCTGCAAATGGCTTCTTTTCTATCATTTCCCAATCTTCGCTGTCCTTGGGAAATCTCAAACCCCAAATAAATTACAGTTTGTTTTGCAATTTGTGCTTTCTTCTCTGACACCCTATACCCGGCCATTCCCAAAAAATTTAGGAGGCTAACAGTCTTTTCTTTGCAGATCTCAGTAGTATCTGCTCCCAATAGGATGTCATCAACATACTGAAGGAGGGTGATTTGATCTTCCTTACCGGACTACTGTTCCAGTTCCTTATTCAGGGCTGCTCCAAAGATGGTTGGACTATTTTTAAACCCTTGTGGCAGCACAGTCCAGCAGAGCTGAGTCCTCCTCCCAGTCGACGGATCTTCCCATTCAAAGGTAAAAATCTTTTGACTGTTTTCTTCCAGAGGTATACAAAAGAAAGCATCTTTCAGATCTATAACAGAGAAATATGCATTTGATTCAATGATAGTTGTTAGCAGCGTATATGGATTAGGGACTACTGGATGAATGTCCACCACTAACTGGTTTATTGCTCTTAAATCTTGAACCAGCCTATATCCTTGGTTATGTGGCTTTTTCACTGGAAGGATAGGAGTATTGTAATCAGATTGGCATTCTCTTAAAAGTCCATATTTAAGAAAGTTATTTATTATTGGTTCCAAACCCTTTCTGGCTTCTATACTAATAGGGTATTGTTTCTTTCTTACCGGTCGAACTCCTGTTTTCAATTCAACTTTTACCGGTTCCACATTTTTCGCTCTTCCTGGTTTCTCCGTTGCCCAGACAAAAGGGTAAATTGCATCTTTAATCTCTTCTGGAATTTCTTCAGATTCATCTGTGTTTGTCTGTAATAAATAAACTTGGGCTTGCCAGGCATTAGCTTCAGGAAAATAAACTTGGATTTTACCTTTTTTAAAGGTAATTTGTGCTCCAATTTATTCAATAAATCCCGTCCTAAGAGAGGCATGGTGCATTCTGGTATATATAAAAATTCATGCATCAATGGTTTTCCTCCAATTTTACATTTTAAAGGTTTCAAAAAAGGCCTTACCTCTTTCTTTCCCGTGACCCCATCAGCTTCAGGTGGAATCTGTCGTGGCTGACGAACTTTTCTATTTTCTGGACACTCGTTTTTCCAGTGTCCTTGTTTCTTACATGTAGCACATTGATTGATCCCTACTGGAGCAGACTGTCTAAATATATTTCCACATCCTCTACCTTTGCCCCTTAAATACCCTCTGCCTCTACCTTTCAAATATCTTCTTCCCCTACCTTCAGCACATCCTTGAGCATTCACAAAAGCAGCTGCCAGAATAGCAGCTTTCTGCTTCCTATCTTTTACTTTTTCTTTCTCCTGGTTTTTCTTTTCTTCTTCTTCTCTATTATTATATACTTTATAGGCAATCTCAATCAACTGTGATATAGTCATCCCTGTAATGCCATCCACTTTCTGCAATTTCTTTCGAATATCAGGGGCTGCTTATCCAACAAACAAAGTAGTGAATATTGCCCTGTTCTCATCACTTCCAGGGTCTAAATCCGTCCATTTTCTGGCTGCCTCACATAAGCGTTCATAGAAGGTGGATGGATCTTCTGTTTTCCCTTGAATTATCTGGGTTAATTTTGCCAAATTCTTTGGATGGGATATTCCATTTTTCACCCCATATAAAATCAACTGTTGATACTGTTTTATCATTAATTTCCCATCATTACTATTAGGATTCCAATTTGGGTCCTGGGTCGGCATAAAATGAGCAGGACCTTCTCTTGCATTTATTCTCTCATTTTCCATATTAGCTTTTTCCAATACTACCCTCTTTTCTTCAGGAGTAAGCAAATTATTTAAAAGAATTTGAATATCTTGCCAATCTGGATTATGATTTTCAATAATTGTCCTAAAGGATCTATACATCTTTTCACGATTTTCTCTATATGACCCTGCTAGTTCTTTCCAATTCATTAAGTCAGAAGTAGTAAAAGGTACTTTCACAAATACGGGTTCCCCCCTTGGGCCCACAGCCTGACGAAGGGGTGCTAGTAAAACAGACCCCTGTTGGGTCCTAGTTCTGCCAGCTATTGGACTAAATGTATTACTTCCCCTTGCTCCAATTTCAGAACTTTCATTTCTACTCGGTGCCATCAACATCTGTATATTTTCTTCCTCTTCTCCTAGTTTTAAACACTGTTTTCCTATACTACAAGCAGAACAACAATGCGCTTTTGGTTCCTTGTCCTCCATCATCATCATCATTACATTAGAATCTGAGTCTAAAAGTTTACATTTCTTCCGAATCTCATGATCATTTCTCAAGCTAAAAAACAAGTCCACATAAGGGACCTCATCCCATTTACCCTGTCATCTACAAAATAACATCAGTTGCAAGATAGTATTATACTGTAGAGTTCCCAATTCTGACCATTTTACCTCATCTTCTAATTTATACATTGGCCACCATCTAGTACAATATTCAATTAATTTCTCCTTTCTCAAAGGATCTCCCCCAAATTTTCCCCAATGTTTTATGATGCATCCAAGGGGAGGGCAAGGAGTTACTTTAGACTGTTGAGTTCCCATATTTTTACCCAAAAAGAACGTTCTTAACCACGACTTCATATACTCCAGTCGTCACTGTCAAACGTATATGAATGTACCTTTTACCTTTGGCGCCACAAATTCATATACTCCAGTCGTCACTGTCAAACGCATATGAATATACCTTTTTACCTTTGGCCACAATTCCTTACCAAATGCATGCACAATTTTATACTCCAGAACAATATCTCATTTACCTTAGCGTTGCACCGTTGAGTCGCTCACCTGCTCTGGTTGGGGAGAATACTCACGGAGTCCCCGATCAAAAGGTCGGTGCGCGCTGGAGTCCGGAGAGCAGGGTCTCCCCACTGAGAGCCGGCAAGTCGATCCGGGCAAGGCTTCACAGCAGTCCCACCTGGGTCGCCAAAAACTGTTGTCCGAAAAGCGGATTCGTGCCCGGCGTGCAAGCAACCAATTCCACACGTCAGGAGAGATATTGTTTTATTCAGGCCTGGGTGCTCGGTGGACTTGCCACAAATCAAGCACACCTGGTCTAATCACCTTTCTGTTTATATCCATGCTTCTCATACATATTTTAAGATTCTCTTTTACATATTCATTAAATTTCCAAGAACTAATTATAATATTACATCATCCTAGACACATGCGCACTAAAGTCTTTGGGGTCTTCTTGAGGGTCTCAGGTGGTCTCTGGTGGTCGGCAGGGTAGTAAACTCTTCGTGAACCTGTTCCTTTCTTCCCTTATAAGGTCGAGGTTTGTCTCCGAGCCACGTCTGGATCACATTCATTTATGGTTCTTGATTTTAAGGTTAATCTTTACTAGAGTCTAACAATACTACACACCTGCAAACACAATACCTAATTTTTTAAGCATCACATCTTCATTGTTTTAAAATTACAGAAATGAAAAGAACAGTATACAATGTTCGAAATTACAAAACGAACAAACTATACCTACTACATCACGACCACTCTTTCAGTAAAGAAATTTCTCCTAATGTCCAGCCTAAACCTCCCCTGGCGCAACTTGAGGCCATTTCCTCTCGTCCTATCGCTAGTTACTTGGCAGAAGAGACCAACACCCACCTCACTACAACCTCCCTTCAGGTAGTTGTAGAGCGCGATGAGGTCTCCCCTCAGCCTCCTCTTCTCCAGGCTAAACAGCCCCAGTTCCCTCAGCCGCTCCTCATAAGACTTGTGCTCCAGGCCCTTCACCAGCTTCATTGCCCTTCTCTGGACACGCTCCAGCACCTCCATGTCCTTCTTGTAGTGTGGGGCCCAAAACGGAACACAGTGTTCGAGGTGCGGCCTCACCAGTGCCGAGTACAGGGGCACGATCACCTCCCTAGTCCTGCTGGCCACACTATTTCTGATACAGGCCAGGATGCCATTGGCCTTCTTGGCCACCTGAGCACACTGCCGGCTCATGTTCAGCCGGCTGTCAACCAGCACCCCCAGGTCCTTTTCCTCTGGGCAGCTTTCCAGCCACTCTTCCCCAAGCCTGTAGTGTTGCCTGGGGTTGTTGTGGCCCAAGTGCAGGACCCGGCACTTAGCCTTGTTAAACCTCATACAATTGGCCTTGGCCCATCGATCCAGCCTGTCCAGGTCTCTCTGCAGAGCCTTCCTACCCTCAAGCAGATCAACACTCCCGCCCAGCTTGGTGTCGTCTGCAAACTTATTGAGGGAGCACTCGATCCCCTCATCCAGATCGTTGATAAAGATATTGAACAGGACCGGCCCCAGTACTGAGCCCTGGGGAACACCGCTCGTGACTGGCCGCCAACTGGATTTAACTCCGTTGTTCCAGAAACAATTATATGTTTGTTTCTTTAAGTGGTTATTAAAACCTCATATTATTTTCACACCATTTATTTAGCAAGATTTAACATACAGCCCTTCCTGGAGAGGGTAAAGTCAGCTTTGGCTGCTTTTACTAGCTACTTTTCTAGAGAAACTCTGGCCAACTCATTTCAGATTCATGTATTTGCTCTTTCTTTTGTCCTCTGTGCTCCACCTCTAGGTTTCTAAGCTCCAACCTTTAAATTTTTCCCTTTTTTTCAAAAGGGCAAGATACCAAATTCACTGCTGACGTAAGTAGTGAGAGAAGGGGTTAAGGGAATTTTAGTAGTTGAATGATTGATAGTAGTTAAAGGATTGAATCAGTAGATAAAGTTCGATACTTTGTTAACTATTGTGTGTAAATTAACTGTGGCTCCTCACAAGGACAGTTCCTGATAAGAACTAAGAACTTGCCTTAAGAAACCAGCTAAAATCGACCCTACGGTTTGGGCAAGAGCCAAGGAACAACTGAGCCTGTGCAAGAACAGAAGGTTACTAGCGGTGACGAAGAGGAACCACTAACCTTCATCCCCACGACCCCCGACGACCACCACTAGGAGGCAATGCGCAAGCGTAGATGGGAGGGGTTCATGGAAATAACGTCTTGGAACTCATTTTAATACAAAGCGGGGACAGGTCATGCATATGTATAGGCGTATTGCGAAACTTTATGTATATGTAACACTTTGCTGTATATATTTATGGTGAATACCGCATTGGCGCGCGCACAACTTTGGTGGGACTACCCCCCGTGCTGCCCAGCGCTGAATAAACATACCTACTTTACAATCTTATAGATTGTGGAGTCCGTTTTCCGCAAGTCAGTAGGTGCAGCTCTAATTAAGTCAATGGGGTTACACCTGACTATGTCAGCAGTGAATTTGGCTCAACATCCCTAGTGAGCAAAATGTCACATTACCTTTGCTGAGCAGGACATTTCAAATAAAACATTAGCAAAAACAATTAACTTTTAGCCATTAATCCCACTGAAGCTACTTTCAACCTCCTAAGGATTGAAGTCAATTCCCAGTAAATGTCTTTGACTTAATAGATTGTGATGCTTTGGTATGAAATATAGTATTGAATGACATTGAATTAAGCAGCATCGTATTGTATTTCTATATATAAATTATATTTTAGCACACATCTGACAACTTTTAACTATAATACTTAAGAAACTATCAGTAATGGAGGAGATCATACAGAACATTGCATTATATAATACCTATGAATTTTGCAAATGTATTATGTATAGCTCTAATATTACACCAAGATATAATATACTTTTGTATTTCATTAGCATCCCATTTTACACCAACAAAGATGGAAGATTTAGAAATAGCATGGTTCCCTTTGGCACAAAACAGGTAGTAACAAATCTGGATGAGTGTAAGGTAAGAATGCAGTCTTGCTTCCAACACCTTCTTTACAGCTATAGAAAGAAAGGGGTCAATATATTATCTAAAGAATTTGAAAGCCCAAGTTCAGCTCCTTGCTAGATGTCCCTGAACAGTACATGGCAGCTCACAGCCAGGTGCATGTGGACCAGCAACTCCACTATTGCACTCTTGGGTGCCCTGTTTCTTTGCAGTGCTCATAAGACCCAGGTGGGGTGCATGGGCTCCCGCTTCAGAAAAAGGATAGAATTACTGGATTCTCATAGGTCAAACCCCGCTGTATGCAGCCAGAAGGAAATGCTGGAGACAGAGATGGGTGTTGAACCCTGTCCCCCACTAGGACTGTCACTTTCTGTGCCTTGCATGGAGTGATTCCTCCCATTCAGGATTTGCAGCCCTAAACCTTTCCTGGGAGTTAAGTACCTTAACCCTTTATTCTAAAGTCCAATGAAGTGACAATCTTTTTCTCAATCAGAAAGCCAGAAGAGAAGGAGGGGAGGCATGAACCCTGTCTTCCAGTTCCTCTCTGGATGCTCCACAGGGAAGAGAACTGAAGTTGAGTTCCTACATCCATCCAGTGGGACATTTGCCCTCTGTCACCCAATACTAAGTGGACAAACAGGTTCTTTTAGGGATCCTTGGCAGAATGATGACGGCACTAAATAGTAGTTACAATTAAAGCTTTATTTTCTTAACAGGATATTATGATTAGTATAGCACAGAATTTATGATTAGAATGGCACAGGATTTCTACAAGCAGAACCAATATAGTATACAATCTGTAAGTAGCATAATACAGAATTTATAATACAACTTATAATTTCTAATCACCTGGACCCTCTGCAGATTGGGTCATATATGGTTTGCTGTATCAATATAACAATCATAATCTAGACTTGAAAATCATATAAAAGAATACGAGTCGCTCGCTCAGTCCTCGGAGGAAGCAGACAACAGTGGAGGCGTCCCTGGCCACCGGGGGGTCACGGGTCTCACTGTCCAGCAGCAGTTCCAGTCCAAGTTCCCCACTTAGGACTTGCAACTGCTTGATTTTATAGACAGTGCTCTGTGTGCTGTTATGCTTCCCTGTTCTGTGACAGGATCATCAACAACACCTGGTTGGCTGGGTGCCTGGGACCTTCAAGGCCAGTAAGGAAGGGAGTAATTGGCCTGGCGCCCAGGAATCTTGAGGCCAGTAGGAAGGGGAAAGAAGAAATCTGTTTGGTTTGTCTACTTGGTTCACAGGACCTTCAGGGCCTGATAATGAGGGAAAGGGAATGAATACGTGACCCACTCGATCACAGAGAATGGCTGCTTGCCTCATAAAATGGCGTTAGTTATGCTAACCACATTACCAGGGGTTGGGAGCAGGGGGTACTGGTCACACCCTCCCACCTGTCGCGAAATACTGATTTAGGATCCTGCCGACTATGCCAATTTGTCGCAAAATACTGATCTAGGATCCTGTCGACTACGCCAATTTGTCATGAATGAGTGGTTTTGAGGTCGCTTAAAGAATCACTGGCAAAGGTATCAGCAAAAGGTGATTTTAATAGAAATTTGTAAAAGCGCGACTTAACAGAATTCGATGGCAAGGTTCACTGTATTACTCATTACATGGATTAAGTATACACAGGGAAAATCGTGTCAGAATTATGTTGGAATGATTTATAGAAAGACCAAGAACAAAAGGGTAAGGGAGACCCTCCCGTTGAGTCATGAGGTTCAGAGAAGTCCCGGCTGGATCCAATCTTAGTCTCAGACTTGGACAACCGTTTGTGTCTAATACAAAAGGGATAAGGAGACCCTCCCGTTGAGTCACGAGGTTCAGAGTAGACCCCCTTGCTTTCTAAACTCCTTCTCAGAGAGGAGTCTAGGTGCAGCTGGATCTACCCCTAGTCTCAGACTTGGGCAACGGTTTATGCCTAAGGGGTTATACGTGTTTAGTAGCAATTTAAAGTGTCTAGCAACAATCTAAAGTTCATTTACAGTTTTAAGGTAGATCATAAGATTTTGACAGCACTTAATCATTGACTAATTTAACAGTTACAAAGCAAGTTAATCAAGTTTACTATAATTACTAAATTACAGATTATGCTTATTGTTAGTTATCTAAATCAATACACACACACACAATATAGATCTATTCACACACAAGGGCCCATAGCTAGGGAAATTCATGAAAGACAAAGGCCTATAGCTAGATAAAGATACCAGTTAAAAATTCCCCTCGAGTCTGTGAAATACTCCCGTTAAATGCCTTGGCATTTCTCAACGGGCAAAGGGTTGAGCCCCGAGGAGTGTCTCGGCCAAAGAGTGTTTCAGCCCAGGTCCCGACGGTCCTCCGAATATCACAAACTTGAGAGTTTGTGAACTCTGAGAGGCATCCCACTCAGAGGGAGACTCTGGGCGCAGCCCGCTGCGGTCCAGGAGAACTCAAAGGGTCTCACTTGGTACTGCTGTTTATAGGTTTGCAAGATGATTGGCTTTAGTCATCAGTAAATTTCCATCTTGGCCACAGTCCCAGGTGGTTTGGGGTAGTAATTATGGTATTGTTCCATGGTAACCATGGTATCGTTCCACTTGAGCTACGATCCAGGTAGGGAATGCTTCAGGGCTGTCAGAGATGATGAATTATCCCCTGCTCTTGTTCCCTACCTTGATCAGGTAGCCGGCGTTCCTGGTACGATCAGTGTCACTCCCCACCTTAGCCATGCAAGAGTGCCTGGTACAGTCAAGGGACGCTCAACCGCCCAACTCGTTACACAATGGCTAAGGCCTAACAGGAGTTCCTGAGATCGTAGAGTGGCCCAGGGGAAGGGGGGAAATGCACCACCACACCACCCTTCTCTCAGGTGCATGGGCTAAACACTACATTTTAGAGTCATCTCTCCCTTTCCTATTCAATATTTACTTAGAACATGCAAACTGTAGCAGCCACAGCAGGAGATGTGAAGAGAAAAACCTTTCCTTTGCTCCAGACTGCTCCCCAGTGTGCTGGTCACTTCTCTTTTTCAGGAGCAGAAGAGAAAGCCCAACTCACAGAGAAAAGAACTGAATAAAGGTCACTCACTACTTAGGTGACTGCTGCAAGAATCTCAGTATTTTAATCACAGTGTCCTCTCGAAGGTAAGCACAGCTCCCCAACTCCACATACGTAGCCTCACCAGCCAACACAAACATTTGCACATTGCCTAATGTGGATAAAGTTGAATCCAGGGGAATAAAGTTCTGAAGGAGCAGATTATTAACAAAAGACTTCCAAAAAATACAAGTTATCAGTTATATTTGGCCATCAGGTGAAAAAATATTGACCAAAACTAGGAGCACATGATCAATGATCTTGAATCTCTGCCTCATCCATTTTTAATCATCATTTTCCCAAGGAGAGAAGAATCTGGCTTCCCTGAGGTCCTTTCCCATGTACCCAGAGGGGCCTGGGGAGAAAGGAGGTTTGTACTTACCAGGTAGCAGACCAGGGAGGAGAACTGCCTGGTTAACTTCTGTACTCCAGGATACAAACATTTTTGCCTCCTGAAAAGATACCTGAATATTAAAATCTCCAATATTTAATATTGGCCTAAATTTTACCATCCCTTAACCAGGACCTGAGTTCTGCTCTATATCAAATCAATTGAAGCCAATCACAAGGAGTGATTATCTGATAGCTAAGTATCCAAAGCATATTAAGATTCTTTACTAGGGAAAACTTACAGACTTCAGCATTCACATAAACTATCGTGAGTGCATTCAGACCAAACCTTATCTGCAAACGAGAGTGTGTATACAGTTAAGAGAGAAATATAATGCTTTATGTGGGTACTACCTAGTGGCAAAGGGCTGGGATTTCCATGTGTTAATTTTGATGGAAATAATATGCACATTCTGGAAAGAAGATCCTGTTAACCAGGTACCCAAATATTTTTTATTTCTTTGGAATTTGTGTTTAAATCCATTTGGCTGTTTCAAGCTGCATGCCTAAAACCCACACTCAAGTGAGGAGGAGTTTCCAAAAACATCTTAATGGTTCTGGAGACTCTGGGTACAACACTGACCAAAGGTTTTTACAGTGGGGAAGCAAATAAGCGAACGTGGCACAGTCAGAGAGGGACACACACACACAAGGTAATGCAATGAGGCACGTACAAGTCCAATGGTTTCAAGGTCAATGCCACTGCACACCTGTGATTCACCAGAGTCACAGTTCTGGATGCCCAGCAGCTCAGATGCAGTGGTATGAAAATAAGGGAGAAACCACAACTATGTTTTCCAGCTGAATCAGGGAAGCCAACAGTGTAATAAGAGAAACCCTGTGTTTTCTGTGTGGTAGCCCTAGAATTGGTTGATTTGTCTGGTGCCCTTTGAACTGAAGGGTGAACACCATGTTCTTTTGGGGCCTTTGTGGTAAAATGCAAAGGGAATTTCAAGTGGAAAGTACACAAAGAATAAAGCCTCTGGATGAAAATGCCTCCGGATGTGGCAAGATGTTACTTAGCCAAGTAAAAGCACTGTGAGATCATAACTCAAGAGAAAACTAATGCGATCATATTGCAGGCATTTCAATTGAAAAATGTTCCACTTGAAAATTGTTAGACATTAATTTCTATATGCAGTATAATAAACTTTTCAATTATAAAAGGCATAAAAATGACGCTTAACTGTTACAACCAATCAGTCACTTTATTCTGAGCAGGTAGCCCTATGCCCACACTTTGGCACGCTTGCAGCAGCATCAACTAACCAACAAAGGGCCCAGAGCTAGACAAAGCGATGTAGCAACAAGCTCTCATTGGGGTTTGGAAATGGGAAGGAGCACAGCTGTTGTCCCTAGCCAGGACAAGGAAACCTGCAGGCAGACCAGGCGGTGGGGATCTCACAGCTCTGCTCAGCACCAGTTTCTCACCTCAGATAAATCAGCAAATAGTTTCTCCTAAGACTAGGAATGAAGTCCTGACCATGGTGAAATCAATACCAAAACCTCTGTTAACTGTGCTTGTGCCACTATTTTACTTGGCGCCTCCAGTGATTTACACCACTCCAGAAGAGGGTTCTGGATCAATATGTTTATTAATCTCACAAAGCAGATTACAAAGAGAGGCTGCTCAAAGTCTTAAGGGACAGCAGTGTGCATTGTATGGGGGTTATTTCATACTCATTTCATCATTTCAAACCTATTGTTGATTGTCATGTGAATATTGCATTAACTTCGGCTTTGGAAAGCTCCTAATAAACATGATTAATGAAGCTGTCAACTAATACTACACTTATTCACTTTTTTAAAACCTACACATCAATAGATTGGAAAAACCCTGGAAAATGAATAAAGGGAGAAGAGCAAGGAAAGAAAAGGAAGAGCTTTGCATCAGCCCTCTGTCATGGGGAGGGCTAGCAGCAATAATGGCAGTCTGTCTCAGGGGGTGGAAAGGCCCTTGGACAGCTATAGGTGACAGTGTAACATCCTGGGCCAGAGCATCAGTGCAAAGAACTCTTGCACCAAAGAGAGCGGAAAGGTAAGAAATTGAACTCCAAATGTAGGAAAGACCCACAGTTTCACCTTAGATTAAAAGAAGCCAAGCTCTCTACTGACAGCCTGCCTGGGAGTGATTTGTCATTTAATGACTTTCCCAAGAGAAGCAGGTCCATTAGTGACATATAAACTGTGCAGAACAAGAATACAGTGGATTTTCTGTAATACTGAATTTGAGATCTACCCAAATGCTAGACAGTAAATAAAACATCTTTGAAAAATAAGCTTCTCTGAATGATTCTTGGCACTGCACAGAAAGACACCCCTCCCAGCGAAGAGGGTGAGAGAAGTCCAACCATCAGATCAGCTCTCCCACAAGCATTTGCAGCCTACCCTGTGGATCCCTACATGCCCTCTCACAAATAAAGCTATCAGACAGAAAGAAAACACTGTGAAAAAACAAGGGCACACATAAGAAACATTAGTAAAACTCTTGGTTGGGAGGGTATACACTGCTGATAAACACAATCTCATTCTTATTTCTTAAGAATAATGGGAGGACAAAATAAAACACTTTTCTTGTAGGAATAAAGAGTCTTCATTAGCCAGGTAACAAGAAAACATGACTCTTGTCTGAGCCTCAGAATGACTGAAATCTGGTGAGTTTCATAAAATTCAGTGGGTAAGGCTGCCTTGCATCCAGGCGATGGTAGACACTTCTGCATTGATTTTGTTCAGGTGTATTTTCCTAAATTTGGTCACCTTAGAAAGCTTTCTGCAGGCAGAACCTCTCTTTGCTCAGCCCTGGTGCATGTACCATTTGCCCCAAGTCAAGGGAGAGTGGATTGAGTTTGCTGTGGTAAAGGCCATGGTTAACACTTGTCCAGGCCCATTAAAGTGATCCCACTGCAGGCTTCCATGGCGCACACACATTCTTCCACACCCTGCAACAAACTGCATCCAGCTCTCTGCCCTCTTCTACCTGCCCACTTTGTTGTCCCCTTTTTCTGCTATTAAAAATATGGTGACCTTAGACCAGATGGCATATAAGACCTTAACATCTCTTAGACAAAAAAACCCTGAAGTATCCCACTTGTGTAAATGGGCATACTTAATGTATTTATTAATTTGAAACAATAAATTTTGAGCACAAAATGACCATGCAGACTGTGGGGTTCTTTTAGAAAAAAATACTACATGAATATAGTTTAGTGGAGCTGCACTGCAACTGTCAATAATAATGGGAAATAGCCAGATTGAGAGGTGTGACTTTTGAACCGCTCACTCCAAGTATAGAAGAAAGGATCACAGGGACCCCACAACTTACCTCATATTCCTGTCTTGCGCAAAATGTTCTTCCAGCAGCAAGGGACTGGATATTTTGTCTGCACAAGCACCTTGAGGTGGCTGGTCCATGAACTGTCATCTTCTAGTCACCTCCAGTCCAAGCAAGCTCAGAAACATCTCAAGTCAAATGTCAGCACTGTCACTTTATAATTTGGCTCTGTCAGTTCAGTGACATGTGTCTTTCCAAATATAAATAAATGTTTTATAAAGTTTTGCTCTACTTAATTACATATGTACATTTATCTTGCTTATAACCAATAGCTTGCTAATACTCATGTATTGTTTGGAGAGCATTCCAGGTGGTTAGATTTTCACCCAAACATGTGAATTGAAACCTCAGGCAAAACAAGAACTGTCTCTCATACCTTTTATGGATTAACAAATAGTTCTTGCCCTGCTAAAGCCATTCTTAATTCGACTACACTGTGAGGAGCAATTAAGACTAAATGGCCACTTGCTGAGAGCTGGTGAAAGAGAAACTGCAGCTTTAGACATTGGCATTCTCCAAATAAAGTGCAATTGCCTTACTTTGGTGTTAAAGAAAGAAGCTTAATTTATTTAATGGCTTAGTATATTAAAAAGGAATGATTCAATTCACAGCAGGGAAAACGGTTTTGGAAGGGTTTTGTTTTTTGTTTTGTTTTTTTTTTTTTTGCAAAATGACTTTGTAGATTTGTTGTGGTTTAACCCTAGCCAGCAACTAAGCATCACACAGCCGCTAGCTCACTCCCCCCACCTCCGATGGGATGGGGGAGAGAACCGGGAGAGTAAAAGTGAGACAACTCGTGGGTTGAGATAAAGACAGTTTAATAATTGAAATAAAATAAAGTAAAATAGCAGTAATAATAATAATAGAATATACAAAGCAAGTGATGGACGATAAAATTGCTCACCACCTGCCGACCGATGCCCACCCAGTCCCTGAGCAGCAATCGCTGCTGCCCAGCCCTATCCTCCAGGTTATATGCTGAGCATGACATCATGTGGTATGGAATACCCCTTTGGCCAGTTTGGATCAGCTGTCCTGGCTATGCTCCCTCCCAGCTTCTTGTGAACCTGGCAGAGCATGGGAAGCTGAAAAGTCCTTGACTAGCAGGTGTCATGGTTTAACCTGGCAGACAGCCAAATACCATGCAACTGCTCGCTCACTCCCCCCACCCCACAGTGGGACAGGGAGAGAATCGGAAGGGTAAGAGTGAGAAAAACTTGTGGATTGAGATAAAGACAGTTTAATAGAACAGAAAAGGGAAAATAATAATGATAATGATAGAATATACAAAATGAGTGATGCACAATGCAATTGCTCACCACCCGCACTGACCGATAACCAAGTAGTGATGGCTACTTCCTGGATCATGCCTACCATTCATATACTGAGCATGACGTCACTGGTATAGAATACCCCATTGGCCAGCTGGGTCAACCACCCCAGCTGTGCTCCCCCCGACACACAGCTTCCCCTGCATGTGGCAGGGCATGGGAGGCTGAAAAGAGAAACCAGAAGTCTCCCTGGTGCAAGCACCACCCAGCAACAACCAAAGCATCAACGGGCCATCAACGCTCCTCTCATACCAAACCCAAAACACAGCACACCCCCCAAGCTACTGGGAAGAAAGTTAACTCTGTCCCAGCTGGAACCAGGACAGTACCTCAAGGGGATTTGATTTTGGGTGAAAATAGCCAATGAACTGAATCGTATGATGTTAATTGCTATATGATATTGTATATCATCATTTTTATGGTTGCTATCAATGGTATAGCAGTAAAAATCACCCAGATTAATGAAGAATGAACTCCGATGAAACTGAGCAAAGTGCAACGATGATAGAACTGGATGAGCGCAGCAATACTGGAATCAGACCTGGCTTCAGGATGCAACAATACAACACCACACACCATCTCTCCTGCCCTGAAAGTCTGTTTTGACAGATGGAGCCCAAAGTCATGGACTAAATGAACTCAATGGACATTTTAGAGGGATGGCCCATAGACTAAGGGAATTATATCTGTGTGTGTATATACATCAAAAGACAAGAAAGGTGGTGGTGATTAATTGGAATGTATTGGAAAATGTGAGACCTAGGCATGACGTAGATGGTATAGAATAAGGGGTGGATACCATCCTGGTTTCAGCTGGAATAGAGTTAAACTTCTTCCTAGTGCTGTGTTTTGGATTTAGTATGAGGAGAATGTTGTTAACACACTGATGTTTTCAGTTGTTGCTAAGTACTCTGCTAGTCAAGGACATTCAGCTTCCATGCTCTGCCAAGCGCACAAGAGGCTGGGAGGGAGCATAGCCGGGACAGCTGGCCCAGCTGGCTAATGGGGTGTTCCATACCATGTGACGTCATGCTCAGTATGTGAATGGTAGGCGTGATCCAGGAAGTACCGATTGCTACTTGGTTATCGGTCAGCGCAGGTGGTGAGCAATTGCATTGTGCATCACTCATTTTGTATATTCTATCATTATCATTATTATTTTCCCTTTTCTGTTCTATTAAACTGTCTTTATCTCAACCCACGAGTTTTTCTCACTCTTACCCTTCCGATTCTCTCCCCGTCCCACTATGTGTGGGGAGTGAGCGAGTGGCTGCGTGGTATTTGGCTGCCTGCTGGGTTAAACCACGACAGGGGCATTTGGACAATGCCCTTAATAACATGCTTTAACTTTTGGTCAGGCATTTGGACTATATGATCCTTGTAGATCCCTTCCATCTGAACTTTTCTTTTCTTTTCTTTTCTTTTCTTTTCTTTTCTTTTCTTTTCTTTTCTTTTCTTTTCTTTTCTTTTCTTTTCTTTTCTTTTCTTTATCTTCTTAAATAATCCTGAAGGGCCTGTTAGCCTATGGAATGTCCTCTGTCTTCAGATGTAGCCCAGTGTGAGCCATACCTGCTGCCTCTCCTCTATGGTGATTAAATTAAGTGCCACCTGTAGTGAACTGCAACCATTCTGAGACTGATTATAGGCCCTTATTTGAGAGAAAAGGTCCCACTCACTCCACCGACTGACAACAGAGGAAGGAATTTGCTGCAGTTGTAGCAAAGTATATATCCCAGAATGGTTAAACCTGAGTAGGACCACTGTCCCTCACAGTTGGCAGTCTGCTGCCTTTCGTTCATGCTAAAGTTGGGATCCTGACAGAGTTTCCCAAACAGTTTCACCTTCTACCCCCCCTCCCCAACCCCTGCTTGCATCCTCCCTGCGCTGATGCTAAGCCAGCTGTCTCACCCAGCTGCCTGCATCCCTTGGGCACTGCTGAAAAGCCAGTGCCCGGTCACCTTGTCTGTGGTTTAGCCACCACAGGCCACAGCAGGGCCATCAGCTGCTGGTGTCTCAGCTCTGCCTGAAAGAGTTTTCTCACCAGAAGCCTTCTGCAGTCCTCTCTGACCAGGAACAAATCCCCTTGTGGGTGCCAGGCTCAGCACAAACTGGCTGGACTAAGTTGCAGAAAGAGTGAGAAAGGCAGCCTTTGGTCTCAACTGCTTGGTCTAACCCCAGCTGGAAAAAAAGCTCAAGAGGATATCCATTTTTCCAGGAGGGAAGCCTATATTTATAAGGGTGGATAAAGAGCGTTCGACCAAGGTTTCGGCTGCAACCTCTATGTATGTTTCTAAACTCTGAATTACAAGACTCCCCCACTGGCTCCGACAGAAGAGCTCTGCTAGGTTTTCTAGGAAAGCCAATTGTTCTTCTGACAGATCCTTACTGAAATGAGGTTCCCGCAACTCCCATTGCTCACATCACTTCCATACAGACTTTAAAAGCCTGAATGCCTAAGGATTTGTCTAAACTAGTTTTATATCACACACCAGGAATTTTTAGTGCGAGTTTTTCTTTGAAACATTTGGAAATAGGAAACATATCAGTTCACAATGTTATCTATATGCGCATTTACATCCTTTTTACTTTCTCCGTCAATTCTCTCCCTCCACAGAGACCATGATCTGAACTCCCTTTATCCACCATTGCAGGCAGTCTCAGTATCATTAGCATAATTTCATCCCAAATTATCATCTATCTAGTGACTTAACCTGATGAGATGACACTAGCAAACATTAGTATTTCATTTTTCCATTCCCAAAAAGATATTTCTTTTCAATTTATCTACTACCTGACAAAAATATTGCTGAACACCTGCAAGAGATAAAACAACCTTAATTCAATTTCTTTTCGCAGATGCTAAGGGCCATGTTTTTCTGCCACTCATGCAGCTTATAGCTCAGACTTCTGCACAATTTAAATGAGAAGCAAGTTGTTTGACTTGGTTGTGGGAGTGGTATAAACAAATGTAGTCTGCCCTTTGCTGACATTGTGTGCCTTGGAGAGCTCAGTGCTTACCTGAGGGAGGAGGGAGCACAAGTGTCTCAAAGAAGCCAGGTATAAATCAGTAGCAATGGAGAAAGGAGCTGCTTCACTGTGCATTCCTCTGAAAGACTTGTGCATCTGAGGCAAGTCAAGGCAAAATAAAAGGAACCAAAAAGAAAGCCACTTCTGACAGTAAATGATCCACACTGGAGCTAGACTCCAAAACAGACTCTATAATCTGCTGCTCTGACTCACAGACTAGATGTAGCTAATTGGCACAGCTCTTTAATTAGCACAGAGCTGCCATCTCCGCAGACGGTGGGGGAGGATGCACAACATGCCAGCATGGAGCACAGCACATGTTGAGCACCCGACCAAGTGATGGGCAGGGTGAGGAGCCCTCTCCTCCCATAACGATGCCCTGGCTTAGCAAGCAGCAGGTTGCTCTCTGCTAAAGAGCAACGCTGAAGGCCAAAGAGGGGAAACTATGAAAGCTATGCAGCTTCTTTAACATGCAGAGGGTCGAGCAGCTGAGCAGCCAACATGCTGCTCTCTAGGCCGTACCCTAAGGAGGTTTTCCCTGGAGGGCTGAGAACAGGAAAGTTGTCATGCAAGTGGTTGCTCAGACTTAATACCCCTTAATACAAAGGGAAGAGGCTGATGCTTCACTTAATGTGTTTTCATGTACATTCCCATTTGCATTCAGTGGTGCAAACCATGCACGCCCTGGGACGGGTCAGTATTTTCACCTCTGGCCCACAGAGTTCATTGGCGCTTCAATATTGCCATATGCAAACAGTTTCTCTGACCACAGACCAAACATCTTTGACTAAAGGTTTTTACTAAACAATTCATCAAGTAGTGAGCAACCTCTCCCAAGAAAAACATAACGTGATATAGATAAGGCAGCAATTGTTTCCTAGCTACCAAAGGAGCCTTAAGCAGGCAAATCAGCAATTTTTCTTTTTTGAGTTTTTAGGCTGAGGAGAAATTTCCTGAAAAGAATCCATCCTTTCTTTGCAGAATACTTCTGAGGTTACATTTGCAGAAGCAATTATGTATCTCAATATGTTCTGTTGTCCAAAGGGATCCATCCAAAGTGTCTTCTGTCACCCTCCCTTTTCATGCTCGCTACTCAGCCTGCAGCTACTGAAGCTAAAGGGTCTCCTGATACTTATGGCAATGCATAAGGATGCAGAACAATGACGCTCCTGGTGTGACGGGGCCTCAGTCTGAGCCCAGTCATGCCATGGAAAAGCCAGTGGGATAACTCTAGTCTAGTTAGGTTATCCCAGGTGTCTCTTCCTCTTAGGAACAAGACACAGACACACACATAACACATATCTCACAGGCCAAATTCTGTTCTCTGTTACCAGTATCAAACTGGAATAACTTCAGTTAAGCCATCCTTTGACATTTATTCTGGACAGATGTTGCTGCATGAGAATAGAATTTGGCCCTTAATATAATGTATACTTTTATAGAGAGGATGATAGATGTCAAAAATGTAAATTTATTTGCTGAAAAGAGAGCTGCACTGTCCTTGAAGATGCTAGGAAGACCCTAGGAAAGCTTCAGGTTAAGATAAAGTTTAAAATGAGATGAGACCACCTCCCTCCTCCTGGGAAGAGTGACTATGTATAATTACAGTTCCATGACCGTGTTAGGCCCAAATAATTTCCAATATTTGCAAGTCTATGTGCCATCAGTGTAAGGAGACTTTTATAAATTTTGTAACTTGTCCTGGCATTTCTAAGATGAGACATACAGTTATGCTTCACCAGCCTTTATCCAGAAGAGCTAATGCTACTAAGTTAACAATATGGCTCTAAGTTTTTCATTAATTTTCCAATGCACCTTGCCTTAGCAGGCAATGTAGATATGAAGTTCAAAATTTGCATGGAAAGGAAAAGCCTGTTAGGAAGTTAGCAATTAATGACATAGAGCAACACAGCTAGCACCAAGTTTTTAGGGCTGTAACATAATTACTGTAATTATGTGAACTGTCTACAAATATATATATGCACAGACAGATCCCAATGGATTGAGTTGATGGGTTTTTTTTTAACTTTGGAAGATTCTTGGCTGAAAAACTCCTCTCTCTCTTCCTGCAGTCCTATACATGCATATACCTCCCAGGCCTATATGTGTCATCCCATTTATGTCATTGAGGCTACCCATGTGCGTAGGGATGGAAGAGTGTTTGTGTGAGGATCTGTGCAAATGCAACCCAAGCAAGCAGACTTGGTTTTGTTTCTAATTCCTCATACCCATAGCCTGGAAGGGTAGATACTGATAAAAGGACCTGCAGCTGCATGAGGGGATGCATGAGAAAATTCAGCAGTTTTCCATAATTTGAACAGCTT
Organism: Calonectris borealis; assembly: GCF_964195595.1. Lineage (NCBI taxonomy): Eukaryota > Metazoa > Chordata > Aves > Procellariiformes > Procellariidae > Calonectris > Calonectris borealis. Next base: position 15,951,884 of record NC_134351.1, read on the forward strand.
GGGATCCTCTCCCTTATCTTGAAGGGTTCAGGTGACTCTGACCAGACCCTGAGAAGGGATAACAAGGCTCGGGGGCATAGGAAGGTCCTGGTTAGTGATAGGCTCCTTCAGAACCAGCGCCAGGTCAGGCTGTTTCAGCATTTCCCCAGTACTCGCTTTCTAGCTGGGAACCAGTGTTCAGATGTGTTTCTTCATAGCCTTTTGAAATGTTCACTGTGCTCCCACACCCTAGACCATATGGTACTTATTAAGCTGTTTTTGTAATAAATATACAGTCTGAGTTATGTCAGTCATACAACAATGTGTCTCAATTTTGACATCAGCAATGTGTCTCAATTTTGACATCAGCAATGTGTCTCAATTTTGACATCAGCAGAGTTACCTGGCATAAAACCAGTGTGATGCAAGGGAGAATAATATCTTTTTCACTGGCATATTGTTGAGGATTGTGCAGATTGTTTCAGCCTGATGATAATAAGATGGCAAAACTACAGACATAATTCCTTGCTTGTCTGAGAATGGTAAAAAATGTAGATTGTCTAGGGAAAATCTATTTCACATAGATTAAAATAAAAAAATCTCTTTTGGGTCCATTACATCTTCCTTGTTAATGTTTTATAGTTTTTGTTATGCATTTTAAAAAATTTTACATCTCGGGGTGGGCTAACTCTACAAATGTCACTTCCTGGATGGGCTTGTCCTTATGCAATTAGAAATAAAGCACAGAACATCCAGAAGAGATGGGACTGCTGCACAGAACAAAATCTCCTTCTTTACTCTAATTTTTCCCCCCCAAATTCTGTTTCACACAGAAGATATTTAAACTATGGAATCAAATTAGAGTTAATCAGCTGGAGCATTTTGTAATTAATAAGAAGGTCATATCCCATGTGGAATGGTGGAATTTTACAATCCATCACCAAGCCTGTGGCTTTTTCACCAGTTTATCTGGGTCAAACTCTGTTTTCTATGGGAGCAGGGTAAGTGAAGAATAAATCCATTCAAACAGAGTTACTCCATATTTATATGGAGGTAATAGCAAATTTACTTCAGAAATAGGTACAGAGCCTTTGTTTCAAGTAGCAGATGAAGAGTCTAGACAAGTCTAGCGCTGTGAAAGCCCGTTACGAAGCACTGTGGAGGGGCTTGACCCTGCTGCTCAGGCTGGGTCCCCTCTGAATACTCCTGCTGGCATCACTGCGTCATTACTGTGTCATTACTTCTGCTGGCCTCCTGCTCTGCAGCAGCAACAGGAGGTGAGGACATGGCAACTCCCTTTGCTAAAACAAAGTCCCTCTAAAGCCCTAGGAAGAAACAAGAAGAAAAGAGGAGCTTCCCTTGCTCCAAGTTTCCCATGCGAGCTGTACTGAGGGTCTCACTTCTCTCCCAGTGTCTGTGGAGAATTATATCTCATTTGCTCACTCTCTCAGAGGTTCCTCCTTCAACCCTGTTTTCTCCTCTTTTTAGCTCTCCTGAGTGGGTATGAAGAGTGATATATCTGCTGGTGGTGATAAAAAGCAACATTGCTGCTGGCTTCCCTAAAGTGGAGCCCTGCCAATGTTGATCACTGTTACAGAGACTAACCTATCTCAGCTGTCCACAGAAATCTGAAATCTTCCTTGGGGTTTTAGCCATGCTACGGACAATCAGTCCAAAGATGCTGAGCCCTTGAAGTTTCCTCAGACACTGCTACAATTCTTGACCTGACAAGCAACCCTGGGATTTAACTGCAGTCTTGGAGAGCCTAATGCTGCGTACTCTCTCCCAGATGCTTCCAAGGGACTTGCAGAGGCAGTAATCACATATCCCACAGCTTTTGTAAAGGAACAACAAAGAAGCTCAGATGATGGGAGCGAAAAATATTTGAGAAGGGATTCAAAAGCCTTTGAAAAATCTTAAGGCAGAACCCATCTGGTAAATCTCCAGACCATTGAGTATTAAATTGGCATGCACTTTGTTTATCCTTTTACCTTGCATTGTACAGACCACCTTTTTCTGGATGTGTACAGAGGAAAACCACCCCACCACTTTGCAGTGATTCTCTTCTGGTTGTTTGTTGGGTTTTGACTAGTTTCTAAGCAGAAATAAATCAGTGGAGCTATTTTGCAATGTTTATTTTTAAACATTCTGTTCTTGTATGTAGAGCAGTTGGGAATTACAGTATATTGGCATTACTTAAATGCTGTCTTCACACTTCTCCCAAGACTGGTGTTGTCCGAAAAGCGGATTCGTGCCCGGCGTGCAAGCAACCAATTCCACACGCTCAGGAGAGATATTGTTTTATTCCGGCCTGGGTGCTCGGTGGACTTGCCACAAATCAAGCACCCCTGGTCTAGTCACCTTTCTGTTTATATCCATGCTTCTCATACATATTTTAAATTTCTCTTTTACATATTCATTACATTTCCGAGAACTAATTATAATATTACATCATCTTAAACACATGCGCACTAAAGCCTTTAGGGTCTCCTTGGGGGTCTCGGGTGGTCTCTGGTGGTTGGCAGGGTAGTGAACTCTTCATGAACTTATTTCCTCTTTACCTTATAGGGTCGCAATTTGTCCCTGAGCCATGCTTGGACCACGTTTGTTTATAGTTTCCAAAGTTATTCTTCACTAGAGCCTAACAATGCTTCCAGGATACACGATTTAGACTAGTTACAATTCTACACACCTGCAAACACAACACCTGCTAGTTACCTAACTTCTAAGCAACAAGTCTTCATTGTTTAGAATTACAGAAGCGAGCAGTAGAATTACAGAAGCGAGCAGTATGGAATAGTAGATACCGTACCTACTACATCAATTCCCCCTTTGAGACTTATGATGTTGAGCATCATGAGTCTCACATCATTTACTTATAAGCATTTGGTCTACAAAAAGACACACATTAAATCATACATCAAATTATTATAACTAAGATCAGTATTGCAAAGAAGAACAATTGTCTAAGCCAATTTAAATTTGGAATTTCTATCTTATTTTGGCAATAGAAATTGGGATTCAGCTTTACTGATCGTCATAATTAATATCAACAGGCTTTATATTTTCTACTCCTAAACTTACAATTTCTAAATTAATTTGGTTTTTTTTTCTAACAATAAATATTTTAAATATCACAAATAATTTAACAACATCTCTGATAACTCATCAAGTACGCCTTAAATTTAATTTCAATGGTCCCTTAGGTATAGGTGTCCACAGTTTAGGATATATTTTTTTTTTATTCTGGTGTAACATTTTTCTCCTATTACATGTATTTGTTTAGATCTTCTTGTTAGATTAACATCATAAGGTTTACCATACAAAATTTCAAATAGACTTACTTCTTCTTTAGCTCTAGGGGTCACCCTAATTCTCAACAAGGCAAGTGGTAAGGCTTCGATCCACTTCAATTGAGCTTCCTGACATATTTTAGAAATTTGTCTTTTCAATGTTTGATTCATCCTTTCCACCTGCCCACTAGATTGAGGTCTCCAAGGGGTATGGAGATCCCACTTAATCCCTAATGTCTTACTCATGTTTTTAACAACCTCTGCTACAAAATGTGGACCTTTGTCTGAGGATATTCCTAAAGGGACTCTAAACCTTGGAATTATTTCTTTTAACAAATGTTTCAGAACCTCTTTTGCCTTGTTGGTTCGACACAGGAAAGCTTCCGGCCATCCAGAGAAGGTATCTACCAATACCAATAGATATCAGTATTGGTTACATCGCGGTAACTCTGAAAAATCTATTTGCCAATACTCACCGGGAGTTATGCCTCTCTTTACCTCTCCAGGAGGGGGTCGGATTTGTATTTTCGGATTGTTCCTAAGACAAATCTCACATTTATTACTCACACTTTTAGCAATCAATAACATTTTAGTTCCTATCGCATATCGTTTTACTGATTCCACCATTGCCTCTACTCCCATATGTGTTTCAGCATGGGTTTTGACCATTAATTTCTTCATAATTTCAGGCGTTACTATACATTGTCCATGTGAAGTTATCCACCATCCTTGATCATTCTTCTTACAATGTAATAACATAGCTAATTTATTTTCTTTCTCATTATAATTTGGGGATTCCACCTGAATTTCTTTTGAAGGAATTAAAACATAAATCATAGTATTTAATGCTACACATTTAGCAGCCTCATCTGCTTTCTGATTTCCTTGTATTACTTTTGAGTCCCCTTTTTGATGAGCCTTACAATGAATCACCGCAACTTCTTTAGGTTTCTGTACTGCTTCCAACAAATTCAAAATCTCTGTTCCATATTTTATAGGGGTACCGCTAGCAGATAAAAGTCCTCGCTCCTTCCATATTGCTCCATGAGCATGCACAACTCCAAAAGCATATTTAGAATCTGTATAGATGTTGACTCTTTTACCTTTAGCCAAATTTAAGGCTTTTGTCAGGGCTATAATTTCTGCCTTCTGGGCGGATGTATTTGGAGGTAATGCTTTTACTTCTCGATCTTCGGTTAAAGTTACCACGGCATAGCCAGCCCTCCTTTCTCCTTTTACAACAAAGCTGCTTCCATCAGTAAATAATTCTTCATCCGGAGTTTGGAGAGGGACATCTTTCAGATCTGGCCTGCTGGCATATACCTGTTCAATGCCTTGTAAACAATCATGGCTAAGATCACTCTCTTTTTCACTTGGCATTAAAGAGGCAGGATTTGAAATTGTACTCACTTTCAAAATGATGTTGTCTTGTTCCACTAACAAAGCCTGATATTGAAACAAACGACTAGGGGTAAGCCAATGATGTCCTTTTTGTTCCAGTACTGCAAGTACCGCATGCGGGACGTGAACCGTTATTTTCTGTCCCAATGTCAATTTTCTAGCTTCTTGAATGATGAGAACCGTTGCCGCAACTGCCCACAAGCAGCTAGGCCATCCTGAGCTTACTTTATCTAATTGTATGGAAAAGTAAGCCACTGGTCTTTTCCAGTCTCCCAAAAGTTGAGTCAAAACCCCCATAGCTACATGTCTCTTCTCATGAACAAATAGCTCAAAGGGTTTGGTCAGATTTGGAAGTCCTAAAGCCGGAGCTTTCATTAAAGTCTGTTTAATGTCATCAAAACTTTTTCGGCACTCTGGAGTCCATTCTAACAATTCTTCAGGGCCTTTGGTTGCCTCATACAATGGTTTTGCCATCAAACCATAATTTGGAATCCAAAGGCGACACCATCCAGCCATTCCTAGAAATCCTCTCAACTCTCTTTGGGATTGAGGGGGTGCCATCCTGCAAATGGCTTCTTTTCTATCATTTCCCAATCTTCGCTGTCCTTGGGAAATCTCAAACCCCAAATAAATTACAGTTTGTTTTGCAATTTGTGCTTTCTTTTCTGACACCCTATACCCGGCCATTCCCAAAAAGTTTAGGAGCCTAACAGTCTTTTCTTTGCAGATCTCAGTAGTATCTGCTCCCAATAGGATGTCATCAACATACTGAAGGAGGGTGATTTGATTTTCCTTACTGGACCACTGTTCCAGTTCCTTATTCAGAGCTGCTCCAAAGATGGTTGGGCTATTTTTAAAGCCTTGTGGCAGCATGGTCCAGCAGAGCTGAGTCCTCCTCCCAGTCGACGGATCTTCCCATTCAAAAGCAAAAATCTTTTGACTGTTTTCTTCCAGAGGTATACAAAAGAAAGCATCTTTCAAATCTATAACAGAGAAATATGCATTTGATTCAATGATAGTTGTTAGCAGCGTATATGGATTAGGGACTACTGGATGAATGTCCACCACTAACTGGTTTATTGCTCTTAGATCTTGAACCAGCCTATATCCTTGGTTATGTGGCTTTTTTTTTTTTTTTTTCCCCACTGGAAGGATAGGAGTATTATAATCAGATTGACATTCTCTTAAAAGTCCGTATTTAAGAAAGTTATTTATTATTGGTTCCAAACCCTTTCTGGCTTCTATACTAATAGGGTATTGTTTCTTTCTTACCGGTCGAACTCCTGTTTTCAATTCAACTTTTACCGGTTCCACATTTTTCGCTCTTCCTGGTTTCTCCGTTGCCCAGACAAAAGGGTAAACTGCATCTTTAATCTCTTCTGGAATTTCTTCAGATTCATCTGTGTTTGTCTGTAATAAATAAACTTGGGCTTGCCAGGCATTAGCTTCAGGAAAATGAACTTGGATTCTTCCTTTTTTAAAGTTAATTTGTGCTCCCAATTTATTCAATAAATCCCGTCCTAAGAGAGGCATGGTGCATTCCGGTATATATAAAAATTCATGCATCAATGGTTTTCCTCCAATTTTACATTTTAAAGGTTTCAAAAAAGGCCTTATCTCTTTCTTTCCCGTGACCCCAACAATAGATACATTAAATTTACTCATTGGTCCTTTACATGTATTTATAACAGAATATTTCGCTCCAGTATCTACTAAAAAATCGACTACTTCATCTCCCAGCTTTACTGGAACCAGGGGCTCAGCTGGGAAAATATCATTTTCTACCCCCGGTCCCCATCATTCAGAATTTCCTCCCATCATAAGTAAGTCAGCTTCAGGTGGTATCTGCTGTGACTGAGTCACGACTGCTTCTTTGTTCTCTGGACACTCACTCTTCCAGTGTCCCTGTTTCTTACATACAGCACATTGATTAAATCCTAATGGGGTATATTGTTTAAACATATCTCTACCTCCTCTACCTTTTCCTCTCAAATACCCTCTACCTCTACCTCTCACATATCTTCTACCTATTCCTCCTGCTGATCCTTGGGCATTTACAAAAGCAGCTGCTAGAATAGCAGCTTTTTGTTTCCTGTCTTTTATTTTTTCTTTTTCCTGATTTTTCTTTTCCTCCTCTTCCCTATTATTATACACCTTATAAGCAATTTCAATTAACTGTGATATAGTCATTCCTGTAATCCCATCCACTTTCTGCAATTTCTTTTGAATATCTGGAGCAGCTTGCCCTACAAACAAAGTAGTAAATATTGCTCTATTCTCATCACTCTCAGGATCTAAGTCTGTCCATTTCCTAGCTGCCTCACATAATCGTTCATAAAAGGTGGATGGGTCCTCTGTTTTTCCTTGAATTATTTGAGTCAATTTCGCCAAATTCTTTGGGCGGGATATTCCATTCTTTACTCCATACAAAATTAATTGTTGATACTGTTTAATCATCAATTTCCCGTCATTACTATTAGGATTCCATTTTGGGTCTTGAGTTGGCATAAAACGAGCAGGACCTTCTCTTGCATTTATTCTCTCATTTTCCATATTTGCTTTTTCTAATACTACCCTCTTTTCTTCAGGAGTAAACAAATTATTCAAAAGAATTTGAATATCTTGCCAATCTGGATTATGATTTTCAATAATTGTTCGAAAAGATCTATACACCTTTTCAGGATTCTCTCTATATGATCCTGCTAACTCTTTCCAATTCATTAAATCAGAAGTTGTAAATGGTACTTTCACAAATACTGGCTCCCCCCTTGGGCCCACTGCCTGGCGAAGGGGTGCTAACAATACAGACCCTTGCTGGGTTCTAGTCCTGCCAGCTATCGGACTAAAAGTATTGCTTCCTCTTCCTTCGGTTTCAGAAGTTTCATTTTTATTTGGTGGTACTAACATCTGTGTATCCTCCTCTTCTTCTCCTAGTTTTAAACACCGTTTTCCTATGCTACAAGCAGAACAACAATGCGCTTTTGGTTCCTTATTTTCCATCATCATCATCATCATTACATTAGAATCTGAATCTAAAAGTTTACATTTTTTCCGAATTTCATGATCATTTCTCAAAAAAAAAAACCCAAATCTACATAAGGTACCTCATCCCATTTTCCTTGTTTTCTACAAAATAACATTAATTGTAAAATAGTATTATATTGCAAGGTTCCCAATTCTGGCCATTTTTCCTCATCTTCCAATTTATACATTGGCCACCATCTAGTACAATATTCAATTAATTTATCCTTTCTCAAAGGATCACTCCCAAATTTTCCCCAATGTTTAATCATGCATCCTAAGGGGGAACAAGGTGTTACTTTTGATGGTTGAGCTCCCATACCTTTACCTAAAAAGAACGTTCTTAACCACAACTTCATATACTCCAGTCGTCACTGTCAAACGCATATGAATATACTGGTTTACCCCTGGCACCTACAACTTCACATACTCCAGTCGTCACTGTCAAACGCATATGAATATACCTCTTTACCTGTGGCCACAATTCCTTACCAAATGCATGCATGCACAATTTTATACCCCAGAACAATAACTCATTTACCTTAGCGTTGCACCGTTGAGTCGCTCACCTGCTCTGGTTGGGGAGAATACTCACGGAGTCCCCGATCAAAAGGTCGGTGCGCGCTGGAGTCCAGAGAGCAGGGTCTCCCCACCGAGAGCCAGCAAGTCGATCCGGGCAAGGCTTCACAGCAGTCCCACCTGGGTCGCCAAAAACTGTTGTCCGAAAAGCGGATTCGTGCCCGGCGTGCAAGCAACCAATTCCACACGCTCAGGAGAGATATTGTTTTATTCCGGCCTGGGTGCTCGGTGGACTTGCCACAAATCAAGCACCCCTGGTCTAGTCACCTTTCTGTTTATATCCATGCTTCTCATACATATTTTAAATTTCTCTTTTACATATTCATTACATTTCCGAGAACTAATTATAATATTACATCATCTTAAACACATGCGCACTAAAGCCTTTAGGGTCTCCTTGGGGGTCTCGGGTGGTCTCTGGTGGTTGGCAGGGTAGTGAACTCTTCATGAACTTATTTCCTCTTTACCTTATAGGGTCGCAATTTGTCCCTGAGCCATGCTTGGACCACGTTTGTTTATAGTTTCCAAAGTTATTCTTCACTAGAGCCTAACAATGCTTCCAGGATACACGATTTAGACTAGTTACAATTCTACACACCTGCAAACACAACACCTGCTAGTTACCTAACTTCTAAGCAACAAGTCTTCATTGTTTAGAATTACAGAAGCGAGCAGTAGAATTACAGAAGCGAGCAGTATGGAATAGTAGATACTGTACCTACTACATCATTGGTAAGTCTAAAATATTCTACCACCTGAGTTGTTTCATGGCATAGGTGTGGTAATTGCCCAAGCATGAAGATACACATATATTTTTTGTCCAGGGATGACACCATAAATTATTCTTTAGCTTATGGGGAAGCAAAAAGCACCTGTTTGGTAAATAACTATTTTTATACCTATCTTACAGATAAATAAACTGAAAAATAAACTGATACACAAATGGGTTCAGTTATGACAGAATTATTGAACAGTTAAACTACAGTGTGAATGAGACCAAAGCTGTAGATGGCATTGTCCCTCACTTATTTCAAAGTCATTCTGTTTATTCACAGAATGATTTTCTCTAAAAGACCCTCTGACTTCTAATAACAAGCTAGCATATGTTCTACTAGTTCAAAGCAAACAAGAAGAAAAAAAAGCCCTATCTCATCAGTTTATATTTAAAATGCAACGTTTTACATAAATATGTACAAAGCCAACAAAGCAGCTGCATTTTATGCGAGAGAGATTAAGTTATTAGAGAACTCTTGTTCTGATGTACTAAATTTCTCAGTATCTTCAGAGTACTTTTCAAATGGATAGAGATATTTTCTTTAATTACTGAAATACTGTACAAATTTATTTAGTGCCCATCATTTTCATGAATTGTCTTACTAAATTTAATGGGAACTCTGACAAATTTAAGATCCTAGTCGGGGATACAGAGGATCTGAGGCCCGGTACACTCCAACTGAGAAGGAGATATTGGCAGCATATGAAGGGGTTCGAGCTGCTTCGGAAGTGGTTGGTACTGAAGCACAGCTCCTCCTGTCACCCTGACTGCCGGTGCTGGGCTGGATATTCAAAGGGAAGGTCCCCTCTACACATCATGCAACCGATGCTACGTGGAGTAAGAGGGTCACGCTGATCACACAATGGGCCCGAACAGGAAACCCCAGTCGCCCAGGAATCTTGGAAGTGATCACGAACTGGCCAGAAGGCAAAGATTTTGGAATATCGCCAGAGGAGGAGGTGACACGTGCTGAAGAAGCCTCACTGTATAATAAACTACCAGAAAACGAGAAGCAATATGCCCTGTATAGAATAAGGGGTGGATACTGTCCTGGTTCCGGCTGGGACAGGGTTAACTTTCTTCCCAGTAGCTTGGGGGTGTGCTGTGTTTTGGGTTTAGTGTGAAAGGAGCGTTGATGGCCCATTGATGCTTTGGCTGTTGCTGGGTGATGCTTGCACCGGGAGGAGGGAGCACAGCCAGGGTGGTGGACCCAGCTGGCCAATGGGGTATTCTATACCATGTGACATCATGCTCATTATAAAAACCAGGTGGGGGGGGGGGGCTCACCCCCCATTCGTGACACGCGGTCAGCGAGCAGTTGCGTTGTGCATTGCCTGCTTTGTGTATTCTGTTATTGTTGTGGTTCTCATTGTTATTATTACTGTTCTACTTAGTTTTATTTCCATCATTAAACTGTTTTTATCTCAACCCGGGAGCTTTCCTACTTGTGCCCTCCCGATTCTCTCCCCCATCCCACCAGAGGCAGGGGGTGAGCGAGTGGCTGCGTGGGGTTTATTTTTGCTGGCTGGGGTTAAACCACGACAGTCCTTTTTGGCGCCCAACGTGGGGCAGTGAAGGGTTGAGATAACGACAGATTATTTAGAGCATATTAAGGAATTTATATCTGGTAACATATTAATTTGTTCTGCACCATGCTCTTGTTTTTACTGTACCTGTTAAAGATTGGAGTTGGGTTTTGTAGTCTGCTGTGCTCTGCCGTGATTAATGGTGTTTTGCCTGGGAGATTTGTTACTAAAATGCTGGCATTGGGGGTTATTTGTTATTTGGGATTCGTAATGAAGCCGCTACTGTATTTCGGGTCCCACCTCATGGAGACCATTAGCAATTATACCTTTTCCTCTGAGAGATTTTTTATGGAGGAAATAGAGAATGGCACCCTCACTACCTTCCTCTATGATGTCATCTCCTTTGTTAAAATAACTTGCCAGTACCTTGAACATCCCTGGGTAGTTAAGATACATCTATTGGTACTCCTTGGGAATATTGTTGCGGTTTTATCCAAGGTTAGTAAGCAATTCAAGAATGTCATGCAGAGATCTGCCCCAAGGCTGGATAGTTATGAGTGGCAGGGCGAGTGGGATAGCATGGGCAAATGCCTAGGACGATGGGCACCCCCAGTGTTCTGGAACTTCACCCCTGAACAAGTGCAGAACCCTGAAAAATTAGTAGAATATTTGGAAGAAGTATGCTGTCACCCTGGCCATTCTAGGGAGACGCAAATCACTACAATGTGCTGGGGCCTGGCCCACGCCTACCGAGCCCTGTTTAACACCACTCAGAACCCCCAAGGGGAAGGAAAGGTCTCTGCAGCTGATGACAAAGCAACAGGCCCTGTGGCTACCCCACCCCCCACGGCAGGCGCAGGGGCTCCCTCACCCCCCAGGGCAGGCACGGCAGCTACTCCGCCCCCTGCGACAGGGAACCAACCCATGCCGGTATCAGTTGCCCCTATACAAAAAAGAAAATGCACAAGAAAATCAGCTCGCTTAGTAAGGGATGAAGATGAACCAGGGCCATCACGAGAACAGGAGGAGGAGGAGGCAGAACCCGTAAATGAGATGGTAACCACCCAATCCCTATCCCTGAGTGAGCTGCGAGATATGCGGAAAGATTTCAGCCTTCGTCCAGGCGAGCACATTGTCACCTGGCTGCTCCGATGCTGGGATAATGGGGCCAGTAGCCTGGAATTAGAGGGTAGGGAAGCCAAGCAGCTGGGATCCCTTTCTAGGGAAGGGGGCATTGACAAAGCAATTGGACAAGGGGCACAAGTCCTCAGCCTCTGGAGGAGACTCCTGTCAGGTGTGAAGGAAAGATATCCCTTCAAGGAAGATGTTATATGCCACCCAGGCAAATGGACCACCATGGAGAGAGGTATCCAGTACCTGAGGGAATTAGCCATGCTGGAAGTGATTTATGATGACCTGAACAATGAGCAGTTATCCAAAGACCCAGATGAAGTCAAATGCACCCGACCCATGTGGCGGAAGTTTGTACGGAGCGCACCAGCGTCACATGCAAACTCATTGGCAATAATGACCTGGAGAGATGGAGAGGAACAAACAGTGGATGAACTGGCTGGCCAACTCTGGCAATATGAAGAAAGTCTCTCTTCCTCCCTACGGGCCTGTGCCTCTGCTCTGGAGAAACTGTCTGAGGAGGTCCAGCAACTCAAAGAGGATATGTCCTGCTCCCCACCTGCACGGGCCAGTGTCTGAGCCATTAGGAGCAAGCATCCCTCTGCTCAAGAGAGGAGATATCGTGGGTACACACCCCGGGGCACCCTGTGGTTTTACCTGCGTGACCACGGAGAGGACATGAGGAAGTGGGATGGAAAACCAACCTCAGCCCTACAGGCACGGGTACATGAGTTGCAAGGAAAAGCAACCACAAAAGGGGGTTCTTCCTGGAAAACTGCTGCTCCAGTCTCCAGTGAGCTGTTCCCCAGACAGAGTAGCAGGGCTGATTCCACTTCCGACCTTAATAAAGGGACTTCTGATTCATACTTACAAGAAGTGCACAGCGAATATGATGACCAGGACTAGAGGGGCCCTGCCTCCAGCCACGTGGAGGAAAGGGACAACCGGGTTTACTGGACTGTGTGGATTCGATGGCCTGGCACATCAGACCCACAAGAATATAAGGCTCTCGTAGACACTGGTGCACAGTGTACCCTGATGCCATCAAGCTATAAAGGGGCAGAACCCATTTGTATTTCTGGAGTGACAGGGGGATCCCAAGAGTTAACTGTATTGGAGGCCAAAGTGAGCCTAACCAGGAATGAGTGGCAGAAGCACCCCATTGTGACTAGCCCAGAGGCTCCGTGCATCCTTGGCATAGACTACCTCAGGAGAGGGTATGTCAAGGACCCAAAAGGGTACCGGTGGGCTTTTGGTATAGCTGCCCTGGAGATGGAGGAAATCAAACAGCTGTCCACCTTGCCCGGTCTCTCAGAGGATCCTTCTGTTGTGGGGTTGTTGAAGGTCCAAGAACAACAGGTACCAATCGCTACCCCAACAGTGCACCGGAGGCAATATCACACCAACCAATATTCCCTGATCCCCATCCATAAGCTGATTCATCGACTGGAGAGCCAAGGAGTGATCAGCAAGACTCGCTCACCCTTTAACAGTCCCATATGGCCAGTGCGAAAGTCCAATGGAGAGTGGAGACTAACAGTAGGCTACCGTGGCCTGAACGAAGTCACGCCGCCACTGAGTGCTGCCGTGCCAGACATGCTAGAACTCCAGTACGAGCTGGAGTCAAAGGCAGCCAAGTGGTATGCCACCACTGATATCGCTAATGCATTCTTCTCAATCCCTTTGGCAGCAGAGTGCAGGCCACAGTTTGCTTTCACTTGGAGGGGCGTCCAGTACACCTGGAACCGACTGCCCCAGGGGTGGAAACACAGCCCTACCATTTGCCATGGACTGATCCACACCGCACTGGAACAGGGTGAGGCTCCAGAACACCTGCAGTACATTGATGACATCATCGTGTGGGGCAACACAGCAGAAGAACTTTTCGAGAAAGGGGAGAGAATAGTCCAAATCCTTCTGAAGTCCGGCTTTGCAATAAAACGAAGTAAGGTCAAGAGACCCGCACAGGAGATCCAGTTGTTAGGAATAAAATGGCAAGATGGACGTTGTCAGATCCCAACGGATGTGATCAATAACATAACAGCCATGTCCCCACCAACTAGCAAAAAGGAAACAAAAGCTTTCTTAGGCGTTGTGGGTTTTTGGAGAATGCATATTCCAAATTACAGTCAGATCGTAAGCCCTCTCTATCACGCTCCCACAAACCCGACAGGGCAAGCGCTATGTGCTCACCATGGTGGAAGCAACCACAGGATGGCTGGAAACATATCCTGTGCCCCATGCCACTGCCCGGAACACCATCCTGGGCCTTGAAAAACAAGTCTTATGGCAACATGGCACCCCAGAAAGCATTGAATCAGACAACAGGACTCATTTCCGCAACACCCTCATAGACACCTGGGCCAAAGAGCATGGCATTGAGTGGGTCTATCACATCCCCTACCATGCACCAGCCTCCGGAAAAATCGAACGATACAACGGACTGCTAAAGACAACACTGAGGGCAATGGGTGGTGGGACATTCAAGCATTGGGACACACATTTAGCAAAAGCCACCTGGTTAGTCAACACTAGGGGGTCTCTTAATCGAGCTGGCCCTGCCCAATCCAAACCCTTACGTACTGTAGAGGGGGATAAAGTCCCTGTCGTGCACATAAGAAATATGCTGGGGAAGACAGCCTGGGTTACTCCTGCCTCTGGCAAGGGAAAACCCATCCGTGGGATTGCTTTTGCTCAAGGACCTGGGTGCACTTGGTGGGTGATGCGAAAGGATGGGCAAGTCCGGTGTGTACCTCAAGGGGATTTAATTTTGGGTGAAAATAGCCAATGAACTGAATTGTATGATGTTAGTTATTACATAGTGCTGTATGTCATCACTTCTATGGTTACCATATGCCATATTAACAGTATTATATTAAGAATCACCCAGATTAATGTAGAATGAACTCATATGAAACTGAGCAAGGTGCAACGATGATAGAACCGGACAAGCGCCCAGAACTGGCCTCTGCATGCAACAGTCCAACACCACACACCATCTCTCCTGCCCTGAAAGACTGTTATGACAGATGGAGCCCAAAGTCATGGACTAAATGAACTCAGTGGACATTTTAGAGGGATGGCCCATGGACTAAGGGAATGATACCCCTGTGTGCGTGTATATCAAAAGGCAGGAAAAGTAGTGGTGACTAATTGGAAGGTATGGGGAAAATGTGAGACCTGGGCATGATGTAGATGGTATAGAATAAGGGGTGGATACTGTCCTGGTTCCGGCTGGGACAGGGTTAACTTTCTTCCCAGTAGCTTGGGGGGTGTGCTGTGTTTTGTGTTTAGTGTGAAAGGAGCGTTGATGGCCCATTGATGCTTTGGCTGTTGCTGGGTGCTGCTTGCACCGGGAGGGGGGAGCACAGCCGGGGTGGTGGACCCAGCTGGCCAATGGGGTATTCTATACCATGTGACATCATGCTCAGTATAAAAACCAGGTGTGTGGGGGGGCTCACCCCCCGTTCGTGACACACAGTCGGTGAGCAGTTGCGTTGTGCATCGCCTGCTTTGTGTATTCTGTTGTTGTTCTCACTGTTATTATTACTGTTCTACTTCGTTTTATTTCAATTATTAAACTGTTTTTATCTCAACCCAGGAGCTTTCCTACTTGTGCCCTCCCGATTCTCTCCCCCATCCCACCGGAGTGGGGGGGTGATCAAGCAGCTGCGTGGGGTTTATTTTTGCTGGCTGGGGTTAAACCATGACACTTTAACTACTTCTGTTTGTCCTTTCTGGTGGGCTTTACAATCTATAATTGCAACTTCTTTTGGTTTTTGGACAGCTTGTAACAATTTCAAAATTTCTGATCCATGTTTTATAGGAGTTCCTTTTGAAGACAATAGTCCACATTCTTTCCAAATTGCTCCATGCGCATGAACTACTCCAAATGCATATTTAGAATCTGTATAAATATTTACTTTTTTGTTTACCACAGCATACCCAGCTTTTCGCTCTCTGTTGACTATAAAGCTACTCCCATCTGTAAAGAGTTCAATTTCTGGATCCATTAGTGGCACATCCTTTAAATCAGGTCATCTAGAGTATACTTGTTCCATCACATGCAAACAATCGTGTTCTAGTTCTCTTTCATCTATGGGCGTTAAAGTGGCAGGATTCAAAGCTGAAGACATTTTCCAAGTTATATCATCGTGTTCAATCAGTACCACTTGATATTGAGCCAATCGACTAGGAAAAATCCAGTGATGCTCCTTTTGTTCGAGGATGGCAACCACTGCATGTGGTACAAAAACTGTAATAGGTTGTCCTAAAATTAATTTCTGAGCTTCTTTAACTAATAGCACCACCGCAGCTACTGCTCTCAGGCATGCTGGCCATCCTTTACTTCATCCAGCTGTTTGGAAGAATAGGCTACTGGCCTTTTCCAATCTCCCGAAGTCTGGGTCAGGACTCCTAATGCCACATGTTGCCTTTCATGTACATAAAGTATAAAAGGCTTAGGCTCTCATCAACTCAGTTTTAATGGAGTCAAATCCTTTTCGGCACTTTGGTGTCCATTCCAGAGTTTCCCCTGGTCCCTTAATAGCAGCATATTGCAATCAATCAGTTTGGCAATCCAACTGAAATTTGGTATCCACAGCCTGCACCATCCGGCCATTCCTAAAAACATTCACAATTCCTTTTTTGATCAGGGGGGAGCTATTCGACAAATAGCTTCTTTTCGTTCTGCTCCCAATTCTTTTTTTCCTTGAAAAATTATAAATCCCAAGTACGTTACTGTGGTTTGTACCACTTGGGCCTTTTTCTGGGATACTTGGTATCCAGGTAAACCCAGAAAATTCAACAAATCAATAGATGCAGTTTTACGTTCATGTTCAGTCCTTGCTCCGAGCAAGATATCATCTACATATTGCAACAAAGTGATGGAAGGATTCTTACCTTGCCAATCTTCCGGTTCTCTAGCAAGTATGTTGCCAAACAGTGTCGGGCTGTTCTTAAATCCTTGTGGTAACACAGTCCAGCAAAGTTGTATTTTCCTCCCATTCGAAGGCAAATATCTTCTGACTTTCCTCTTCCAAGGGGATGCAAAAGAATGCATCCTTCAAGTCCAGCACTGTAAAATACACTCTATTTTCAGGAATTGCCAACAGCAAGGTGTAAGGATCTGGCACCACTGGATGTACAACAACAGTGATTTTATTAATTTTTCTTAAATCTTGTACCAACTGATACTCTTGAGTTTGGGGCTTTTTAACCGGTAAGATGTAAGTATTATATTCTGATTGGCACTTCCACAACAGACCAAATTGCATAAAGGTATTGATTAACGATTCTAAGCCCATCCTGGCTTCTAATTTCATAGCATACTGGGTTTTTTTCTTACTGGCTGAGCTCCCATTTTCAACTATTTTTAATGGAATGGCGTTCTTGGCTTGTCCTGGTTTCTTAGAAGCCCATACTAGGGGTATCACAGCGTCCAGGATTTCTTCTGGGATCCTGATCTTCTCCTCTCCTTTCTCAGTCAGCAAACACAATTGGGCTTTCCATGCAGTCTCCTCAGGCACATGTAGCTGAATAGACTTATCAGAGAATGTTCGTTGAGCCTTCAGTGTCCCAGTCGTGTCCCAGTAATGGTAGAGGGCATTCTGGCATATATAGAAATTCATGAGTCAATGTAGTGTTTCCAATTGTACATTCCATAGGTTTTAAAAATGGCCTAAGGGCTCGTTTTCCCGTGATGCCAACAATTGGCATGTAAGTTTTACTTAGGGGTCCTTAACAACTAGTTACTACAGAGTGTGTTGCTCCACTATCTACTAAGAAATCTATTACTTCATTCCTCAGCTTCATTGGAACCAGGGGATCTGCTGGGGAAATCTTAATACTTTCCCCAGGTCCTCTTCATTCAGAATCAGAGGTTCCCAACATAATCAGATTAACATCTGGCTCTTGCCCCCCTTTCTCCATAGATTCAACAAACAGTTTTTCCCTCTGGGACATTCATTTTTCCAATGTCCCTCCTTATGGTGTATGATTGCACAGACCCTCACATATACATGCACAGAATCCTTTATTGTTACAGTACTGGAGAAAATATCCTTTATCATAACAGGGCAGTCCTACTGTCTGTCTCTCTCCATTGCCTCTCTCCCTCTTCACCTGATTCATCTCCCTTATATACTAAGAAAAACAGTCTCTCCCTTCCAGCAACGATCACATGTCTGCTCACAATTCCCTTCACCTGTTTCAGCTCTTGAATCAGCTGGTGCTCATTAGGCCACCTCTTCTGCTTTATTCAGTTCTTCTTTGGCTTTCACATCTGCCACCTCAGGGTGACTGCAAGCAGCATCCCTAGCTGAGAGCTTTTTCATTTTGATGTTTACAGTTTCCTTACAGAGGAGGCAACTAAGCCAGGTGTTCAGGTCTTATCTCAGGCGTATGTACACGTCTGCTAGTTCTCAGCGCACAGGCCGAAGTCCTATCTTGGCCGAAACTCCCGATTCCACAATTCTTCTCCACACCTCCTTTTTACAAAAAGCACACTGTTTAGGGCCCAAAGGGGCACGGCTCAAGGGATTCTGACCTCGCCCTACGCCGTTCCATCTGAAACAAAAATTTCTGAAGTAAAACTCTCTAAAACTCGATTTGGAGTTCAGAAAGCAGGCATCCTTTATTGCAACGTCGGGCAGCACTGGGGATCGCTCTGCCACAAGCGCTCCGTCAGGTCAGCAGTATACCTTTGTTCATATACAGAAAGATTATACATATTCATCAGATTCCTTAGAAAAGGCAGTCTTAAGGTAATGAGTTCCCGGAATTCATTTACATAGTCCAAGCATGCGCAGTAAAATTAGGGTTAGGGTCTTCTCACCCTCCGGTGGTCGTCCATAGTCTTCCTCACAGTGTCCTTTAGTTGAACTCAGTCTTTACGCATGCTCCGTTTAACCCTTGGCTGGATTAGCACAATTCTCATTTGTACAAACTAGCTTACTCCAGCATAAGATACAAAGCTAGTTTCCTTATCTATTCTACTCAAGATACAAAGTTTCAAGGCCTTTGAATCTACTGAATGTCTGGCCTATCTACTCCCAAGGCATTCTTTTCCCATCTGCATATGTCTTTTCTGATTTTCACAGGAAGCCTGACGAGTTAGCTCAAGGTCTGTTCAATCTTATCAAGCGAGAAAGCTTTTACGTATCACAGTAAGGTCTTAGTCAGGGATTGTCAGGGTTTTAATCCTTTCACATCCACTTCCTCCTCTCCCTCTGCCTCGTTCCCTACCTCTCCCTCTGCCTGAATTTCCAGCGATTGCAGCTGCTAGCAATGAGGCTTGTAATTTTATTCCTTTCTGTTTTTCTTTACGTTTTTCTCTTTTTTCTTTCTCATCTCTATTATCGTATACCTTGTATGCTATTTCAATTAATTGTGATGCAGACATTCCCCCAGCTCCATCTACTCGCTGCAGTTTCTTTCTAATATCAGAGGCCGATTGTCCTATAAATAACATATTAAACATTTTTCTATTAGCCTCATCCTCCGGATCTAAATCTGTCCATCTGCGAGCAGTTTCACATAATCTTTCATAAAGGCCGAGGGATTCTTCTCTGACCCCTGCCTTATTTCATATAACTTTGCCTTCCCTCCTTTCTACTGGACCCCCTTGGGGACCAACATTTACACATCTTCAGCTTCCCCACAATCCTTAACACATTTCTTTCCTTTTTCACATCTCTCACAATTCTCTTTCTTTCCTTTTCCATTAACATTTTCTGCTAACACATATATTCCATTAGCATCATTCATCAACAATTTACATTTCTTACGAGTTTCATGATCATTTCTCAAAGTGAAAAACAAATCAACATATACAACTTCATCCCATTTCCCATCCGACAGCAAAATAACATCAATTGTAATTTAGTGTTATAGTTTACCGATCCATTTTCTGGCCAGACCTCACCATCATCCAATTTATAATACGGCCACCATTGGTTACAATAAGTTCTCAACCTATCTTTCCTTAGGGGTTCCCCTCCAAGCTTATTCCAATTTTTCAGGATGCATCCTAAAGGAGAGCATAGGGGTACCTTAGTGGAAGCAGCTGCACCCATATTACACGTAATATTTTCTCCAAGAATTCCTCAGCTTCATACACTCGGTTCCGACCCCCTGCTGGTAAAGGTAAAATCTAACCACTCATCCAGTTCCGACCCACTGTCGGTAAAGGTGAAATCTTACCACACACTCAGCTCTGACCCCCTGTTGGTAAAGGCAAGATTTTACTGCGCACCCAGCTCCGACCCACTGTCGGTAAAGGTAAGATTTTACCACGCGTCTACATGAGAAGCCTTGACTTAAGCTCCAGCTGCGGGCCTTTTTCTAGATGTGTCTTATGCAGAGCAATCCCGAAAAGCGGCTACTTACCTTTGCTATCCCTTGCCTCCTTGCAAATATCTCATATCGTGGCGTTGCACCGTTGCGTTGCATTGCCTGTCGCCCGTCAGTGGAGAGGAACTGGCGGAGTCCCCGATCAAGAAGTCGGCGCGCACTGGCATCCTACCCGGTCCCGTCTCCTGTCCGGAACGGCAGAACAATCCGGGCAAAGCTAGAACGGCAGTCCCATTGTTAATGTTAATCATAATCAACATTGATCCTCAAAGTGTTATTGTCCTGTGTATAGCCCTCGCCCAGAACTGGGTTAAAAGACCAGTTAATAAGAAACCAGAATGATGAAGCTAGTGAGTGGGTGTTTGATTGGAGGAGATCAAGATGTATATGTTTTAATTTAAGAACACTATGGTGATAGATAGTTTGGTTTGTTGTGGATTCTATATTGCTCGCTTCTGTAATTTTAAACAATGAAGATTTGTTGCTTAGAAGTTAGATAACTAACAGGTGTGTGTTTGTAATTGTGTGGAGTAGTAATTAATTATAAACTGTGTGTTTTAGAGGTAGTGATAATTAATTTTAGCTATGGAAACTATAAACAAACGTGGTCCAAGCATGGCTCAGGGACAAATTGCGACCCTATAAGGTAAAGAGGAAATAAGTTCATGAAGAGTTCACTACCCTGCCGACCACCAGAGACCACCCGAGACCCCAAAGGAGACCCTAAAGGCTTTAGTGCGCATGTGTTTAAGATGATGTAATATTATAATTAGTTCTCGGAAATGTAATGAATATGTAAAAGAGAAATTTAAAATATGTATGAGAAGCATGGATATAAACAGAAAGGTGACTAGACCAGGGGTGCTTGATTTGTGGCAAGTCCACCGAGCACCCAGGCCTGAATAAAACAATATCTCTCCTGAGCGTGTGGAATTGGTTACTTGCACGCCAGGCACGAATCCGCTTTTCGGACAACAGTTTTTGGCGACCCAGGTGGGACTGCTGTGAAGCCTTGCCCGGATCGACTTGCCGGCTCTCGGTGGGGAGACCCTGCTCTCTGGACTCCAGCGCGCACCGACCTTTTGATCGGGGACTCCGTGAGTATTCTCCCCAACCAGAGCAGGTGAGCGACTCAACGGTGCAACGCTAAGGTAAATGAGATATTGTTCTGGGGTATAAAATTGTGCATGCATGCATTTGGTAAGGAATTGTGGCCACAGGTAAAGAGGTATATTCATATGCGTTTGACAGTGACGACTGGAGTATATGAAGTTGTGGTTAAGAACGTTCTTTTTAGGTAAAGGTATGGGAGCTCAACCATCAAAAGTAACACCTTATTCCCCCTTAGGATGCATGATTAAACATTGGGGAAAATTTGGGGGTGATCCTTTGAGAAAGGATAAATTAATTGAATATTGTACTAGATGGTGGCCAATGTATAAATTGGAAGATGAGGAAAAATGGCCAGAATTGGGAACCTTGCAATATAATACTATTTTACAATTAATGTTATTTTGTAGAAAACAAGGAAAATGGGATGAGGTACCTTATGTAGATTTGGGTTTTTTTTTTTTGAGAAATGATCATGAAATTCGGAAAAAATGTAAACTTTTAGATTCAGATTCTAATGTAATGACGATGATGATGGAAAATAAGGAACCAAAAGCGCATTGTTGTTCTGCTTGTAGCATAGGAAAACGGTGTTTAAAACTAGGAGAAGAAGAGGAGGATACACAGATGTTAGTACCACCAAATAAAAATGAAACTTCTGAAACCGAAGGAAGAGGAAGCAATACTTTTAGTCCGATAGCTGGCAGGACTAGAACCCAGCAAGGGTCTGTATTGTTAGCACCCCTTCGCCAGGCAGTGGGCCCAAGGGGGGAGCCAGTATTTGTGAAAGTACCATTTACAACTTCTGATTTAATGAATTGGAAAGAGTTAGCAGGATCATATAGAGAGAATCCTGAAAAGGTGTATAGATCTTTTCGAACAATTATTGAAAATCATAATCCAGATTGGCAAGATATTCAAATTCTTTTGAATAATTTGTTTACTCCTGAAGAAAAGAGGGTAGTATTAGAAAAAGCAAATATGGAAAATGAGAGAATAAATGCAAGAGAAGGTCCTGCTCGTTTTATGCCAACTCAAGACCCAAAATGGAATCCTAATAGTAATGACGGGAAATTGATGATTAAACAGTATCAACAATTAATTTTGTATGGAGTAAAGAATGGAATATCCCGCCCAAAGAATTTGGCGAAATTGACTCAAATAATTCAAGGAAAAACAGAGGACCCATCCACCTTTTATGAACGATTATGTGAGGCAGCTAGGAAATGGACAGACTTAGATCCTGAGAGTGATGAGAATAGAGCAATATTTACTACTTTGTTTGTAGGGCAAGCTGCTCCAGATATTCAAAAGAAATTGCAGAAAGTGGATGGGATTACAGGAATGACTATATCACAGTTAATTGAAATTGCTTATAAGGTGTATAATAATAGGGAAGAGGAGGAAAAGAAAAATCAGGAAAAAGAAAAAATAAAAGACAGGAAACAAAAAGCTGCTATTCTAGCAGCTGCTTTTGTAAATGCCCAAGGATCAGCAGGAGGAATAGGTAGAAGATATGTGAGAGGTAGAGGTAGAGGGTATTTGAGAGGAAAAGGTAGAGGAGGTAGAGATATGTTTAAACAATATACCCCATTAGGATTTAATCAATGTGCTGTATGTAAGAAACAGGGACACTGGAAGAGTGAGTGTCCAGAGAACAAAGAAGCAGTCGTGACTCAGTCACAGCAGATACCACCTGAAGCTGACTTACTTATGATGGGAGGAAATTCTGAATGATGGGGACCGGGGGTAGAAAATGATATTTTCCCAGCTGAGCCCCTGGTTCCAGTAAAGCTGGGAGATGAAGTAGTCGATTTTTTAGTAGATACTGGAGCGAAATATTCTGTTATAAATACATGTAAAGGACCAATGAGTAAATTTAATGTATCTATTGTTGGGGTCACGGGAAAGAAAGAGATAAGGCCTTTTTTGAAACCTTTAAAATGTAAAATTGGAGGAAAACCATTGATGCATGAATTTTTATATATACCGGAATGCACCATGCCTCTCTTAGGACGGGATTTATTGAATAAATTGGGAGCACAAATTAACTTTAAAAAAGGAAGAATCCAAGTTCATTTTCCTGAAGCTAATGCCTGGCAAGCCCAAGTTTATTTATTACAGACAAACACAGATGAATCTGAAGAAATTCCAGAAGAGATTAAAGATGCAGTTTACCCTTTTCTTTGGGCAACGGAGAAACCAGGAAGAGCGAAAAATGTGGAACCGGTAAAAGTTGAATTGAAAACAGGAGTTCGACCGGTAAGAAAGAAACAATATCCTATTAGTATAGAAGCCAGAAAGGGTTTGGAACCAATAATAAATAATTTTCTTAAATACGGACTTTTAAGAGAATGTCAATCTGATTACAATACTCCTATCCTTCCAGTGAAAAACCCACATAACCAAGGATATAGGCCGGTTCAAGATCTAAGAGCAATAAACCAGTTAGTGGTGGACATTCATCCAGTAGTCCCTAATCCATATACGCTGCTAACAACTATCATTGAATCAAATGCATATTTCTCTGTTATAGATTTGAAAGATGCTTTCTTTTGTATACCTCTGGAAGAAAACAGTCAAAAGATTTTTGCTTTTGAATGGGAAGATCCGTCGACTGGGAGGAGGACTCAGCTCTGCTGGACCATGCTGCCACAAGGCTTTAAAAATAGCCCAACCATCTTTGGAGCAGCTCTGAATAAGGAACTGGAACAGTGGTCCAGTAAGGAAAATCAAATCACCCTCCTTCAGTATGTTGATGACATCCTATTGGGAGCAGATACTACTGAGATCTGCAAAGAAAAGACTGTTAGCCTCCTAAACTTTTTGGGAATGGCCGGGTATAGGGTGTCAGAAAAGAAAGCACAAATTGCAAAACAAACTGTAATTTATTTGGGGTTTGAGATTTCCCAAGGACAGCGAAGATTGGGAAATGATAGAAAAGAAGCCATTTGCAGGATGGCACCCCCTCAATCCCAAAGAGAGTTGAAAAGATTTCTAGGAATGGCTGGATGGTGTCGCCTTTGGATTCCAAATTATGGTTTGATGGCAAAACCATTGTATGAGGCAACCAAAGGCCCTGAAGAATTGTTAGAACAATTTTAAATCCTGCCTCTTTAATGCCAAGTGAAAAAGAGAGTGATCTTAACCATGATTGTTTACAAGGCATTGAACAGGTATATGCCAGCAGGCCAGATCTGAAAGATGTCCCTCTCCAAACTCCGGATGAAGAATTATTTACTGATGGAAGCAGCTTTGTTGTAAAAGGAGAAAGGAGGGCTGGCTATGCCGTGGTAACTTTAACTGAAGATCGAGAAATAAAAGCATTACCTCCAAATACATCCGCCCAAAAGGCAGGAATTATAACCCTGACAAAAGCCTTAAATTTGGCTAAAGGTAAAAGAGTCAACATCTATACAGATTCTAAATATGCTTTTGGAGTTGTGCATGCTCATGGAGCAATATGGAAGGAGCAAGGACTTTTGTCTGCCAGTGGTACCCCTATAAAATATGGAACAGAGATTTTAAATTTGTTGGAAGCAGTACAGAAACCTAAAGAAGTTGCAGTGATTCATTCTAAGGCTCATCAAAAAGGGGACTCAAAAGTAATACAAGGAAATCAGAAAGCAGATGAGGCTGCTAAATGTGTAGCATTAAATACTATGATTTATGTTTTAATTCCTTCAAAAGAAATTCAGGTGGAATCCCCAAATTATAATGAGAAAGAAAATAAATTAGCTATGCTATTACATTGTAAGAAGAATGATCAAGGATGGCGGATAACTTCACATGGACAATGTATAGTAACGCCTGAAATTATGAAGAAATTAATGGTCAAAACCCATGCTGAAACACATATGGGAGCAAAGGCAATGGTGGAATCAGTAAAACGATATGCGATAGGAACTAAAATGTTATTGATTGCTAAAAGTGTGAGTAATAAATGTGAGATTTGTCTTAGGAACAATCCGAAAATACAAATCCGACCCCCTCCTGGAGAGGTAAAGAGAAGCATAACTCCTGGTGAGTATTGGCAAATAGATTTTTCAGAGTTACCGCGATGTAACCAATACTGATATCTATTGGTATTGGTAGATACCTTCTCTGGATGGCCGGAAGCTTTCCTGTGTCGAACCAACAAGGCAAAAGAGGTTCTGAAACATTTGTTAAAAGAAATAATTCCAAGGTTTAGAGTCCCTTTAGGAATATCCTCAGACAAAGGTCCACATTTTGTAGCAGAGGTTGTTAAAAACATGAGTAAGACATTAGGGATTAAGTGGGATCTCCATACCCCTTGGAGACCTCAATCTAGTGGGCAGGTGGAAAGGATGAATCAAACATTGAAAAGACAAATTTCTAAAATATGTCAGGAAGCTCAGTTGAAGTGGATCGAAGCCTTGCCACTTGCCTTGTTGAGAATTAGGGTGACCCCTAGAGCTAAAGAAAAAGTGAGTCCATTTGAAATTTTATATGGAAAACCTTATAATGTTAATTTGACAGGAGGATCAGAACAAATGCATGTAATAGGAGAAAAAGTATTGACTGAATATCTTTTATCTTTGAGTAAGGTGTTGAATTCTTTGCATAAGTATGTCCTTTTGAAGACACCTTTACCTCTTGAATTTCCAGTACACTCATTTAGTCCAGGGGATCAAGTTTATTTGCGAACGTGGAAGGACGACCCTCTTGGAGAAAAGTGGAAAGGACCTTTCCAGGTGCTGTTAACAACAAACACTGCTGTGAAACTAGAAGGAATAGATTCTTGGATTCATTATACGAGGATTAAGAAAATTCCACCTGGACTGTGGACATCTGTATTTAAAGAATCATTGAAGTTAACTTTATGGCGTGTTCAATGAGATACTGGAGATGCTGCTAAATTAGTGTAATAATTTGATTTTTGAACAAAATTAAATTAGAGGAAGAGGGAAGATGTGGAATGTGGTGTTGTTAATAATAATGATCAGTCAGATTGATTCTCAACTTTTGTTACCAAAATGGGATAGAAATCGAAATATCTGGGAACTTTTAGCCCGAGAAGTAACCAACATGTCCTCCTTTTGTATTGCAGCCGAGAATTCTGTGGGAGGGATGTATAGTTCTTGTTTGAAAAGATATAAATTATACCTCCCAAGCACTTTCGGCTATTGGTATGGAAATGACACAAATAAGAGAAGCCACTCTTGAAAACAGGACTGCAATTGACTATTTACTTTTAAAACATAATTATGGCTGTGAAGAATTTAAAGGAATGTGTTATTTTAATTTAAGTGATAATTCACAGTTAGTGGAGAAGAAAATCCAACAATTAAAAAGTTTGGCATATGGGTTTAAAGAACGGGAAGGATTAGATTTTTCTTGGTTATTCTCGTGGCTTCCAAATTTAAATTGGCTTAGACAATTATTTTTGTTTGTGGTATTGATCGTTATTTTAGTTATGATTACATGTTGTATGATTCAATTTGTATCTTTTTGTAGAAAATAAGTATTATGAGACTTATGATGCCTAACATCATAAGTCTCAAAGGGGG